>NC_135956.1:77489286-77811689 GCF_053455715.1 Rhinoraja longicauda
TTATCTCAAAGGAATTATCTTTCAATTCATTATGACATATGCAATACAGTTTGAGAACCTACAAGCTAGGAATGGGCTGCTCTGCCCATCAACTCAATTCTGGCATTAAAGAACAATATGGTTGATCTGACTGTAACATCAACTCCATATTCCTGCTTATTCAGGGTAACATTTCACTTAAGGTGCATCAGGAATCTATACCCCTCTACATTAGAAATACTCAAAGATATTCCTCCCTTTGAAGGAGAGAGTTCCAAAGAATCTTGACCTTGAAGGGAACAAAAGTCTAATCTCTCATGGCACCTTTTTATGTAATTGCACATCTATATACTAAAACTCTCGTTTGTTATCTTGTTTGTGATTGAACTTCAGCCAAAACAGTACACGATAGCGTGACAATTTTAGGCCCACCTTACTCACCATTGTCACTTTAGTGATAATGCAAGTAGTTTTATTGAAATCGGTGTTATATTTTTAAAGTTATTCACATTTTAAAGTTTAAAAGGAGGGGAGGAGGGAGGGGGGAAGGGGGGGAATGGGGGAGAAGGGAGAGGGTAGGGGGGAAGGGAGGGGAGTGGAGTAGGGGAGGACAGGGTGCTGCACCAATGCAGGAGAGGTTTGGGCCCAACCACTTTATCTAGTCTTTTTTAAAAATATGTCTGGTTCTAAATTTCTAGAGTTTAGAAGGATGAGAGGGGATCTTATAGAAACATCAAAATTATAAAAGGACTGGACAAGCTAGATGCAGGAAAAATGTTCCCAACGTTGGGCGAGTCCAGAACCAGGGGCCACTGTCTTAGAATAAAGGGGAGGCCATTTAAAACTGAGGTGAGAAAAAACTTTTTCACCCAGAGAGTTGTGAATTTGTGGAATTCTCTGCCAAAGAGGGCCGTGGAAGCCAAATCACTGAATGGATTTAAGAGTTAGATAGAGTTCTAGGGGCTAGTGGAATCAAGGGATATGGGGAGAAGGCAGGCACGGGTTATTGATTGGGGATGATCAGCCATGATCACAATGAATGGTGGTGCTGGCTCGAAGGGCCGAATGGCCTCCTCCTGCACCTATTTTCTATGTTTCTATGTTTAAATGGTCGCATATGACAAATCAATATTTTCCACTTCCGCCCTTTCAAGAATACTCAGGATCTTCAATGAGTGAATAGTAAGCTTTAAGTTCTACTATATTTTAAATTTATGAAATTATTTTCCTGATTTGTCTCTAAAGGGATGTTGCACATTAGATTTACAAAACTCAAGATATGCTCAATTTACAAGGAAGTATATGCAGTGATCACGTATACAGGAACGGGAAGCTGCAACAGTCACAGGTATTATTGATTTAACTTTGATTAAGGTTAAGCATGTAAGGCTTAAATCAAGATTGCCTTCTTGGGAAGTTGATGATTGAATGTTATGTTCGACAGGTGCATGTACATTGCTGAGGTGAGGCCTTCTGGAAAACAAGGGAACTAGGAGAACGTGGGTGTCATTCCAAAGAGTGCAGTTGTAGAAAGATGACAATGTAGCATCTGCTTCTAGAGATTACAAGTTAACCTATTTTTACATTATTAATTATTCCCAGGTTGGCCATTTTAGCCATGAACTTCAATATAATTCATGATAATGTGAAGAATAAATGAATTGGTGCATGTGATCGACAGACAACACGACAGAAAATTTCCAATGACAGAACTAAATTGGTTCTCTTTCACTTGCAGAATAACCCCTTCATCAGCAATTTTAATGAGACTTGGTATCCACATCATTCTGTGTATTAGATGTACATCCTCCAGCCCATTGGAATCTTTAATCTTACTCCAAATCAACACTATCTACACAACCCTCATATTTACTCCTCCTTCACAGAACAGACTTTTATACCAGATCCCTTTTCACTTTGTTGTTAGGCAATCCTGTGAAGAAGCCACACAGATTAGATCTGCTATGTTTATGTCATCAGCCATTCTTAGGCATAGTGACGATAGAATGTCTATGACCTTTAACTGTATGGGCAGCTATAAGATCAGTTATATTGTCAGAGTAGACGTCACACAAAAAAACCCTCTGAAGCTACATTACTTCTAAACACCTTAGTGGGTAACAACCAGCAGGTACAGAATAAATCACAAATCTTCAACAGGGTGAATTTACATTAGAATCTTGCAGAATTTCCAAATTAAAGACAAATTAAAATATTTTATAAAAATTAAGTTGCCAGGGTGACTCCTGAACAAAGTGGCAAGCTATTCAATACCAGCACAGGCACACAGTTGACATATTTGTTGTTCTAATTGCGAAATTTAACACAATACCTGATACGTTGACTTGCGTGTGGAGCTAGGATTCCTTGCCCAACAGTTCTGCACCTGCATCACCAATCTCTACTCTTGAGAGCTTTGTTGTGCATCACTGCAGCCCTCTTAACAAATTCAACCAGGTTGAGTGAGTGCCAGACAAAGCATGTGCCCTGGCATTCTCAAAACATATCATGAAACTAATCGTTGCTTTCAGCTCCCTGTACACAGGCCATTATCACCATCAGTCGGAGATTGCTCATTAAATGGGCTACGCTGGATCTTTGACTTGTCATGTAGAAGGCTATTGGCAGAAAGATCATGCACCATAAAAAGCGAAGGGGGGAAAAGGATGAAACTTGATCCAAATCTGATTTTGTGACTTTTGCATGAATGTTCAGCATGATACAAGTAATAAATTGTATGATAACAAAAGCCACTGACCGAGAAGCGGTAATATTTGGCTTCAGAGATATTATAAAATCTGTTTTATTAATAAAAAGGAAATCAAAAGGCCGAACAGGTGCTTTTCATTTCAGCTCAGCCAGAAGACTTAAATTTATCTTTATTGTAGCTTGTAGAACCACTGCAGATAAATGAAAAAAAGAAGAGAATGTAATGAGCACAGAGAGACCCAGGAGTAAAATATGGGAAAGAAATAAGATAAGCTAATAAAATGCTGATGTACGAGAGCAATGAAATACAGCAATGTGCTTTCTCTCAATGTGGGAAAACATCCCAAAGAGTTTCACAGGTGCAATCAGACAAAAAGATAGCAGGATGTATGATGACAAGGCTTGGACTTAGTGCCAGTTTTTGAGCAACTGTTAAAAGAACAGCAAGGAAGAGACATCTAGAGAGAGAATTTTCAAATTGAGGACCTGTGTAAAAGGTGCTGTAGCCACTAAATATATGAGGGGACATTCTATGTTGGAAAATTTCACCATATTGCAATATGGGAATGTCAGCAGGGAGTGTTGGAATGGTCGAAGCAGCAGGAAAGACATTCTTGGCATAGAGGGAGTAGGAAAGACATTCTTGCCATAGAGGGAGTACAGAGAAGGTTCACCAGATTGATTCCTGGGATGGCAGGACTTTCATATGAAGAAAGACTGGATAGACTCAGCTTGTACTCGCTGGAATTTAGAAGATTGAGGGGGGATCTTATAGAAACTTACAAAATTCTTAAGGGGTTGGACAGGCTAGATGCAGGAAGATTGTTCCCGATGTTGGGAGAAGTCCAGAACAAGGGGTCACAGTTTAAGGATAAGGGGGAAGTCTTTTAGGACCAAGATGAGAATGTTTTTTTCCACACCGAGAGTGGTGAATCTGTGGAATTCTCTGCCACAGAGGGTAGTTGAGGCCATATTTAAGAGGGAGTTAGATGTGGCCCTTGTGGCTAAAGGGATCAGGGGGTATGGAGAGAAGGCAGGTACAGGATACTGAGTTGGATGATCAGCCATGATCATATTGAATGGCGGTGCAGGCTCGAAGGGCCGAATGGCCTACTCCTGCACCTATTTTCTATGTTTCTATGAAAACAAAGCATTGGAAAGGGAGTCACTGTTGAAGAAACACTTATTGTCACAACCTGGCAAGAAATACACGATTGGGCCACTTTCAAGGAACTATGTACTAGCACCCCAAGGTACAAGTCTCACTGCTCTATAACACTCCCTAAGGTCCTGCCATTCATTTGTACATCTTAACCCTGTTTCAACTCCTCTAAATGCTTCACCTGTACTTCTCTGCATTAAATTCCATCTGTCATCCCCTTGCCAACTTTCCCAGTTGATCTAGATCCTCTTCTGACGGGAGGCAAACCTTGTTGCTGACCACTATATCACCAATTTTGGTGGCATCTACAAACTTAATCACGCCACCTACATTCTCTGCCAAATCGGTAACACACACAGCACACCAGTAGTTACAGATCTGAAAAGCAATCCACCACTTCCACTCTGTCTCCTACCACCAAGTCAATTGACTATTTATCCTGGATTCCATGTATTCTACCTGTCCAGAACAATCTCGCAAGAGGGATTGCATCAAAAGCCTTATGAGAGTTCATTTATAGATGTAAATGGCCCTTGAAAATATTATTGTTCCTTGTATGTGTACATACTTGGCCAATAAACCTATTCATTCATTTGGAACATTTCAGACAGAAAGATTTGAATAGGATCTTTACAACTTGGAAATTAAAATAATGACTTCAAAAAAATTCATGCTTTAATATAAAATTATATCGCACCTGTTCTGATGGCTCAAAATTCATTTCCTTCTCAGACTTGATTGCTGTTTTAGTGCTCATGCAGGGATCCAACTTGCTATCCATCCACTCGATTTTAGGTTTAATATTATGCATACTTGTGTCGTCCTTATCCAGTAAGTATCGAAGTAGTGCATTTTCTTTTCTCTTCGGGCTCATTTGTTCCTGTTTATTAGGTATTTCTCCACCAGGAATTGAACTGCCCATGTCCTGGTTGTGTTCCTTACCTGTGGCCTCTGCTGTCAGCTTTGCCAAATCTACAGGAGAAGTGCTGTCCTGCAGGAGCCTGTGCAAAATTTTGTGTTTTTCTTTCAGCGAGGGCCCATGTGACGCAGAGGTGTTGGTTGTGGATGATGTCACTGCTGAAGTAGACAGTAATCCTAATGAATTGCCTGCAGAGTCTTTCATTGAATCTCCAAGAGTACTTGGCAAAGGGGAAGCTTCCACTTGATCTGATTTGGTGATCAGTAACTGTAGGAGTTTGGTATGTCCTTTGCCATCATGCCCTCGGCCTTGGCCATCAGTCCTTTCGCCGCCACCAAATGGATTTAAGTTACTTTCATTGCCATTTTTCTGTTCACCAGAAAGTCCACTTTCTGACTGCCCAGTTGCAACTTCAGTTGGTCCCGGCTCACCGAACAACCCAAAGGAATCTTTGGAGTCTGCGCTCCCTTTTTTAGTGAGCGAAGAACTGGTGTTTCCAGGAGAATTTTGCAAAGTCACCATTTTCAGTTCGGGTGATGCTCCATGTCCTTCACTGAGGGCTTGAAGTGCATTAAGGGAGCTGCTGGAGTAGCTATGGCTATTCCCCGTGCTGCTACAAACCCCGACTGGAGAATGCAAGTTTCCTACGGGAGAAAACTGATTTGCTGAGATGCGAGGGCTTCCAACCATCCCGGGACTTCCACGATGTCTGGGAGAAAGCATGGAGTTCTTTTGCCCAGCAGTCACACCTGGACTACTTCTTGATGGGCTGCCCATTTTGAGTGCATAGTTACTACCCTGAGGAGTGGCTGCTTGCATGCTTGATCCATGGTTTATTCCACCTGCAACAAACCTGTTTCCTGGCATTTGTCCCATACCTGTTTGCTCTTTCAGACCATTCATTGCAAAACTTGAACTGCTGTTCATTGCCATCTCTTGACCTGTTGTTGCAGCTGAAACACCTGCCCTGGCTGGACTACTGGAATTTGGATTCAATGGCTTTACCATTCCTGGTCCAGTTGATTCCTGATTCATCCCACAGACATTTTGCTCTCTGCAGTTTTAAAGAAAAGATACAAGTCATACCACTGCAATTAAAATATCAAACACATACATTTATACAGGATCAATGGAGAGGAGGGATGAAGGTGACTGTGGGCATTGGAAAGGCATGATGATGTTTGAGGCACCCAAGGGAGAATGGTCATAAGCAGCAAGTTTATTTTAAACATAAAAGGCACCTAGCAGTAGCAAAACCTCAGCTTTGGACAACATCACTTCACTAAGTTCCATTGACCATTTGCTGAAGCACACCTCACATTCATTGTGAAGGCCTGGTCTAGAAGGTTAAATCTCTTGGGATCCAGGGTGAGCTGGGTAATTAGATATAAAATTGACTTGAAGATAAGAAAGAGGGCTGAGGTAGAAGGCAGTTTTTCCAGACTGTAGACTGTGACGTTTCCATGTTGCATAGCTTTAAGGCTTTTCGAATCTATCATCTGCTTCTATGCGAGGGTCCAACACCACCCCTGGGTCACGTTGATGCATGCAAATGCTGCATGGGTCACACCAACCCGAGGTGCATGGTGCACATCCAAGCAACTCCTTGTACGGGCATGTCACTTGCATAGAGAACATGGAAGTAATATTGCAAACTTCAAATTACACAAAGTACAGTGCAATCCAATGAACTTCTGTGGAGTTGTACATAAAAATAGCGCTCTCTGTAACAGAAGGTCGAGACCAGGTTTTAATCACTTTAAAACAATTGCAAGGATCCATGATAATTGAGAGTTCAAAGCTCCAAATAGTGTGCAGCAATATACAAAGTCAATGAAGATAATTTTTATTTGATATCAATAGCAGTCTTTCTGGATTAATTGAACAATTAGATGTTACTTTTTTGCATTTGAGTAGGGGTGTCTATTGTTCTTGGTAGACTGACAATTTGATGGAAAAAGCACTACTCTAAACAATTTCAGTAAGTGGTCTTTTTTTTTTAACCTCTGCTGAATGTGAGCACAAGATGATTTAAACAAAAAGGGGGGAACACTTAACTTTAGAGCAGAGGTAACTTGTAAACAAAAACCTCCGATGTGCCTGTCAACACCTTTGCAACTTTATCAGGCTTCACAGAGAGAGGATCGTAGGAGACTGTCCAATCTCATTTATAATAGTCTTCCCTTTATTTGTTCTGTTTACATAACAAGTTGTTGATTTTCATCTGTACCTTATATCAGCTGGGTGCCTCACAGACTCCTTACATCATGAGGGAATGCACAGGGTACCAGATATACAATGCAGATGCCACATGGGGCAAAGCATCTACATTACCACCCATAGGTGGAGGCAGAATTGGAGAAGACGACTAACAAAATACGAGATCCACCCTGTTGACAATTAACCCCAGTGGAAAATCCAACAAATATGATCCAGCCACGCCGCACTTCATTATAGGGTCAAAGACATTGTAAAGGTTCTTCCTCGTGCAGGTGCCATATTCTAATTAAACGCTTCAGCAAATTTAGCTTTTGAGATAAAACACTAAATGATCAGTCAAAAACCACAGGAAGGAGGCTTGAAGCTTACCTTTGAACAACATGCAGTGACATGATAAATTGAGGCTCGCTGGTATTTGGAGTGCGCATAAGCCTGCTCCTTGTTTGTGCAGCAACCATGGTGCCGTCAGATAAAGAAAAGCGATACACAGGACTCAAAGCCTGACCCTGTCTCAACACTGTAATTCAGAGAAGTTGAGGAAAAATTACAAAAAGCACACAATGCTCCCTGAAAACTCAGACTTTAGATACAGTGTTTCAAAATAATAATTCCCGCATGGACAAGCTGATTAATACTGGGACGCCATTCCATTAAAGATGGTATCTCATTGGTACCTCATTCTTGTAAACATTTTTTTATGATGTGGATTTTGGGAAGGAGATAAAAGTGGGGAGCATGGGTTTGGAGAACTGCAAGGTTGGAGGCTGTGGAAGGGATAACACCGAAGGTGATGAGATCGGTAACAATCTGGGCGATGATGGCCTGGTGGTTCGTCTGTGGGTCATGGTTAAGGGGTTGGTATGAGGAGGTGCTCAAGAGCTGGCGTTTAGTCTTAGCACGGTAGAGGTCAGCCTGCCAGATTACAACGGCACCTCTCTTGTCGGCGGCTTTGATAACAATGTTGGAATGGTTACTGGGTGAGTGGAGGGCTAGCCGTTCATAGGGGGTGAGATTGGAGTGGGTAAGGAGTAGAGAAGTCAAGACAGTTGATGTCACGTTGACATTTGGAAATTAAAATGTCAACTAGTCAAGAGCATAGATTTAAAGGCAAGAGGAAGAAAGTTTAAAGGAGGTTTACATGGCAAGTTTTTTTTTGCAGAGAGGGGTTAGTGCCTGGAATGAGCTGCCGGGAAATCAATGGAAAGAGATACAAAAGCAATATTTTAAAAGGCATTTACACAGATACATGAACAGGCAGGCAATTGAGGGGCATGGAGCACATGCAGGCAGATGTGCTGTTTAAATTGGCATCAGAATTGTCACAGATACAATGAGCTGACGAGTATGCTTCTTACTGCACCGTTCTGTGTTCTGCTCAAAGTCACTTAAAAACCAATAACCATTCGTTAAGCTTTTTCTACAAATGCCTGGCTTTTCTATGAATACTTGACTTTTCCTTCTATGAGTTAAAAAAAAAATATTGGTTCCACCTGTAAGTTAGTAAACACATTGTTTTCATATAGCAATGGATTTATTGGACATTTCTATCATGTATTTTAGATCTGAGGTTTTAATTTTATATGTATTTGTACAATGTCCAGTTAAGTTGCTTATATCATTTTAGTGCATTCCATAAATTCTCACCTTCATGATGATGCCTCTTAGCAAATGGAATCTCTTTGTCATTTTGCAGGTGAAATCTTTGAATACACCTTCGCACTAAGTCTTCCCAGCCTGGTTTCATTGAAGCACGTAATGCATTTATATCCAGAGATTTTAATTTGCCTATTTTTATTTAAAGAGGAGAAGAAGAAGGAAATAAATCTTATATGTCAAATATCCAAGATGAGAAGATTCCAAACTTAAAACTGTAATTTTGTTTTACCTGTTAAATCATGTTTGGTGGTAAAACTTTCAGTATTCGCAAATTGAGATCTCTCCTTCACGGGAACTCTCCTTGCCACACAGATTAAACAGGATTGCAAATCTGAGAAAGGAAAGAAACTATTTTCATTAAAAAATAAAAATGTAATGTCAGAAGTTTACAATTAAATATAATGCAGAAAAACTTAATTACAAGTGCAGCAATCACTCCTACACTGTAGACATTACCCAAATTGTGTCGTAAAAACCCGAAGTAATCATGAATTGTGGCGTGTTAGAAATTTTATTCAACTTGATCCCTTGGGCAACATCCGATCCTCCAAAGCAGATGCTGTGCATGATGCAAAGAACTGATATTTTGGCATTGAGACATGTCTGGAATCAACATCTAAATGATCATAATTGTCTCTCAAAGTGCTCAGATATCTGTATTAACAGTCATATTTTTGCCACCTTCGTGAATTTATTTTAATAAAATGTGGGGAGAAGTTGCTGGTGAACCGACAAGCACGTGCTTGGAAGAAATGCATCGAAAATAATTGGCCTCCTATTTCTGGGGCCATTTGGGAATAAAGAAATTGGAAAGAAAACTGAACACTTCATATACCATACGAGTTCCAGCTCTGACAGGTCGACAAATTTATTAGACAGACTTGCATTTATTTAAGAAATTCTTGGCTCAATGCAAGGGAGGAAAGCATCGAGGTATGAAAATTCTCATATCAGGGACCCCAGTTTGGGTATAAACACAACCAGATGCAAGTCAAAATTCTTTATTTTTTGCTTAAATATAGTTCAGCCATAACTTTAGAAGAGCGGATGAAAAGCTGGAGTAACTCAAGTGGGACAGGCAGCATCTCTGGAGAGAAAGAATGGGTGACGTTTCGGGTCGAGATCCTTCTTCAGAAACATCACCCATTCCTTCTCTACAGAGATGCTGCCTGTCCCGCCCGCTGAGTTACTCCAGCATTCTGTGTCTACCTTCAATTTAAACCAGTATCTGCAGTTCTTTCCTACACATTTTAGAAGAGCAACTTAGCAGCACCTATTAGCAATCCTTTAACTTCTGATTCTGTACTATTCGCTCTGTGCCTTGTCAGTTGGAATCACATTGTGGAAAATTCATGGAAAAAACGAGCCAAAACAGCCTCTGGTAAATCTTCCTACAACTCAATGGCCTTGGATGGATTTGAACCTAGTGCCTGCATGTGAAAGATCAATGCCAAATCTATTTATACAATACAATATATCTTTATTGACATTGTACTGGGGTACAACGAGATTGGGAATGCGACTTCCATACGATGCAATAAATTAATGAGCTAATCAGCATAAATTTAGACAACCCAGTGAAACAAAATTAGAGACAGTTTTAAAACAGAATAAAGTGCAAATAGGTCTGTGCCGGTTCGCTGTGCGATGTGACCATCCGATTCAGCAGGACCGGTTCATAGCAGCTATGGCCCTGGGGATGAAGCTGTTCCTGAGTCTGGAGGTGCGGGCGTAGAAGGCCTTGTAGCGTCTGCCAGATTTGTAGAAGTTCGAACAGACTATTGCAGGGGTGTGAGGAGTCTTTGTGAATGCTGGTGGCTTTCCTGAGGCATCGTGTATTGTAGATGCCCCCCAAGGCTGGTAGCTGTGTTCCGATAATCTTCTGAGCTCCATAGACTACCCGCTGAAGAGCTCTCCTCTCTGCCTCCGTGCAGCTAAGATGCCACACAGGGATGCCATGCGTTAGGATGCTCTCTATGATGCAGTGGTAGAAGGTCATCAGCAGCTGTTGGGGCAGACCAGACTTTTTCAGTGTTCTCAGGTAGCACAGTCATTTCTGCACCTTCTTGACCAGCGCAGCAGTGTTAGTGGACCATGTTAGGTCCTCCGAAATGTGAATGCCCAGAAACTTGAAGCTGGACACTCTCGCCACACTGTCCCCATTGATAAAGATCGGGGTGTATTCCCCATTATGTGACCTTCGGAAGTTGATGATCAGCTCCTTGGTCTTGGAGGTGTTTAGGGACAGGTTGTTATCTGAGCACCAGTCCGCCAGGTTCTGCACCTCCACTCTGTATTTTGTTTCATCCCCGTTGGTGAGCAGCCCGATCACCGTTGTGTCGTCTGCAAACTTGACAATGGTGTTGGTGTCGAATGCAGGAACACAGTCGTGTGTGAATAGGGAGTAGAGCATGGGGCTCAAAACACAGCCCTGTGCCGGTACTCAGGGTGATAGTGGAGGACAGGTGCGGGCCCATTCTCACTGCCTGCGGTCGCTCCATCAAGAAATCCAGGATCCAGTCGCATAACGACGAGCTGAGGCCTAGCTGGTGGAGTTTGGTGATGAGCTTGGTGGGGATGACCGTGTTGAAGGCAGAGCTATAGTCTATGAATAGCAGCCTCACGTACGTGCCCTGTCTCCCTTTCTTGCATCTATCAGAGGGACTCGCATAACATCCTTGATATACTGACAACTCTACTGATCTTCTCGACAGCCTTTCATTTTGATGCAGTTGTCCTTATCCAGTGGGATGGTCCCTAAGCCAATCTTTCCCATAATTTAAGAGCAAATACCATAACCCAAGTCAAAAGACTGCAAACTTGAACACTCTTCGCATTCTGCTGGCCTGGCTGTCTGATCTGACTGGACAACTTCCTGCCGCATCATTTACTCTTTTTTTGTAGATGCAACTATCTTTTACTCAAAGAACATAGAATGATTTTCCTATCCACCACAAAATCATCTGCTCTCACCGATCAACCACATGCACCACTT
This sequence comes from Rhinoraja longicauda, assembly GCF_053455715.1. Classification (NCBI taxonomy): domain Eukaryota; kingdom Metazoa; phylum Chordata; class Chondrichthyes; order Rajiformes; family Arhynchobatidae; genus Rhinoraja; species Rhinoraja longicauda. Next base: position 77,500,927 of record NC_135956.1, read on the forward strand.
TCATCATCTCTGATTCAGAATGGGAACAAGTTGGACTGCTTTACGTCAACTGCAAATAAACAGGTTTTTGTAAAGTTTTTCTAACCCTTCCATGGTGGCAGCAGATGGGGATGGAGATAGAAATCACCACTTCGTCACATCAAGGGACTAGTACAGATGCAGACAAATTATGACAAATTTTATCAATAGCATCATTCCAAAGGTTGGTGATATGATGAACTGAGATTTACTATCACCCAACACCAAACACGAAATTGCTCTTTTAAGTTCCTGGTTCCACTTAAAACCTAATCCATAATTATTTAGTATTAAGCGACCAATATAACTCTAGCTTTCACCAAGTATTTACTACTTCACATCTATTTCTTATGTTATCTTATCGACTAAATTGTAATTAAAAATAACCACCAATGAAGCACATGAACAAAACCCACATTTATAGGCGGGTCGCTGTTTTTCTGAAGATGCACAAGATTTTGCAACAGTGTGCGACATGCTGGATCTGAGCTGGGCAGCGTGAGAGGGATATGGAGAGGAAAATCATTCAGAAGGTCAGGGACAGTGAGGAGGTAAAGTGGGGTTTTAGAGGTGTGGAGGGAGTAAGGTTTAGACATCGTTACCTCCAAAAAAAAGGCTATGATGAGTATTGGGTAGTATTAGAAGAGAGGGGATGAAAGGTTAGTAGGTACTTAAATTACATAGGTCCTAATCCTGCATAGCATCAGGACAATGTTGTTGTCCTGGGTGACCAAACTCAGACAATGCAACACATATTTCCCCCCAATGCTCCAAAGACATATTGCATGGGAAATCCCATCAGTCTATGTACAACTGACATGGAAATCAGTGATACAACATGGAAACTTGTGTCTCGGCCCAATGAACCTGTGCCAACTATCAAGCACCCATTAGCAATACGATGCAACAGAACTTTATTTATCCCAGGAGGAAATTGATTAATTACCATTTTTTAACCATTAATATTACCATTCAAACCAGTTTTTATTCTCCATGTTTCCATCATCTCACCCCAGATTTTACCACTCACCTAAACACCGCAGGCAACCTACAGAGGTCTATTAATATCAACCCACGCCTTTGGGAAGTGGGAGGAAACCAGAACACCCGGAGGAAACTGACAAGGTCACGGGGAGAAAGTGTAAATTCCACACAGACAGCAGAGGTCAGAATTGAAATTGGGTTGCTGCCCTCAGCTGCAAGAAAGCAGCATGACCAGGGCAATCAAAGACAAATCACACCCAGAGTGGCCAGATTAATTTTTTGGAGTGAGATGAATGAATTTGAAAATGCTCGTTACAACGCTTTAAATATTTTTTCAATCGCACAGCACTGAAAATAGTATCATTTTCTGAATCAAGTGTTAACTTAAATTGCTTCATGACATGATCTGAAAATAAATTTGCCAGTTTGTTCAAATTCCTTTGCGTGCAATGGTACATTGGCTATTTATTTTAAAGCATTCAGGAAAAAAGTTAAATACGTATTATTTTTGTGAATACTGTATTTTCTTTACAATACTATTCTTGTAGCAGCTGAAGTGCACTAAGTTTCATATAATACACTCAAGTGAATTAAATTGTTTTTTCTAAACAAATTAACACATCCACAAATTATAAGTAGGGAAATTACTATTTTAATATCAATTGAAAACTGTTGATTAATAAATTTGGATTTCCATTTGTTGTATTTATCTGATTGTCTGCTCACCATCCACTAAAACAATTGAAACTCTGTAAAAACATTCGAAATATTGACTATAATTTAAATACAATTACTAATTAAGTTAATCTACTTTATAAGAGCAAATCATGTTTACATTCCATTACTAAAATCTTGCATTTACACGTTGCAGTTGAAGGTAAGGTTCTTATACGATTAAAGGCAATATGCTAGTATCCTGCTGGAACACAGATTTAATTGTGTCAAGTATACCGCAATTGCCAAACAGGAAGAATTCTGGTCAGGTTTAGATGCTGCCAAACAAGCGAAACAGAAATACCATGATTTTTTTAAAAGTTCGATCCCTTTTACATTCAACACTTTGAATGTTCCTTCTATGTGGTTCACTGTTATTTTGTAGATTTTGTTTAAACTGAAGGAAACAGACCATTTTATGGCTTATGATTTCATAAAGACGGTGTACAATAAATCCCAGTAGGATGAATATAATTTAAGTAAATGAGATTTTTTTTTGTGACTATAATGTATCGGAACTGTTTCTTTCCTTAAGAGAGGTCAATTATATCAAAAGCCAAAATGATCTTTAATCTTAGTTGGGTACAAATAGTTAACAGGGTTTGAGGTAAGGCAGTTTCAGTAGTCCTATTATTGATCTTTGTGTTGATTATTACTGATCAGATAGAAGTTTTTGTAAAGAACCGCCAGATATGAAACAGGATTGGGCAACGACCATTGGACAGAGCAAAGCAAAATTAAGAGATGTTTCTATAAATTATTTTGTTTGCAATTACTAGCAGTAAAAGGAACATCTTGAGTCTTCAATATTAATGAAGCACATTTAAAGCACTTTAGCTTCAAAGCTTGCAAAAATTATGTTGACGTTGTAATGTTTACCAGCTTTTTTTTCTCCGTCTCAAAGGCTGCCCTTGTTATGTACCAGCCAACGTCCAGAGGACAAGCAAAAAGACTGACCCCAGGTTACCACAAACAGGAGCTGCAATTCAACCATTAGGTGGCATGCATGCCCGACTTTCTCTCACTTCCTGTGTGGAAGCACCTGACTTCCACAGTGCTTCCTCAACAGCGTATGCACGCCACATAAGAATTAAATGTGCAAAAATCTGTGACCCATATCTCCACATGATCGCAGGACTCAATAGCTGACGTGAAATATTTGCACGTTTTAAATATACGATAGGCGATTCTGTCATTAACTGTGGATTATCATAGTGCCAATGTGATTGCATGAAATCTTACCTTCCCCCTCTTCTTTAATTGACTTTGGTTGAGATACAGCAAAACACTGCATAGTTTCATATTTCTGAGGTGCTTCCTGGTTATCATGGCCTTCCTCATCAGTCTCACCAGGCGGTTTAACCAACATACGACAGTTAAAAGTGTGGCTGTTTCGTCTTGGGATTTCACTGGACCAAGGCACCACATTAACTGGAAAATGCAAGGTTTATACATTTCAGTATGAAATTGGAAAGAATAATTTGTATTCTGGCAAGCGAAAAATATAAAATCTTTATTTCATTAAAATTTGTATTTAATGTAAAAATACTACTTCATTTGCTGCCACTTAAATGCAGAAAATAACATGCAAAGAATATCCTGGAATTTTCTTTAGCGTCTCCACTAACAATCAGCAATCTGGAAGCCAGCTACTTTGAAACATGATTAGAATAAATTTAGCCAGATTGGATTTAGTACATTAATTTGTCTTTTTTATTCTGAGGCACAACCTCTATCTTTGTAACATGACTAAAGTTACAATTTATTTTATTAGCTCTTAGCAACCCGAATAACATCAAGATAGTTTTTGAACCTCAGATGACTGAAAATACAGCCCATTCACTGGTTCACCCATTTTAAGGCCTCAGCATTCAGAGATCCGAGAGATACACCACTTGGTCAGTGGATGAATGAGTTGGTGGCCGGCAGGCAAACAAGCATAAGGGTCAAGGTGGAAAATGGATGACAACAGGTGAGGCGAGGAGCACAGCAATTTAAATCTCAATTTAACTATTACATCAAAAGCCAAGGTGCTAAATAAAAAGAAAATCCCTCAGAAATTAGCAAGCTTTGAACGAGCTTTGAGACCATCAACAGCCAAGTAAAAATAAAAGTATTAAATGAAGAGATAACAATTTTTAAACAGATCCTTACCAAGAGATTTAGGCAAAAGGTTTCTTACAAACTCTGCATGGTCACCAACATGCAGAATGCTGTATACACTGGAGTTTATAAGCTCTTCTTGGTTGTACTTCAGGTACTGGGTCACATTCTCAGATACAAACACTATGTGCCCTTCAAGATTAACCACAAAAAGGAATCCATCCAAGGCCTGTGAAGAACAAATACTACAAATTAAATGCCATTTTTATAGACACTCTCCCATCGATAATCAGATGAGACATTTTGTGCTAAAATGTTAGAAAGCTTGAGATTGTGGATGAATATTTGGCTATATTTAAGAGGGAGTTAGATGTGGCCCTTGTGGCTAAAGGGATCAGGGGTATGGAGAGAAGGCAGGTACAGGTTACTGAGCTGGATGATCAGCCATGATCATATTGAATGGCGGTGCAGGCTCGAAGGGCCGAATGGCCTACTCCTGCACCTATTTTCTATGTTTCCAATATCAGTGGCAGTTTTCAGTTCCAAATCTAAAATCACTTTTTCATCTACCTATCCACATCTCTCAGAGGCTACTTGGGTAAATGCAGGCTGTCACTCAAACCAATACCAACATCAATTTAGCCAGTCAGCAAGCAAGCAGACCCGCTGCACTCATACCACTTTGTCTTTCGATACCCTCATTAACCACTCCCCCACATCTTCCTATGGACGGCTGTTGTAGCATTCATTTACTGCTGCGGCACGGTGGCGCAGCGGTAGAGTTGCTGCCTTACAGCGAATGCAGCGCCTGAGACTCAGGTTCGATCCTGACTACGGGCGCCGTCTGTACGGAGTTTGTACGTTCTCCCCGTGACCTGCGTGGGTTTTCTCCGAGATCTTCGGTTTCCTCCCACACTCCAAAGGCGTACAGGTATGTAGGTTAATTGACTGGGTAAAATGTTTTTTAAAAATTGTCCCTAGTGTGTGTAGGATAACTAGGCGGCGCGGACTCGGTGGGCCGAAGGGCCTGTTTCCGCTTTGTATCTCTAAACCTAAATCTAAATCTAAAAAATTCTAAAATTCCTCACACTGCAATGCTCAAAGAACATGCCTGAAGGGGTGGCACAGTGGCACAGCTAGTGGAGCTGCTGCCTTACAGCTCCAGCGACCTGGTCCAATCCTGACCTCTGGTGCTGCCTGTACGGAGGTTGTGCATTGCCCGCATCTTCCACATGGATTTCCATCTGATGGTACAATTTCCTCTCACATCCCAAAAACTTGTGGATTGGTCAGTTGAACAAGTAACTTTAGCATCGCCTCTGGAATTCAGCTCTTGTATCCACATTCAGAGCAAGACTGGAATGACTACCGGAACTTCATGCAGGTTATTGGCAGGGGAGTCAGTGAACCTTTTCATCACGTGAATCAGAAGAGTAGAACTGAAGGGATTAATGGGCTGGATTGACTACGGGCTGGCTACATTTAAACCCAGGTGCATTGAGATCAAATGGAACAGATATTCTCCTGGGAAAGACCAGTTTAATCACCAGAAATCAGGATGTTTTGGTCTCTTGGATGGAACAGAACCAGAATGTTATTCGAATAAATTCTGGTCCTTAACAATCAACAAGCATGTTCCTTTAAAAATGATAATGAAACTGTTTCCATTGCTATTGGTTGTAAACTGACCTCGAGCATCATTGGTCCGAGTGCCTCTTTATCGATTACACCTTGGCCTGTGGAGGATACATCCGCTTTCTGCACAGCATCTTCGTTTGCGGCAACCTTTTCTGTAAAACAAGAGGAAACTATTGCAACATGGCGATTTACTAAATCTCTATTTCAAGATTCTTAAACTAATTTTAATTTCATATTGCCATGCTAAGCTTTTTACACATTTTCTTTGTCTTTAATCCAGATGGTACTGTGGTGGAGTGTCCCCGGAAAAAAAAGCTCCATGTTTGTGACCGAGTCCCCATTGCAAAACTCAATCAGGTCTGCTCACCCTGATAACCAACTCGCAATGTATTCCTGAACCCACGGACGGCTTCAGTTATCGATAAATAAGTCCCTCGATTAAAATCAACTTTCATATACAATTTCTCCTTCTTCTAAACATATAGTATACTGAAAGTTACTGAAAAGATCATGTAAAAATATGAAAAGATCATATTAAAATACATACAAATTCATATTAAGTGCATTATCACCATCAAATCGTTGCAGTATTTGAGAAATCTAAATTAATATTAGTGTGGTGTAATGTGTTTCTCAGAAGAGTGGGAAACAATATTAGGCAACATGAGCAATAATGGACTGCCAGTAACTGACTCCACTATTAAATAACTGGAAATCGAAAGAGTAAAGTTAAAAGAAAACCTATATGTTAAAGATAGTTAGGCTAGGATGTTCATGACCTCAAACGAAACAATGTATTTGTGCAGATGTTATTAATGTCAGTTTGAAAGCACTACCAATTACTACTAGAGAATATTCCAAAATCCAAGATTCATTACTAACAACTTTGTCAACAAAAAAAACACATTAAACTAGTCAATAACTGCCACAAGTATCCTTAAATAAAAACTAACAACTAAAATTAGCAGAGAAGAGACACCAGTGACTGGAGATGCCTAGGTCTGTAGCAAACAAAAAAGTTGTTGGGAGGAACTCAGCTTGTCAGGCAGCATCTGTGGAGGTAAATGGATGGTCAGCGTTTTGGTGTGAGACCGGGAGCTGAGTTGCATTGGGACTGCATAAAATTAGAAATTTTGAAATTGAAATCACAGCAGCTGAGGATCAGAAGATACAAAGGGCCAGAGAGTGTGGCAGCAATGAAAGTGATATTATCAAAGCTCACCTCCGTTAAGGGTTGAAAATGACGACAAGCCTGAGGTCAAAGGCAAGCATAGTTTAAGATGGAAATTCTCAGTTGCTGCTATCAATTCAGTGTTCCTCTACAGATATGATGTTTGGAAACAAAACTAATAGAAGCAATGCACTGGCAAAACTCTAAGCTATTTAAAAACTAGTTTCGCTTTAATACCCTGAAAATGTTAAGCCTGGTAAGATGCAAGTCTTTTTTTTAAATTTAAAATTGGGCCACAATTACTATTTAACAAACACTTGCAGTATTTTAGCTTTTGGTTTAGTCTTACGTGTATGTTATAATCTTTATTTCATATTCTCCAAATTGTTCCATTATTTGAAAAAAATGTGCTTTATCCTATTCACTTTGATGTCCCTGGGAACCTTTCAATCTGGCTGACCACACACCTAATTTGATGATATCAAGTTTGTCAACCATACTAATGTCTGCAAAGGTGATGCCCATGCTAGAGATTACGAAAATCTTTGTGGAGGATTTACTTGAACTCAGTAAAGATGTTGTGCTAACTGCAGATTCAGGGCCAATTGATTGTCATTCTACTGGCAATGGAATAGTCATTGCAGATGACACTGGATTAATTCTACAGCTGGATTTCATGGCGTGATGAGATGCAGTATGTGGGGAATTTTTCTCACCTCTGTTAGCCAAGTTTACACTCTTCTACGAATGATGCAATGATTATATGAACTGCATAACTATTGGAATTAAGTGGGCTGGAATATGCTGCCTGTGACAAGCCCAACCCATGTGCTCACTCACAACTGTTAAAATGCAGCAGACAGAACTTTTACACATCCTGATATCAACTTGTTTGCACATGCTGTCCAAATCTAGGATGGCAGGACAATAGACAATAGGTGTAGGAGTAGGCCATTCGGCCCTTCGAGCCAGCACCGCCATTCAATGTGATCATGGCTGATCATTCTCAATCAGTACCCCTTTCCTGCCGTCTCCCCATACCCCCTGACTCCGCTATCCTTAAGAGCTCTATCTAGCTCTCTCTTGAATGCATTCAGAGAATTGGTCTCCACTGCCTTCTGAGCAGAGAATTCCACAGATTCACAACTCTCTGACTGAAAAGGTTTTTCCTCATCTCCGTTCTAAATGGCCTACCCCTTATTCGTAAACTGAGGCCCCTGGTTCTGGACTCCCCCAACATTGGGAACATGTTTCCTGCCTCTAACATGTCCAACCCCTTAATAATCTTACACGTTTCGATAAGATCCCCTCTCATCCCTCTAAATTCCAGTGCATACAAGCCTAGTCACTCCAGTCTTTCAAAGGACTCTTGGAGTGGAGCAGGACAACACTTGCCCACGAAACAAAATAAAACTCTGACCATCAAAAAAGCCTTGCCCTTCCCCCTGACTCAGTTGGCTGTCAAGTTTGTTGTACTTTGGTTCAGAATATCCCCGATATTCTGAAACAGTCAAAAACTAAAAAATTTAAACAAGTCAAAAAGTTAAAAGCTAAACGTTAAGCAAAAATAAATCATACTAACACACTTGTAAACTAAAATGCTTAAAGTAAACTCAATTAGTTTAAACGAGATATAAATAAGCTTAAATGAGCCATCCTGCTGTCCCTGCATTTAAATCAGTTCACCAAGCACAGTTTTAGTGAATAGATTCCGCAGCTTAACTGCTGAGGAATTAAAGTGAGTTTTTACTTTGCCACTGAAGTTCAACTGGAGTGTAAAGTTAGAGTGCAGCTGGGAAATTTGTTGGTGGATTTGGAGTGTAAAGTTAGAGTGCAACGGGGGAATTTGTTGGCGAAACTTGGCCAGTTTCGTTGAGAACTTCTGCATTCGCACTGGAGCCCTGAGCCTCCTGTTTTGTTTTCACCTGTATGTAATTGGTACTGTGCATCCAAACTTAATCATATTTTGACCCCAATCTTGAAAAAAATGAATTTACTTTCCATATCTTGAATCCAATGCAAATTTTTTAATTCTTGACCGATGTCTTGGTTTAAGAACTATGAATCTTGACTTGAATCTAGTGCTTAAATGAAAACATGTACTTTGTTCGAATGCTTAAATATTAATATTTAATCTAAAAACGGAGGAACGAAGTGTCATTTTAGTCCAGGAAATAATAAAATGGATCATGTGTGCCCGGAATTCTAGTTATAACCTTAGGAAGTAAATAAGATCCAATTTTAGTTAATTGCAGATATGAACAATTTTGTCCCTGTTTTCATTGATAAAATTAACTGAAAAGATCAATACAAGCTAAGTGGTAATTGCAAAATACATGCTGGACTGAGCATCATTTTAAAGCACCAAATGTCTGATGCTCTAAAACCACATCTGTTTCTGCTTTCTCAATGTTAATGGTGAAAAATGGGTAAGCAGTCTGGTTCTTCATATCCCTTTTTACTTCACACCCCAACTTCATTCTGAACAGCTGCTGTGTGTGTGCCATTCTGCATTTTAATTTCTTAAGAAGCAGAATGAAATGAAAACAAGATACATTCAAAGAGCAAGGCGCAATCTGGCTCTAAGCAGATGCAATGTGCTCATTTCCAACAGCCTGCCAGAAGGGAATATCACTCTATCTTGCTGAGTACGCCTTTCCACTGGGATTACAGCAGTGTCTTAAGAGACTTTGTTTATAATCACACTAACTGTGACAGCAGCAGCAGCAGCTCTGCCTACAACGTGAACACGTCGGATAGAATTCAATTGAACAATGTGATCAATTATTCTGCTAGAAAATCTTCACTGCTATTTAAACTGATTTTATAACCAGTGGGGTTGGTCGTAATGATTACAACACAAATAATACAAATTGCTCATAAATGTTACTGCATGTTATTGACACAAGAGTTGCAAAGGTTATCGCCGAAGTAGAATATACAATGCCAATTCAGAAGACAGTGGCAGAATCAGAAGTAAATCAGTATTCAAATTCACTTCTACATAAATCTGGATTTTATATCAAACATCCATTGACATAAAGTGTTGTTGAAAGACCCCCTATACTGTAGTCATATTTTTTTAAAGATTAAAGTAAAAATCCCAAAAGCCAAATGCTCAAAATACAGATAGTTTACTGATACACAACAGCAATGAAGCAATGTATCAATCCTATCTCACGTTTAATTAAATTAAACATTCGATTAATACAGCTGGACAAAGATGGATTTAGTCATTTACACCTCACACTGACACAATGCATCACAAAACAGAGGCATTTAAACCACAGCACAACTCTGATCTTTAGCATATACTGCCATGGTATAATTTTAAGACTAATATCTCGGTTGGAGTGCTTTTGAATGACCCTTAAAACAAGCTAATTACACATTCTGATTAAACAATTATGTATGCTACCTTGAAATAAATCAACTCATAGCGCCTTCTTTCAGCCTATAAATATCAGCCACAAGGTGAAAGCTTTTGTAAAAATAGTGTACTATTCACAATCACAAATGTTCTTAAAGGCTGATGTGCCACCCAGGGGAGCCCCCTCCAACAGCCGAGGACCTTCTAGAGGACCTCCCCTCCAGTGTCCAATGGCCATCGGTAGAGATCCCCCCCCAGTGGCCGGAGGCCATCCAGAGCTCCCCCTCCAGTGGCCGAGGGCCAACCAGAGGAACTCGGCTCAAGTGGCTCGGTTGCAGTCAGTGGAGCTTAGCTCTAGCAGTCAAGGGGATATCTGGTAGATCTCAGCTTTATTGGCTCAGGGATGTCTGGAGGTGCTCATCTCCAGCATCCATGTTTGGCTGTAAAACCTTTGGATGAGTCTTCCCAGGACGCAGTCTAATCAACTGTGCAGATCATGCTGATGCTGCTACAAAATTATAATTGCCCTAAGTGTGCAATAAACAGAGTATAGTACAGCTCAGTAACAGGCCCACCGACCTGACTCGTCCATGCTGACCAAAATGCCCACATTCCTCCATTTGACATATATCCCTCTATTCCTTTCCATGTACCTGTCTAAATGCCAAGTAGGTTTTAAAAAAAGTGAAATATGGTCCTGTTAGAATGAAAGGCAAGACTGATAGAAGTGGGGAACCCTGGGTGACAAAAGATATTGAGGTTCTGGTTAAAAAAGGAGGTATCTGCCAGGTATAAGCAGCTAGGATCCAGTGAATCCCTTGAGTATAGGAGGTATCAGAGTACATTTAAGAGGAAAATCAAGAGGGAAAAAAGGAGAAATAAAATAGTTTCGGCAGATAAAATAAAGGATAATCCAATGAGATTCCACAGCTATATTAAGGGCAAAGGAGGAACTAAAGAGAGAATAAGAGCATTAAAGATCAATGAGTCATCTATGTGTGGACCACCGGAGATGGGCCAAGTGTTAAATTAATATTTGTTGTCTGCATTTACCATGGAGAAAGACATAGATGCTTGGGAACTCAAGGAAGTTAATATTGATGTCTTAAAGAGAGTTCACATTAAAATAGGTGCTGGAGGTCGTAAAATGCAGAAAGATGGATGAATCCTCAGGATCTGATCAATTGTATCCTAGGACATTGTGGGAAGCGAGGGAAGAAATTGTGGGGACACTGACAGAGATATTCGGTTTAGTTTATTGTCACATGTACCAAGGTACAGTGAAAAGTATTTTTGTCGTGTGCTGTCTAGTCAGCGGAAGGACATACAAGATTACATTCAAGTCAACCATAGTGTACAGATACAGGATAAAGGTAGAGGAGATTAAGAGCTGCATAGTTAGAGTAAGAAATTCTGCAGTTGGAATAGAGGTTCAAAAGAGTGAAGCAATTGTAATGAATGATTGCAGATCCACTTTTGGGACCAGCACGCCGAGAGGCATCTGGTTTGGGCACCATCTTTCTTTTTTCTTTAGCACCATTGACATCCACAGCTGAGGTGCCGGAAGATTGATGGGTGGGTAATGTTGTGCCTCTATTTAAAAAGACTGCAAGGGAAAGCCTGGGAACAATAGTCTGTTGAGCCTAACAAGTGGTAAGCAAATTATTGGAGGATATTCTGAGGGATGGTATCTACATGTATTTGGCAAGGCAAGTCAGGGATAGTCAGCATGGCTTTGTGTATGGAAAAGTGTCTCTCCTATACTACCAAGTACTTTTGAAGAAGTGACCAAGGCAATTGATGTAGGCCGTGCAGTGGACTTTGGCAAGGCCTTTGCCAAAGGTATCGCATGGCCGCTAGTCTGGAAGATTAGGTCATACTAGACCAAGTGGACCCAAACCTCTCCTGCATTGGTGCAGCACCCCCTCCTCCCCCTTATCCTCCCTCCTCCACCCCCCGCCCTCCTCCCTCCCTAGGAGATAAGATTTAAACTTTAAAATGTGAGTAACCTAAAAAATATAACACCAATTTCAATGAAACTGCTACCATTAGCACCAAAGGGACGACGGTGAGTAAGGTGGGCCTAAAATTGTCACGCTATCGTGTACCGTTTTGGCTGTAGTTCAGGAACAAACAAACAAGAGTTTTAGTATATAGATGGGATCCAGGGCGAGCTGTCAACTGGATACAAAATTGGCCATTACCCTCTGTACATTAATGCTGCTAAGGTCCTTGCCATTTGCGCTTGGCGAGCATTTGACAACGCAAAATACATTATCTCACTTATCTGAAGTAAATTGCATCTGTCACTGCTTCACTCAACTTTCTAGCTGAATTATAACCCCCAATTCCTGGGCAACCATCGTCAATATCTACAACTGCACCTATTTTCATGCCATTAGCAAACTTATTATGAATGATGCGATTAGTACGTTTGCTGATAGCATGAAGATTGGTGCAGTTGTATATATATACACACACACTGTACATATACACATATATATATTGTACATACACGCGTTCATAACCCTCCACCACTACCTTCTGCCTCCCATCAGCAAGCCAATTTTGGATTCAGTTTGCAAAATCATCAAGGATCCCATGTGCCCTAACCTTCAGGTCCAGCTGACCATGTGGAACCTTGTCAAAAACCTTGCTAAAATTCACATAAACTGCCTACTGCCTTGACTCCATCAAATTTCCAAATAACCTTCTCAAAAAACTCAGATCTGTGAGACAACATTCCCCCACACAAAACCATGTTGACTCCTCTTCATCAGCCCTTGCCTTTCCAAGAGATCATAAATGCTATCCCTAAATTTATTTTCAAACAATTTTACCTAATACTGACATAATACACTGTTGACTGCCCATCTTGAATAGGACAACATTAGCTGCCCTCCAGTCTTGCAGCACCTCATCCACGGCTAAAGATGATGCCAAATAATCGATGATGCAATATAACTGATTTTTGGCAACAAGGCAAAAAGAATTGCCATTCCATGTACAATGCTCTTTAAAGGGAAAATGGTGAGGTCAGGGCTGCCAATCTACATTAGGCACGGGGGAAAGGAAAACACCACCGAGTTACTTGTGCACCGCATCGAACTAAAATTAGAAAACCTAACATATGGCTCCATGAAACCAGGGGCATTCATATTCATTAGGAAGCCTTCCACTCCCAGAAAAACACAAGACCCTTCCTGTGCTCTCCAAATGTGTTTATCTTTTCAACATTCATGTACTATATTTCACTGTGCTGCTGAAATTTCCTGCAGTGAATATTAAACACAGCAGCTGCACTTTTTCTCAGTGTTTACACTTTCAGAGAGCAAGCTAAGAACAAAGCTCTGTACTATGCCAGGTACAGCTGCTATGATATTAATCAAGCTTTTCTAGTCTTCACCACGCCCCTCCCCATCTTTCCTTCAGTTATTATGTTACTTATGGCTGAGGAACGCCATCTTAATTTATCCGCCGAGACTCACCCTCTGTCCTAGATGATATCATCATTTCTAATAATTTACTTTCACTCTCCTGCCACGCGTCAACATTAGTGCTATAATTAGCTACTGCAAGTTCAGAACGGTGCTCCTCAAGTCATATTCCTAATCAAGTCACGCTGCCTCACTTTTTAACCTCTTGCTCAATTGGAAAACAGAGAGCTCGCCAACTTTTCTTCAGTAGGACACAAAGTAACTCAGTAGGTCAGGCAGCATCTCTTGAGAACATGGATAGGTGACGTTTCAGGTAGAGACCCTTCTTGAGAACTCAAGAGTTTCAAGCATGAGACTCATGACACTGCTTTGCGCATATCTCTGCAATCAGTATTCACATTGCAGTTTTCCGACACCACTATAAAGCTCATCTGCAATGGCCACTGATTCTTCAATACACCACTTGGGGTGTTCTACCTTTGGAGGTGCACTTTTTGATGGAGAATTTGGCTCCTTAACCAAATCAAAAGCTTTCAAAGGAATATTCAGAGCAACAGAGCAGTTAATTCCACATTAACTGGTTTTCACTCATTTCTGTTTGAGAGGCTTTTTCCTCATGTTAAACTTCAAAACCATTGGCATTTCCAAACATCCCAAGGCCGGGAGAGAGCTATACAAATGCTAGTTCTTTATTTCATATATAATCTGCTTCATTAAAGAAGAGAAAGTGCTGAAAGATTGGTCCTGCAGAAATCCCTCTCTAAATGCACTCCTCAGACAAAGACGTACAGGTATGTAGGTTAATTGGCGGGTAAAATGTAAAAATTGTCCCTAGTGGGTGTAGGATAGTGTTAATGTACGGGGATCACTGGGCGGCACGGACTTGGAGGGCCGAAAAGGCCTGTTTCCGGCTGTATATATATGATATGATATGATAAGTTGGCTCAGTACATTGACCAATCCACTTCCCAGCCAAGAACAAGGACCTCTCTTGTTCCCTTCTATTCAACCTCCACCTTTCCAGCCCACTGTTATCCAGTTCCATTTTCTTCTTCCACCTGGTTCCATATGCCTCACACCCCTACATTCTACCTAAGTCCCCAGCCCGAATGTTCCAGTCTGCCCAACATCCCTCCCTCACCTGACTCCGCTCATCTCTTTCCCTTTCCCTTCTTCTCAGCGTCCATAATCTGCAGTCCTCTTATCTCCACAAATTACCTCCTCCGTTGCTATATTCACCCCTCGCTTCCATCCCCACCTGTCTCCGTTTGCCCATCAACTCTTCCTCATTTGGGTACACCCATGACCTCCGATCTCCTGCTTTGCCCTCTCACACCTCCCCCCCAAAAAATTGAAAAACCACAAGTGATTTAATCAATTTAATAGTTCGGGAATGGTGAATGACCCAGTGCCTCCAGGAAACTCTGGACAGCAATGCTCTTTTTTAACTAGTTATCTGAATATGGTGCCAGCAATTTATTAGCCACCTCCCCTTTACACTCTCAGACCTGTTGCAGTCTCAATTTGAAATGTTGACCGTCCCTTTGCCTCCACAGATGCAGCCTGACACATGGAGTCCCTCCAGTGTTTTGTTTTGTTTTAGCTCCAGATCCCAGCATATGCAGTCTGTGGTGCCTCCCTGAACAACCATATTTCTTGAAATTGAACCTAGCTCTTGGTTTTTGGAATAGCTGAATCCAAATCACGCTGAACTTGCTCATTCTGAGATTGTTGTTCCCCAGGGTGCTACAATTTTCATTTCCTGTACAGTGCCAGCACCATATTCAGATAACTAGTCAAAATGAGTATTGCTGTCCAGAGTTTCCTGGACACACTGGGTCATGCAGCAGTCACGATCTACTAATTTGATTAAATCACTGGGGTTTTTCCATTTTATATTTGGCTGCTGATGCCTCTGATTTAAAAAATCTTTCCTTTTCTCTCATACCCTTATCTCCAGAGAATAATGTCTTCCGCTAGCATTGCCTTAATTTTTAGCAACACATACTCGTGTTAGCTTAAATTTAACAATAGTCAGAATTATACAGCACAGTAACAGACCCTTTGGCCTACTATGTCTATGACGACTTGTTTGCCAATCAACATTAATCCATTTGCCTGCACGAGGACTATATTTTTCCAAGTCGCATGTAGGAACGAACTGCAGATGCTGGTTTACAACAAAGATAGACACAAAATGCTGCAGTAACTCAGCGGGTCAGGCAGCAACTCTGGAAAAAAAGAATAGGTGACATTTCAGGTCGACCCTTCTTCAGACTGAGAGTCAGGGGAGAGGGAAACTGGAGGAGGCCTAGAACAAAAAGTTTCCCTCTCTCCAGACTCTCCGTTTAAAGAAGGGTCTCGACCCCAAACGTCACCCTTTCCTTTTCTCCAGAGACGCTGCCTGACCCGCTGAGTTACTCAAGCATTACTTCCAAGTCCTGCCCATTTAAGGATGTCAAAATCTCTTACCTCTCACCTTAAACCAATGCCCTCTTGTTTTCGATATCCCTCTCATAGGAAATGTTCATTTTTGATATTTCGGACCTACACTTTCCATATACTTGTTATTCTTGTTTTGCACAAGAAATGAACAAACTACTTTGCCTATTACATTGTTTAAGGCACTTAACATTCCTAAATGTAAAGTTAATTTACATCCATTGCTCTGCTGTGTTACTGGTATCCCTTTCTCATCATAATACACCACCCTCACAAACCCATTCTATCAACATATTTTCTATAGTTCTAGCCCTTGTACATAACTATATTAATGTAAATATGCTCCAGGTATGTCAATAATACTTGCTTGGTCCTCCTGGACACTGCGCCCTCTTCGCCGGCTGACTACGTTGTTCCACACAACCACGCAATCACAGATTTGGTACTTTGCAGCTCAAACAGCATGTTTAAATATTTCCAATATTTATTCTGTACCAATTTTATTATGGAGGAATTGCCAATTATTTATTTCCTCTTTGTTTTGTTTTATTACCTCAATTTTTCCATATTAGGTATTACGGTTAATTTGTACAAAACTACGATGATTTTGTAGGTTTTATTATAATAATAATAATAATGCATTTTATTTATATAGCGCTTTTCATATACTCAAAGACACTTTACAGAGATTTAGAGAGATTTATGCTTCGGTGAGTAAGTGAGATCGTGACGATTTTCTTTTGCATTGTAACTTGTGAACACTAACATAATCAATTGCATCCCTGTTTTACTATATACTCTTGAGGTTACCTGTTATAACACACCAGCTCGCCTACTGCTTTTCAAACAATATTTCATTCAACCTGCCTTCGGAAGTTATTTCTACTTTATATTTGAGGAACTACATTATTGGTGATCTCTTGCTTATCCAAGAATAAGCGAGTTTGGTATCTCGATCGAGCATGCGTCAGCCATTCCTTCCCTCCAGAGATGCTGCCTGTCCCGATAAGTTACTCCAGCATTTTATGTCTATCGGACTGATGTGTTTCAGGGTGATATTATAGGGAGGGTTTGATCAGACAAACCGCTCCGCTGGATGCTGACCTCTGCAGCTGTCTAATCGCTGCACGAACATCAGCTTCAAGTTTACAGTGGTCATCCATTGACATTCCGGACTGTAGCCACCGCCTGCACAAAGCAGCAATTCATTCTCTCAAACGTTTGTTTTTCTTTTGCATCGCCGACAATCCAAGAACGATTGAGAAAACCAAGAATAACAGATGGTTTGGGAAGTGCGACATATTCCCGCTTGAGGAGCAGCTCCGGTACAAGTTACAATGCAAAAGAAAATCGTCACGATCTCGAAGCATAAAGCAATAAAACCTACAAAATCATCGTAGTTTTGTACAAATTAACCATACATACACAGAATTAATAGTTTTGAAAAGTTTTTTTTTTACCTCGAGGAAGCAAAACTGGAAAATACGGATGAAACGCAGGTCTGTATACACGCAGCAACTCAGCTGGCGAGAATGTTTAGCGCTTGTGACCTATGACCTGCGCTTGCGCGGTCGAGATACCGAACTCGCTTATTGAAACTAAATGCTGTTCTGAAGTTTGCTTTCTAACAAAATGTGTTGACAATTGAAGTAGCGTTACAGATATTCTGCAAGTACATAATGCTTCATTATACAATATATTACTGTATTATGCTTATACAACTAGCTGTTATTGAGTGGTCTGGAAATAAACGTGTATATTTTCAGATAAATCACCAAGCTCACATCTAAAATGGAGGCACAGAGACTGCAGATACTGGAATCTGAAGCAAAAAACGAACTGCTGGAGGAACTCAGTGGGTTAGGCAGCCTGTGTGGAGGGAAATAAACAGTCAACATTTCAGATCAGAACCCTTCATCTGGAAGTCCAGTCAAGAGGAAGGGTCTTGACTGGAAACATTGGGTGTCCATTTCCCTCCACAGATGCTGCTCAACCCACTGAGTTCCACCAGCAGTTTGTTTTTTCCAACCAAGACAATGGATAGACAATCTACATTTCAGGTGACATGACAACGGGCACAAAGACATTGATAACTCACCAATGATCTGGTTTACACTACATATGCTGGACAATGTTGAAATTGGAAGCATGCTGCAGATTAGGTGACATATATGACCTCTCACTCTGACCCTGGACACACCATTAGATCCAGGGCTGTTGGGCAACTTGCTAAGCTGAGGGCAGATACATTTCAGATTTGGCAGTCTGAAGAAGGGTCTCGACCCAAAATGTCACCCATTCCTTCTATCCAGAGATGCTGCCTGTCCCGCTGAGTTACTCCAGCATTTTGTGGCTTTCTTCGGTATAAACCAGCATCTGCAGTTCCTTCCTACATACTTCAGATGTTTTTATAACTCTTAATCATTCTTTAGTTTGTATTTTTGACATAATTTTTTGTTCAACTATTTTTCAAATGTCTCTGATGTTGATAAATTTGGAAGCAGTGAAGAGGGCCTTTGATAGCATGACCTCTCAGAAGGCCACCAGGGTAGTCCTTGGGCCTGGGCTGTGGTCTCATCGCTACTTGTGGTCTGATGGGGCTCAGGGAACAGCAAAGGTAGTGATACCAGCAGGACCTTAGCTGGTTGCGAGAATGATCAGTGACCACAAGGAAGAGGCCAGGATCACCATGACGTGGGCCAATATTGCTCCTCATGTAAAGATGCATCATCAGTGCCTGACTTCTGTTCAACTGCTTCCCAAAGATACTGATGTGAAGGGCAACACAATAAATGGCAAATCATACACGTTGCAGAGTTCTTCCTACTGCTTCACTTGATCCAGAGTGGGACATTAATATCCCTGATTTAGCATAGATTAAATATTGTGGTAGTGCTGTACAAGTGGTTTCTTTTTCAGACAGGAAATTAAATCACCATCCTTCACATTGATGGCATTAATCAAACTAATCATTTGAACCATTTGGAATATTAAAAAATACTTCCGCATCTTGCATCTCATTGAGGTTTATCAGGCCTTTTGAACAGATCACTCAATCATGCAGAATGGGAACAGGCCCTTCAGCCCAACTTGCACATGCCAACCAAGATGCCCCAATCTACACTAGTCCCATCTGCCCTAATTTGGCCCATATCCCTCTAAACCTTTCCTACCCATGTACCTGTCCAAGTGTCTTTTTAAATGTTATAGTATCTGCCTCAACTACCTCCACTGGCAGCTCATTCCATATTCCCACCACCTTCTGGGAAAAAGTTGCTCCTCAGGTTCCTATAAATATTTTTGCCTCACACCTTAAACCTATGACCTCTTGTCATAATTCATTCCAATGCAACAATAACTACAGTTGAAACAGTATCCTATTCACTGTAAAGCACTTTGGAACATCAGGAGACCAGGCAAGAAGCTTCATATACAAACGTTTTCATCTTTATCGTGTGCTTCACAAGGCACACTGCATCTTAATGACAGCAAGGCAATTTTATTTTTAAGGTTATTATCAGTCTTTAGCAATAATTAGAAACATCAAGTCTTAAGCAATTACTCCAAGAAAATCGCTACATTTGAAATGTAGGTCTTGGAAACCCAGATTCTCTTTAAAATTAAAGATTTCAAACTTAGCCTTTTCATCATGTGGCATATATGTTTATTTTATGTGATTTTATTTTTTCCCCACTTCAGCTTATAGTGCAGGAGACTAGATTCTGTAGGCTAGCTTCCCATAATTATAACGGAACAAGTAACCATTTATTCTGACCCTAAAATTTCAGTGTGTGTATGATGGTGACCGGATAAGTCAATCATACTTGTTTACATTATGGACCACAGAAGACAATGCCTCCATTCAGTTGATGCACTAATATAGTGTAAAAGAACTCTCCTAAAGTACAGCTGGTACAGTGGGTTGGGAACACAGAATTTTCATCTAAATATACAAAAGGAGCTAAACTTAACCTGGCCGAATTTATTTAGCTTTGCCCCATTTAAAAAAACCTGAGTTACTAATTTATCCTATTTAAAGTCAACTCCACTTTAATGTCTAATTATTTGAAATACGGAAAAAGTAATCGTACTTTGAACAGAGAAAAAAATCTTTATTTTACTGTAAAGTTGACAAATGCAAAAAATGTGGTCACTTAGATATATTGCTGCTTAAATGTCAATTTGCATGAATTCACATTTTGAATTTAAGCAGAATCAGTTAATTAGTGGATGGTTTGAACAGCACTTGCAGCTAAGTACAACAAAAGAGAACTATGTAAGTGACAGGTTAAAACAAAAGTCAAAATAGTAAAAGATCTGTTTGACATATGGAAGCACTTGCAAATGGAACAGTGAAGTCTGCAAGCATTAGGTTTAAATTGGATGACAAAACAGATATTAAACCAGAGGCTGATAACACACTAAGGATCAGCATTGCCCCGTGTCTTTCACTCTTTGTAGACATTGGCAAAGTCAATAGTACCATCTTCTTTCAACATCCTTCCTTCTTTGTGGTACTCATTGGACTTTTTCCAGTGGTCTCCATTCTTAATTAACCTAATCACAGCCAAAGCATCCCCATCAATGGCTTTGATTCTGCTTGTACGCACGAACCTGGATCTCCATGGCAACAGTAGTCATAGCCAGAGAATCACCTGAATTGACTCCTACATTGTTGCCTCTGCATTTTCCAATAATCAAACTGGGCTCCTTCCTCTGCCATCTCCATGCAGTCCTTCATAACACCATTGGAAAAAATAATGTTGCATTTCAAGTGTACCATGATAACACCCAGCACTAGAGTCAGAGTAATACATCGTGGAAACAGGACCTTCGGCCCATTTGCCCACACCGACCCACAAGCCCCATCTAAGTAGGTCCCACCTGCCTGTGTTTGGCCCATATCCCTTAAACCTGTCCTATCCAAATGTTTCTTAAATGTTGTGATTGTACCTGCCTCAACTACCTCCTCTGGCAGCCCGTTCCAAATACCCACCACCCTTTGTGTAAAAAGGTTATCCCCTCAGGTTCCTATTTTATTACTTTGTTTTATTAGCATTTTCTCTGTAGCTGTAGCACTACATTCTGTATTTTGTTTATTTTCTTTTTCTTAAACTACCCGATTGCAGTCAAATGATTTGCCTGGACAGCAGGCAAAACAAAATGTTTCATTGTATCTCGGTACACATGACAATAATAAACCAATACCAACAACGAAGATATGGTTTGAACTTGGACCACAGCGCCACCTGAATGTATTCAGAAGCTCCATTTCACCAAGCCTCATGGGGTGAGCTTTATAGATATATACTATCTTTTGAGGAAAAAGATATATACTATCTTTTGAGGAAAGACTAATCTCAATACTGAATTGCACAGACACCACGGACAAAGGGAAAACATTATCATTGCACCTACCACATCAAGTCCTAAGGAATTACTTAAACTTTGAATATTGTGATCTCTCATTCTTCTAAACTCTCGGAAGTGCTTCCCAATAACTAGGTCCAATCACTCCCCCATTCCAGAAATTCATCTGGTATACCATCAGTGTATTCATTCTCCTGCAAGTATAACATTTCTCACACAATATTGCATATACGGTCTCATTAGGGACCTAAATAATTGCAGTTAGATGTCTTTACACTTGGACTCAAATCCTCTTGCAATGAAGACTCCACACTGTTTATCAACCTGATTATTTACTGTACCTGCACACTAATATTCAGTGATTCATATGCTAGTAGATTCTGGTCTCTCTGTACCAAAACACCTTTCAAATCTTTCACCAAATCTTTCACCATTTAAAATATTTTGCTTTAATTTTTTTCCTACTGTAAGAGATTATGTCACATTTTTCTACATGGCATTCAAAATGCCATGGCTTACCTCTTCACAGCCTGCTTATATAACCTCAAAATATAAACAGACAATGCTTGAAACATTCATCAGGTCAGGCAATGTCAGCTCAAAGAGAAACAGAGTTAATGTTTCAGATTTGGGACCCAATGTATTTTGTCTTTCGGACTGCCAGCAACTGTAGCTTTTTATTGATTTTCATTTTATAAAATCCTTGAAGCCTCTTGACATCCTCCTCATAATTCACAATTGCACCCAAAGTATGAACAGAAAACAATGGAAATACTCGACAAGTCAGGCTGCATCTGTGGGAAAAGACACAGAATAACATTTTCAAGATCCGAAGCCACAAAGTTGTGACAAAGTCCTGAAATGTTAACTCCATTTCTCTTCCCACTGACAGAATCTGAACTGCTATTTCCAGCATTTTTGTTTTTAATTTTAGATTTTCAGCAATTGTAGTTCATTTTCTATCAACATCAAATCTGGATATATAATACTTGGTCTATTTATCCATATCATTGATGTAGATTGTGAACAGCATCGATCCCTGAGGCATCTGACTACTTCCAGCCTCCCAACCCAAAAATCATTCACCCTGTTTTCCCTCTATTAATCAATCTTCAATATATGCGAGGATAGTACCACATATCCCACATACCCTCATTTTGATTTATCACTTCTTGAATGGCATCTAATCAAGGGTCCTCTGAAGACATACACCAGTTTCCTTCTCATTTATTCTACATGGTCCCATATTTCCTGCTTTAACCTTTCTTCAGTTTAAAATTCAACATTCTAACCAGGATTTGGTGTTCTGACTTTGGTATCGAACTTTAATTGATATCGTCCCTCAGAAAGTTTCACAACATTAAGGGCATTATATAAATGAAAGATATGGTGGTGGTAGCTTTTAGTCACTCCTCCAAATATCTCGCTTCTTCTGCTTGGCCTCAGTTTTTAACTGATCAAGCTTCTGTGCACATACCTGCAATTTTTAATGTTAGCATTGATATATAATTTCATGCTTCTCTCTATTGTTCATGGTCATCCTTAGATTACTGAAAATTGATTTCTAAAGTTTACATTGTGAATTAATCGGATTAATTTGATTTTTGCTCTGTCAGAGAGCTGGAAGAGTTATCAGTGGATAGTGAAGCCTGGTGAAGATTAAGGAAAAGGGCCATGATAGGACTGAAATATGAAAGGCTAATTTTAACTGAGCACTGGGAACCAATGCCGATCAGCATAGGAGTGATGTGGAAGTAGTTTAGAGATACAGTGTGGAAACAGGCCTTTTGCTGCACCGAGTCCATACTGACCATTGATCATCTGTACATTAGTTCTATGTTATCCCACTTTCACATCCTACACAATGAGAGCAATTTACATAAGCCAATTGAAGTACAAACCTGCATGTCTTTGGAATGTGGGAGGAAACCGGAGCACCCAGAGAAAACCCACAGAGAGACGGTCACAGGGAGAACGCACAAACTCTGCACAGACTGGATAGAGGTCAGAAGACATCTGGCAGTATTGGATGTAATTGCATCTGTCAATGGTAATGGATGGGAGACTCAGCACAGCCACATGCGAATGTTTGTTCAGGGGTGACAAAGGTAGGAGTGGGAATTTGAGCATGAGGGTAGCTGGTGAAGGGTTAGAAACAGGTAAGGTTCTAGACAGTGGATACCAGATGGTTGTTATGATGAAGAATGTGAAATCATGAGCTCTGCCTCTGGTCATTTGGGACAGAAGTTTTAAAAGGGGTCTGGTTCAACCACTGATATCAATGAGGAAGATGGAATTAGTGGCTAGCCTTCTGCTTCTTTCCCCACCTTGATGGTTACTTCTGTATTCAGGTTGAGACAGGAAATCAACTGTGCATCTCTCCTGCTGGAGAACGACCACTACATTCTCAATATCTCACAAGTAGTCAAGTCAAGTCAATTTTATTTGTATAGCACATTTAAAAACAACCCACGTTGACCAAAGTGCTGTACATCAGTTCAGGTACTAAGAAACGAACATACAATGGCACACACATAACAGCACACACATAAACAGTTCACAGCGCCCCCTCAGAGGGCCTCAAACGCTAGGGAGTAGAAATAGGTTTTGAGCCTGGACTTAAAGGAGTCGATGGAGGGGCAGTTCTGATGGGGAGAGGGATGCTGTTCCACAGTCTAGGAGCTGCAACCGCAAAAGCACGGTCACCCCTGAGCTTAAGCCTAGACCGCGGGATAGTGAGTAGCCTTAAATCGGCCGACCTGAGGGACCTGGAGATAGAGTGGTGGGATAGAAGATTTTTGATATGGGGGGGAGGGGGGGAAGCCCGTTTAGGGGATACGTTTCCTAGAAACAGTCTCCAAGGTGATATTTCAGGAAGCTACCAAAACTCCCTGAGTACAGAATACTAGAAATGTATGAAAAAGTACCTACTCAGAAATTAACCATATTCGAATTGCTGGTTGAATTCCAGCCTCTTTGAAATCAATGAGCAAAACAAGAGAGCAAACAAGGATAAAGTGCTGAAAACATTTATCTGGCATTTTCAGATAAATGAGGATGTAATTTTAAACCCTTGCATATTAATGGCATCTAAGAGCAAATCAGTTAGGTTTGGTTATTGACATTTGAGCGTATCAGATTTTAATCTATAAATACCAGGTTAAGAGACAAAAACATCCAAACAAAACAGTGAATTCTGTCAATGAACAAACACCTAAAAATCATTGCCTGGTATTTGCTTGGAATTAACCTTCTATTCCCATTCAAGACCGCTGCATCATCATTTTATGAGAGATTTTACATAACCTCTGACCACTTGACCTGTGTGTCAAACACGAAGCAGGACTTTGCAACCAAATAGCTTAAAAATATTCCAGGCTTCAAATCACACATGGACAACCAAATGTTGTATCAAAGAACAAATTGTTCCCCTGGATGTTTTTCAGAGAACCTCTGAAATACTGCATCCAAAATTCACAACTCTCAATTTTTAATGCAATCACACTCTGGCTACAAAACATCATTCTCACCTTTTGCTCAAGTTCTCTGCCTACCTTTCTTTTCCAAACCCGAATTTCAGAACAATTTTCCAGTTTGTCTCCTCTGTGTTCTTTCAAAATGTTTACTCAACACTAACATAAGGAAGTGTGAAGAAGGATCTCTACCTGAAATGTCCTATACTCCAGGGCTGCTGGCTGACCTGCTGAGCTACTCCAGCAGTTTGTGTCCTTTGTGTAAGAAGGAACTGCAGATGCTGGTTTAAACCAAAGATAGACACAAAAAGCTGGAGTAACTCAGCGGGACAGGCAGCATCTCTGAAGTGAAGGAATGGTTGACGTTTTGGGTTGAGACCCTTCTTCAGTTCTTTTATCTATTAACCAGCATCTGCAGTTCTTATTTTATATATAAGGAGGACTATGCCATTGCTCTGTCTTTTATTAAGTGCTGACATTCACCAGGGACATACACAAGATTGGATGACCATGCCATCAATATGGGCCTAATGAAAGCTCAGTGTACACACTAATAGTTTCCAACTTAGTGAAGCCTGTATGTAATATTCACATGTACATCAAAGTCTGTTCACACCAGTTCTGACCAAACATTTCCGAAGCATCACCTTTAATACATCCAGGTTTATGTACTCGACTCCTCAAGCTAAAGAATTTACTTTTTTCCCCTTCAAAATCTCTTGATGTTAGTCTCGCATTATTTAAAGAGATCTTTTGTGTTCCACTGTGGATGGCTCGATTATAATCATGTATTGTCTTTCTGTTGACTGGTTATCACACAACAAAAGCTTTTCACTATACCTGACAATGTATACATGACAATAAACTAAACTCAAACTCTTTTCTTCACGTCTCCTTCCACTCCAACTTCACTAAAGCAAATATTGCACATGCCCAATGGTTTTGATTCTGCTGTCTATAATCATTAATATTTCTCTCAAAGTCCTCATCAAGGGCCAACATTCACCAGAGACATACAAAAGATGTGGGACTCAGAGCACAAACCACCTACCTGCACCAAGGTAGCAGGAGGTTAAAGACAAGTTGCTCTACCTTATAAAAGTCAGTAGACTTAAATTCCTATTGCTCTCCTCATCTTCACTTGCCTCACCCAAATCCCCTCTAATAACCTTCCTTTCTTGTCTTTCCAAAGTCTCCTCACAATTCTTACTCATTGATCCGCATGTCCATAAAATACAAAACCTGCAGCAATTTAATCTGTTAATCTATCCTGTAGCTTCACCCCATAGTCTCCCACGATATCCCCCAATAGCCTGACATTCTGCCCTGGTGATCACGATCCCTTTCAACTACTATCTCCTATCAAATATCCTCTTTTTTCACCAAACAATCCAACCTACAACACTCAACTTCCCTTCTGTTCTGCACGTCAGTGGATTGTCCTATTCATAATACTCAATAATTTTCTTGCAATCTACTGCAGCGTATCCTCCCTTACTTTTCACAATCATACTGTGAAGCCGTCAACAACTTCATGGTCCTGCGAGATCTGTTGAGGAGAGCTGTCCTCACTAGATCCATTCTTGCATCTCTTGCGATAGCTTCTTTTCCAGTTTACAGCAGTTTACAGTTTCATCTCTTGCCAACCAACCTCCTTTCTTTCATTTAGATTCACATATTCCACCCATCACCTAATTTGCAAACACAAGACTAATGTCCATTTTATTGTCCATTTATCTGTATGCCATCTTGCTAGATTTTTCCAGACTAAGTCGCTGGTGAGTTGGAACTTGCATCAACTTGAGGAAACTAAAACAATTTAAATTATTTTCTATGAAAAACAGCATGCTACTCCTCCCTTCCCACAGAATGAAACACCGAGTATCACATCATAAAATCATAAAGCATGCATCTCTGCAACTTTATTGTTAAAACCTTAGCCATGGCTTTGTTAATCCAAATATGGCCTTCTCTAATGCACTTTCTGCTGGTCTCCCAAACATTTTCCTATGAAGATTATTCTTGGTACAGAACTTATGCAGTCAAGTTTTCTTATCACTTCAGCAGTTCACTGCTTTCCTCAGGCACCCTGAATCTCAAAACTAAAACTTCAAAATTCCCTTCAATCTTAATTCTACAACCTCCTCCCATCACAACATATGACACCAGTCATTTGACTCTGGTCTCCCAGAACTCCACATACAGTGGCAGAATTGTTAGCTACCGTCGCAGTATATTCTCTAAATCTTGTCAAACTATATCATAACCGTCATTAAAAGTTAACAAAATGTCTTCAATCTTGCAGATTTCCCCAAATCTACTGTTGTTTTTCCTATGGTCAGCCGCAGAAATTGCAAGACAAATGCTGATTGTAAAGGATTATTCCACAACAAGTCTCTGTACTCGAAGGAGGGATGGAGTGGCTTTGAGATCAGTGCCGTGCAGATTTCCCAGATTGATTTCCATGAAGAGCAATTGAGGAAGCTTGACCTACACTTACTGCAGTTTACAGGCCATGTCTTTGTTACAAACACCCAATTGATGGACACCCATACACATAAACAAGCACCCATAAATATTATTACATTTAGACAAGAACTATTCTTGGAAAATAAAACTTGTAACCTCCCTGCTCTAATCAGCCATCATTGTCTTTTTAGAGCATAGGCTGTCAGTTTTATTGAAGGCGGCTTCTCCAGAGAGTTCCTTTGGAAAATCACCAGCTATCACTTCTATTGAAACTTGTGCAACAATTCTCTATTAAATAATGTAGCAATCATTGATACTTCCAGCATTTGAGCATGTTAAATCATTGTTTGTAACATGTTAACTAGGGAGGAGAATAAATAAATGTTAACTGACTCTCTCCGACATTATTCATTACAAAATAAAGCAGAATCAAAATCAACAAAAGATTTCACAAACTTAAAACGTTGATTGTGGATGTCCTTGCAATTTTAATCACCGACTTCAAATATGATGTAAATTTGTGACATCTTTTGTTGATTTCGATCCGTCTTTATTTTTAACTGATTAATAAAAGTCTCACCTTTACTTTAGCTCTTTGAGGTCACGTTTGCATTTGTCTTATTTCTAACAGTCATGAATTGATGGGTTTGTTCCACCCCCCATCGTCCTCGCCACTCCACCCCCCCCTTACCCCCAAAGCTCTTTGGCGACTTCCTTTCTTCTTGGCCCAGCTCTGATGCAAGAGGAACAGGCACCATTTCTCCACTCAGCCCATTTCCTTATTTTGTGACAAAACACTGTCTGAACACTCTTTGAAGCTAAGTCTTGAAGATCTATTCAGGCACTTCAACATCTCTCTTAAAACTCAGACAGAGTTGCAAGGTGAAAATAATAATTATTCCCTAACTTCACATTACCAACAGCTTTGCAAGCTCTCTGCGGTTTTCTAGATTATTGTCATGACTGTGAGTCTTGCTCCTCGGTCCATTTCCTCCAAAACACAAATACCTTCTAATAAACATCCAAATTCTTCACAGTGTTGAGATTAAACATCTCCCTTTAATCATTTTTTTAGATTTAGTTCATCTTTTACAAATTTTCACAATAGAGGAACTCTCTATCTCCCTCAGTCTTTTATTTCCTTGCAAGGTTGGTTTCTATTTATCAGTTTACAGGTCTTGGACATAACTGATAATGCAATGTTTTTGTCCATCTTTAATTGTCCCCAAACTGATGAAGCATTTAAGAGTTTAAAAGCAATTAACACATTGATGGCTCTGGAGTCACCAGAGGCCTTATCTGTCGGATGAGGATGGCAGATTTCCTTAAATGACGTACGCTTACACAGCAGATGTGATTTTATTCCAATCCATAACTAATGTCCCTGAGACAAGCATTTCATTTTAAATTTAAGTAGCATAATACAAAATAAAATACACAAACTCAAAATCGCAATTGCCACAGACTGTTAATCTAGAAATTTGTCCGCATTGTCAGTTCCTTTACAACAATGAATATCAACAAACTGCAGATACTGGAAATCTCAAATAAAATTAGAAAATGCTGGAAAAATTCCGGTGGTCATGCAGCATCTATGGAAAGTGAGTGTTAATATTTCAGTTGCAAGACCCTTAATCAGAACCCAGTCCTGTTCCAATCCTGAAATGTTAACTGTTTCTCATTCCACAGAATGTGTCGGATTTGCTGAGGTTTTTCTTGCATTTTCTGTTGTTATTTCAACTTTGCAACTCTGCTAATTACTGCTACCTCTTAAATGATTTGTGTTCTTACAGTGTGGCTTACAGGGAGGAGGTGAAACAACTGGTGGAGTGATGCAACACAAACAATCTGGTCCTGAATGTCGACAAAACAAAGGAGATCATCGTTGACTTCAGGAGAAACCGGCGCAGTCACACACCACTCCACATCAGTGACACCGCTGTGGAGTTAGTCAGTAGCACTAAGTTCCTGGGGGTGCAGATCACAGATAGTCTGACCTGGTCCCTAAGCACTGCATCTCTAATCAAGAGAGCCCAGCAGCTTTTGCACTTTCTGCGCCGGATGAGAAGAGCACACCTCCCCATCTCATCCTCACCACTTTCTACAGAGGCACCACAGAGAGCATACTGACCAGCTGCATCTCTGTCTGGTTTGGGGACTGCAAAGCCTCGGACTGGAAGTCCGTGCAGAGAGTGGTGAGAACGGCTGAGAAAATCATCGGGACTTCACTTCCTTCCATCCAGGACATTGCACACAAATGCTGCTTGACCAAGGCCAACAACATTATCAAAGACCCCACCCATCTCCGCCATGGACTGTTCACTCTGCTGCCCTCTGGTAAAAGGTACTGCAGCATATGGAGCAGAACAGCCAGGTTCTGCAATAGCTTCTTCCCCCGAGCCATCAGAATCTTGAATTCCCAATAATCCGCCGCCATTATTTTAATGTGCGAGTTACTTCTTTATTTTATTTTATCTATTTTTATTATTCGGTCTTACATTGTGAGCCAGATGCAACGGAATTTCGTTCAAATATGCACTTGTCTGGTGTATAATGTTTGAATGACAATAAAGTCTATTATTATTGTTATTATTATTGTTATTATTATTATTATTATTATATTATTCTCTATTGCCAATCCATCACATCTTCAGGTGAGGATGGCAGATTTAATTTTCTCCAGACTACAACTTCGCCCGTAACTCTTGATTTCTCAAATTGTAAACAAAATACGTCAGATGATTCACTCTAGTGCTATTTCAAACATGCCCACAGCCTACCAAGATTTCAAACCTGTACAACTGGAATAGGTTGCAAAACACTTAAAATTACACAACACATTTTCCATATTTGGCACAATTTTTCTTTCTAGTCAAAATGAATTTATCTCTGATGAAAACTGAAATCTGATCTAACAGAATGGAAGAGGAACTTCTACAGCTGCAGCTGGAAACAAATTACACGGTTTGATTAGGTTTCAATTAAAGCCAATGACTCATAAGGGGTCACCGGAGTGGAATTCCAAGCAACACCACTCAAGGAAAACGAGTTCTCAAACTCTTGAAAGTAATAAAACAATAAATAAGAAATGTTTTTTTTACTATGAGGATTATTCCAAGCCATCATGAAAATGATAGAGTATGGTTTCCTTTTATTAGAGACAGTTAAATTATCAGTCTTAAACATGAATTTTCAGGACTTTTTCTATATTACTGAGATGGATTTGCCCTTGCATGTACTCACTCAATTTCCAATTTTTTCAAAATCATAATAACGTGACCTAGAATTCATGTGCACCACCGATGAAAAGCTGCCAAAATCAAAATGGAGGAGGTGAACAGAAAGTAGGGCATATGAAATTGGGAAGTGCAACCACTGCATTTGGACCATTGCATTTCAATGTGGACTATGTCCCAAACACATCTGACATTAATCCTTTTGAAACCAGGCAAATTCCGTGTCATTAGTTAACTTACCCTGCTCTTTTATATGCCGGATTCTTTTCACAGTTTCTTTTAGGATTGCACATTTGTCTGGCTTAACGTTGAAGTTGTCAATGTCATTAAAATTAGCGAATATCAGCTCAGCAAGTTCTTCAATGTACTTATTTTCTTGCTCTCGATGACGTTTCTCAGTGTAACGTTTGGGGCTGTTAAAATACAAAAGCAGCAGTATTAGACGCCAAACACAATGAAGGCTACTTCACCTTGTGAAATGCAAGGAGTTAAAATTGTTCGTCTTTGTGTAACTCCATCCAATTATACAAGATTGGTCAAAAAATATAATCACATCTTCTCAGAGCAAACTAATACTGCAGCTAAGGTAAAGTTGAATATAGCAATAAAATATATGTTGCATTCCTCTAATCACGATTTTCAGAATGGTAGAAAAAAAATTATTTTCTAAAAATCTAAAACAGCACAGTCTCAGGATTGGCTTTCTTCGTGAAATGAGGAATTCAGCATTGAAAATAATCAATAGTTTAAATATCTAAAAATTAAATTTGGTCTCCAGGAGGAAAGGTTATGATTCCCTCGAACCAACTACCTTAGTTGGAATATGGTTATTAATAGTTAAGAGTACCTTAATTACACGATTAACAAGACTTAGAAACCTCAATGAGGAACCTTTTCAAACAAACTCTAACACCAAACCATGCAAGACAGTATTAGGGTAGAAAACAGAAAAATCTGTTCAAAGAATTAAGTATTATGTTATTGAATTCTGCACTTAATGCATCAATATTCCTCATTGCCACAATCCTATTCTTAAGTTCTTTAAAAGAACATTTACTGTTAGTTTCATTATCTGTGGCCGAGTATTATTTCATGAATCCTTGAGTAATTCACGCCACTTTTTAAATGTGTATACTACTTGATTTCTTTAATTCCATATTTTTATATGGGCCTATTCTTGTAGACAAACCCATAATAACTCCCACTAGTTTCTTATCAATAGTTGCTTAATTGCACACAAGCAACTTTTATCTTTTGGCGATATAGACATTTTTAAACACTGGCAAACATTTCTTTAAATGCCATTTATTCACAGAAAAACAGGACAATTATACATGGTTAATCTACTCATTGTTTTAAAGTTAACTATTCTTGTTCCTGCCTTTAAAAATCTAATATCAGATTCAATCAATATTAGAATTACCGAACTGCAATTTATTTTATTACTATTAGACTGTTAATTATTTTTTTGTTTCCTCTTCGGATCGTTCACCTTGTCATGGTGAAGAGGCTTGCGTGCCCCCATGATTCCGAGAGCGATGCCGTCGGAAGCACTAGCTTCTGGTTGGGCCACCCATGGCGGTAAAGTGGAGGATGAGGGTCCAGACTAAGAACGATCGAACCTACAAGACCTCAACGGCGGATCAGACGGACAAAATTATCTTGAACTCAACGGCTGTGAAGGCGGATGAAGGCCGCAACAGATCTATCAGCTTCAATTGTCTCGGTTCCTTTGCCATTGGAAGTAGTTGATTGATTTGTGAAGGACCGTGTGCTTCTTGGAGTGCAACATCAAGTACACGTCAAACAAAACACGCACAGGCATCTTCGTTCTTCGGAACGTAGACCATCATCCTCGACCTCGAGGGATAGCCACAACGACGATTTTTTTGTTTGTTACTCGTCAAATCTAAATAGTCTCATCTCTTGTTGGTCCTCCATAAAAGTTTCAGCTTTCCTGCTGGAACTATTCTATTTTGTCAAGCGCACATGAAATTGAAAATCTCCCATTGCAACCACATTGCTTCCACTATATACTTCCTTGCTACATGTAGGTTTATCCAGATGAAGTCAGCACAGTTTGGAGGATGATACATGGCTCTTCCTGGAGTTTAGCATCCTCTCTACCGATTACTCATCCTTACTGATGCCATTTCTTTCCACCGTTATACTTTCATCATCTTTTATTAATGCTGATGCTCCTTCTGGTTCACCAATTTTGCTCTACATTCCAAACAACCTGAAATATTTGATGCTCAATCATGCACCATTTATTGGCACCTCTTTAATGACTACCCCATTATTTCCCTCAGGGTGAATTTGTTCTTCCAAATAATTTTTATTGGCAATACGAATTCAATAAGATAACTTCTCTTGCTACCAAGTCCAACCTTGCTCTGTGCCCCGACACTGTATTTCTCACATTATTTGAGATCTCACACATGTAGATGGTGTTATTCTTTGAATCACAACAAAAAAAGGTTCAATTTCCTGTTTTACACTTTCACTTTATATTTTATTATTTCTCTTTTACCTCTTATTCTTTTTCCCTTGGTAAAGTGCCAGTTTGAAGTGTTTCCCCCCCTCCCCCCACCCAGAAGTTAGTAATAGTACATGCTAATTGCTTGTGCTGATTAAGTAACTGAGGCAGATGGTATAGGAATCTTACAGGTTACTAAGTTAGCCAATTTCAGAATTGTGCACTTGGATTTACGTCTTGAAGGAATGAAAAAAGTATTCAAATGCAGGTCTTTTGTCCGTTGAGAATTTGGGAGTCTGGCAGATGGAAAAATATTCAAAGACCAACTTAGAATGTAATAAAAATGTAAACAAAAAAATCGAATGTGGTTCTATTGTGAACTAAAGATCCTATTCAAGACCCTATTCTCAAAGCTAAATATTGAAGAATCGAAACGGATTAAAAGGATGAAAAATAACAAAATATTTTAGTGATGAAAATATTGGAGAAAAAAGCACATTTTAATCAAGAGAAGGCTGTAAATGAGTTGGATAATTAATGTCATTTATCTTACAAGTATGTTAGTCATTGAACATATTGCTAACTTTCCTTAACTTTATATCTTACCTTGGTCTTGGGTGGTCACATGGCAATTCCTTGCGTTTTCTCGAGTCTAATCTGGCAAGGTCAGAGGCATTTTCACCCATTCCACTCATCTTGTGGACATATAAGCAGCTGAAGGTAAAAGAAGTTTCAGTTACAACTTTATGTTAAAAAAGTGTTCAGCTTTCTCTGCTGTGCCATGTTGGCATTCATGCAAGGTTTCATAAATCACTTGCCTTAGTATTCAAATGGAGATACAAATATGGTTCTAATACTCAGGACAACATCAACCACTGGATTATATATTACACTTTATATTCATTAGTCACATTTACATTCACAGCATACAAATATGCATATGCACACTTGCTTGTGTGTGTGCGCGCTGGTCTATGCATTTATGGCTTTTAGCCTATCTCAATGCCATGCCAGACTACTCAATTTCACAGAACATAGAAAGGAAAAGAGGTTGAAAGGCAGCCATTCAGTGTTTCAGGCCTGATCCGTCATTCAAGAGGAGGACGGCCAAATAGCACCTTGTCCCTGCATCCTCTGATCCCTATAGCATTAAGAAATATTTCCACCTAATCCTGGAATAAATCTAATTTTAAACTACCTCTAGTGGTAATGAAGTCCACAGGTTCACCACCCTCTGGTGAAAGAATTTCTCCCTGGTCCTGAATAGCATATTTGATATCTTAGTTCTGGACTCACTTGACCATTGGGAACATTTTCCCTGAATCTAGACTCTCCAGACATTTAAAGTTTTATGGGTTTCTAAACCCCCCCTTTCTTTCTTCTACACACTAATGAAAACAATCCTAAATGATCCAATCTCTTCTCATGTCAGTCCTGACATATCAGTAGTCAACCAAATGACACTTTGTGGCTCTCCTTCCATGGCAAGAATATACTGGCATTCAATTGGTTAAAGCACAGAATCAATGATAATTAAAGCAAGCAACAAAGTGGTAAAAATAATTCTCTAATTTACTCTGATAACTGCAATAAATCGTAAGGCTGCCCACGCCTAGATTTTCCAATTGAAAGTGATGGAGAATGCACCAATAACTTCCCAATGTGTGGGCAACACTAGAAGTTGACTTAACAATTTCTTCAACTGAGAGAACTCTTCCCACACCGAGATTCATGTAAGCCAGCAAAACTCACTATCACAAGAACTCTGACCTACTAAATAATCATGTGCAGTCATCAAAAAGAGTAACTGAACAGAATTATTATCTTGGGATCAGTCTCTAAAGAAAGACTAAATCAATCACCTGAAGCTGCCTATCAATACAGAAAATCCAGCTGAAAAGAACACCATACTCGAAGAACGTTAAGCAACTGTGTGATTCAATTATTCCGAGAGTAGCTGGCAACATCTGGAAACATCAAATCCCCATCAATACCTAACGCTCAGCACAAATACAGGATTGAAGCAGTAAATTTCTTTATTACCTCTCAACAACCAATTTAGATATAAAAAAAGCAGTGAATCATTTTTGAAAGAAGTTAAATTCCTTTGTGCCAAAAATGGGTTCCCAGACCAGGCATTTTACATTTATTATCAGAATTCCAATTGCTCATTCATTTGTCGTTTTCATAGAGTAACACTGAACATCAAAATTAAAATGAGCAGGTAATTATACGAAGGTCGACAACTAATCTAATATCATGCATTGTTCTCTAACACATTGTTAACACAACTTTTCAAGCACAGATTAAAGCATTTAATACAGAAATGTGTACTTTGATTTGCATGTACTCTTGTGGGGAAGAAAGAAAAAAGATTCACCACGTTGTAAGACAAAAAATTGAATTTTCTACGTCTGCCTTATCAATCTTGACTATATTTCAATATTATCCTAAGTCAGATAACATGCAATTGATTTATGAGAAAAGATCCAAAATACCAGTGATAACAAAATACAGGTGATTTTAAATAAATGATCATAGTAATGCAATGACCATTCTGACCACTCCACTTCTCCATGTGTGAACCTGTACAGCAAATGCTGGTAGACTACTTACCAGCACCTTCTTTCAAATCTCACTTCAACAGCAATATTTGTCCAAGCCAGAAGGCTATTCAATCAAACTACCATCTAGAGACTTCAGAAATTCAGGCAAACCCCACCGATGTTCCAGTCAGAAATACTGCTGCATTGTTGAAAGCTGAACTGCAATCAATGCAGCCACCTCAGAATCTTACAGTGGCCAAGGTGCAGGACGTAACCCGGTCAATATTCAAGCTCTAACAACATCATCAATGTGTCCTGATATTATCCCAACATTTATAACAAAAGATTTAATTTGTAGTAATCTTTCAACATGCATAAGCACGAGGACAAGGCGATAAGAGGCCAGCTATAGAAGTTAATTTGCGGAATATGCCCTCTACATTAATGAGGCGATCAGCCTCACAAGCAGTGCAGGAAAGATATCCAAGGAGATAACAAGAACATTTGCTAATATGAATCATGTCATAAGTGAGTCATTGAGCTGCTGATTTCACTTTTAAAAGCGACTTTTCAAAAACAAAGAATGTAGATGCTTTCTCAAGATTCCCAAGGTGACATCTTTGGAGCATTGACACACTGACGTGTCAGGTGTCAGCATAACCTACTCACTGACGTCTGAGAAACAAACATCCTAAAAGGAACTAAATGGATAGTTGTGAGCAAGTGATCCTTGCATAACGGATGAAGCAGCATACTTGTGGTAAATCTCAAACATTTTCCTTTATAGCTAGTTGGGAAGGCAGGAGGTTAGAACAAAAAGAAACAGGTTAACAAAACCCAGAATTAGAGAGCTCTAAAACATACATAGACAATAGGTGCAGGAGTAGGCCATTCGAGCCAGCACCACCATTCAATCGCTGATCATCCACAATCAGAACCCCGTTCCTGCCTTCTCCCCATACCCCTTGATTCCACTAGCCCAAAGAGCTCCATCTAATTCTCTTTTGAATGCACCCAGTGAATCGGCCTCCACTGCCTTCTGAAGCAGAGAATTTCACAAATTCACAACTCTCCACGTGAATTTTTTTCCCCTCATCTCAGTTCTACATGGCCTACCCTTTATTCTTAAACTATGGCCCCTGGTTCTGGACTCCAACATCGGGAACATGTTTCCCGCATCTAGCGTGCCCAATCCCTTAATAATTTTATGTTTCTATAAGATCCCCTTTCATCCTTCTAAATACCAGTGAATACAAGGCCAGTCGCTCCATTTTTTCATCATATGACAGTCCCGCCAACCTGGGAATTAACCTCGTGAACCTACACTGCACACCCTCAATAGCAAGAATATCCTTCCTCAATTCCCGGAATGGCAGGACTGTCATATGTTGAAAGACTGGAGCGACTAGGCTTGTATACACTGGAATTTAGAAGGATGAGAGGGGATCTTATCGAAACGTATAAGATTATTAAGGGGTTGGACACGTTAGAGGCAGGAAACATGTTCCCAATGTTGGGAGAGTCCAGAACAAGGGGCCACAGTTTAAGAATAAGGGGTAGGCCATTTAGAATGGAGATGAGGAAAAACTTTTTCAGTCAGAGAGTTGTGAATCTGTGGAATTCTCTGCCTCAGAAGGCAGTGGAGGCCAATTCTCTGAATGCATCCAAGAGAGAGCTAGATAGAGCTCTTAAGCATAGTGGAGTCAGGGGGTATGGGGAGAAGGCAGGAACGGGGTACTGACTGAGAATGATCAGCCATGATCAAATTGAATGGCGGTGCTGGCTCGAAGGGCCGAATGGCCTACTCCTGCACCTATTGTCTATACTCCAGGTGTGGTCTCAACAGGCTCATTTGCCCAACAGATACATACTTCTAATGTTTAAGACACAGGTCATTCTCAGAAAACGAACAGGGTCCGCTTTTACAGACATCCATCAATTATGTCTGCAAGTCAGAAAATGCACAAAAATCACTCAATATGGTATCCATACCTTCACAGTATTGTAATAACAAAGCAGCAAAAGCATACAGGCTGATAAAAAAGAAAAAAACCCTAAAAATGACAAGAGAAACTAGTTCTGCCATTTGTGGGAACAAACTTATATAGGCATACCCAACTTTTGATTGTAATGGAGTTATGGAAGCTCGTTCTTATGTTGGGGGTGTCTATAAGTCAGGTGTTGGTAACCCACAGATGGCCGGCACAAACTTTCTTTCACTTCATCAATACATCTGTCTACACCTTTTTCAGTCATGCATTTTTCTTGGTTTCTCTGAAATATCTATACTGTTTTCCATAGCAACAGCCAGTCCATGATTTGGAGTCAAGAAGTTTCATCATAATTTCTTATTCAATTTACCAGTGACTATCATATATCCATGGGCACTAGTTCTAAACCAACAACCCAAGTGAAAACATCACATCCCTATCAAACTTCTTCCTGATTTTAAAAGTTTCTACCAGGTGACAACCCTCGTCTACCATGTTTACCATGGCTAGGTAGTACTCTCTAGGGTCTTACAAATGTGCAGATCCAACCATGCTCACAATTCTACACGATGAACATTGAATTCTTCAAATTGAGGTAATAAACCCTTTCCCATGCCTTTCAGTCTGAAGAAGGGTCTCGACCCAAAATGTCACCCATTCCTTCTCTCCAGAGATGCTGCCTATCCCGCTGAGTTACTTCAGCATTTTGTGTCTACCTGGTATCCAACTTTTTATGTCTATCTTCGGTTTAAACCAGCATCTGCAGTTCCTTCCTACACAACCTACAAACACCCTCCTTTCTCCCTGTATCTTCTCTGTGCCCCACCTGGATACGCACCCATTTTTCCTTTTCCCCTTCCCACCTGTCCCCTCCCACCAATATTTCTGCTGTTGGCTTCACATTTTGCAACTCTTCTATCCTAATCTTCCCATCTCACACGGTCTTTTTGGCTCTGGCTTTTGTCCAACCACCTGCAAATTAAAAACCACCTTCACCTGTATCCACCTATCACTGGCCAAACTTTATCCAGCCTCCCCCTCGCTTACAGCTTTCTCTCTCCAACCCATTAGTACAATCAGTATGAAGGAGGATCCAAACCTGAAATATCACCGATCAATGTTTTCCAGATATGCTGCCTGACCTGCCAAGTTACTGTGTCTTTAAGATATATGTGTCGGGTTGCCAAGGGGAGGGCTTTTATTCCACTGGGTGGTCTGAAGAATTTTTGATCTAGTCTTCTGATCAACCTCATTGATTATCTTATGTTATGCATATTATTGCTATATTTTCTTGGAGGGCTATCTTTAATAGAGATGTACAAACTTTTAGACCCATTGAGTGCATAAATATGGCAACGAATGGGCTGCTGAGAATTACAAACGGCTGTAGGATTTACCATATCAAATTCTTTAGGCCTAGTTTCTTTAAAACTACTAAAGCATATGTCTAAACAAGTAGCAGGAGCTCCATTGGGAAAATAAAAAGGAATTATGTCAAACCACACAGGCCTTGCTCTAAATGCAGACCTTTAGGACTTTCATTGTGGAAAGGATCCAGTCAAACTCAAAATGTACAGAAAAACTCCTCTGTAGGATTAGAGAATGATTTGAG
Organism: Rhinoraja longicauda; assembly: GCF_053455715.1. Lineage (NCBI taxonomy): Eukaryota > Metazoa > Chordata > Chondrichthyes > Rajiformes > Arhynchobatidae > Rhinoraja > Rhinoraja longicauda. Next base: position 77,539,980 of record NC_135956.1, read on the forward strand.
AATATTTGCAATGATTCAAGTTGTAAAGGCAAAGACTGAAGGGAGATGGTTTTGCAGAATTCAAAATCCAGCCAGCTTGTTAGGTGGCAAGTGTGAAAAAAATGTTTTATGATATTGCTGCTCCTTAAACGTGAAACCCTTTCTCCTTATCAGGGAAATGTGTTAAACTCACCACAAGCAGCAAAGTGTGGGGTGAGACAAGAACACACCCACGTAACAACTCAGTGGCAACAGCTCCATTATGCTCCCCTGCCTTCAGAAGATGTTTGCGTGAAAATAAAATGAGGCCATAATGCAATTTAAAAAATACAAGGAACTACACTCGAAGTCAAGCAAAGAATGGTGTTTATCTCACACAGTTTGAAAATAATCTTAGCAAACTCTAGCCTCACTGCTGAGGCAATGTAAAAGTGGGAGTTGCAATTTGCTACCTGATAACTTCTATTGGAACGTGTTTTCATCCAACACCCGCACAAATAACCAGCCTCATAAAGCTACAGGCTACAAAGTGGACAATTGGAACAATTTGCTGGATGTCTCCTTGCATCTCCAAAAAGAGTGATTAATATTGGGGGAAAAGTGGAGAATAACTCCAAGAAACATCTATTAATTAAACCGTAAGAATAAACCGTGCCATCCTCCAAGTAGAGCTTGGCATGATTTTGGAGAAAACATCTGTGCCTTCACCTGCAGATCCAGTTGCAAAACCATGTCGAGCTTTTTTTTACCTTAAACCTTCCATTGGCAAAGAGAATACACCCTATCAGCAAAGAAAGCCCATTGGCTAGAAGTTCTTCAGTGCAAGGTCCGAAAGGAAAAGTCCGAGCAAAAATGAAGTCTGCATCCACATGTCATTGCCCAGTTTTAGACCCATTGTACATCCTAGCCTCTAAATAAAACCTACAGCCTACTCTTTCACCTGGATCACCCAAATCACATCAGTAGGAGCGCATACTGTACCTGAAATTTGGATTTGGTTAGATTATAAACATGTTGGTCTGAACCACCACTAGCATTGTTTATACACAGAGAAAAAGAATTCTAGGCGCAGAGAATTTCCCTGGTTGACTTAGCATGCCCCTCCCCCTCAAATTTGAGTAGTTGGAAAAGTCAGAAAAACTCTTGCAGAAAGAGGTCCTTTGCTCATCAAATCTAAAGTGAGTAACAAAGCTAGAGAAGAATTTCTGACAAAGATGGCATTTGTGGTAGCAATTGTCAGGGAGGTATGTTTAGAGGGTTTTCTTAGGACACGAGCAATTCAGTTGCTGGAATGTTGATCAAAAAACAAAGTGCTGGAGCATCTCAGTCAGGCAGCACCTCTGGAGAATGTAGATAGACCATTCGGGCCGATCTGAAGAAGGGTCCCAACTCGAAGCGTCACCTGCCCATGTTCTCCAGAGATGCTGTCTGATCCCGCTGTTACTCCAGTTGCTCAAGGGTTTCTTAACCTGGAATGCGGCAGTGAGCATGAGAGTGTCCAACATGACATACCTCAGGAGAGTCCACCCAAGGAAATATTTCTGAGAATGAAGGAGGCCCTGACATCCACCGAGGAAACAGTGCAGATATTTTTATTTATTTGTAACTGGAAGTTCGTCGAGAAAAGTTTCATCAAAATAAGGAACCCAACATTTGTGAAGAATATACCTTTTGCATACACATCAAGGAGCATTAACTGCAGTGCAGGGCTCACAAAAGTACGCTCATTCATTGAAGGTCACTGATATTTTCACTGGATACTGTTTTCTAGCATACAGTAAAATAAACATGTTGTTTGGTGTTATTTTGAATGCCTTTATAAACTTTCTGGCAAAGAGCCTTCTCTCTGGAATTTTATTTCTCAGCTAAAAAAAAAGTACTTTGGCCATTCGAAAACCCTTATCAAGAGTTTTCACTATCTGCTTGGCCTCAGCATCACGTCCTTCTCCTCCTCCCTGCTCCTCACTTGGGCTTGACTCCTCACCGAGCTGAGTGGTGTGGGACATCTCCTCCAGCTCCTCTGCCTGAAGATCACCCACAAATGACAACCCACTTACACAATCCCTTCCACAGGTTTCATTTTCATGGTGATAAAAATCATTCATTGCCTTATCTCACAAATTTCTAAGCACAGTTTAATAGCGAAAGATGTTATTTAATTCAGAAACACTGTCTTTTTTAATATATCTCTGCCATGGTGTAATCCTTCCAGCATCTGGCCGCTCCCAAAGTTAGATCATTGTCCAAAGCAGCTCAAGTCCAAATTGTATAATGATCTTTAAAAGTTTCAACTAGGTCAAGAGACTGCAGGAGGGATGTGGTGTTCAGTTGCTTAAAAACCTCTCCACAGCGGGACATACAACCTGAAGGCTTTCAGAGTAGTTTGGAGCATTATCAAAGATCAGGAAGACCTTAGATCCCACATTCTTCAATGCCATGTAGAATTCCACAATGTCAACCAGATATCTGTGCACCTGTATCCTCGATTTCCTGACAGGCTGACCCCAAGTAGGTGAGGATCGGAGACCACACCTCCACAGCCCTCACCCTCAACATCGGCGCACCTCAGGGGTGTGTCCTCAGCCCCCTCCTGTACACCCTCACCCCACACAACCGTGTGGCCCAACATGACACCAACACCAAAGCCAAGTTTGTGGACGACACTTCAGTCGTGGGTCTGATCACCAACGTGGGTACGAGTCGGCCTACAGAGAGGGAGTAGTGGCCCCGACATGGTGGTGCCAGGCCAACAACCTCTCTCTCAATGTCGACAAGACCAAGGAGGTGATCGTCGATTACAGGAAAGGGTGGGGGGGGGGGGGGGGGCAACCCTCCATCACCATCAACAGTGTAGCGGTGGAGAGCTTCAAGTTCCTTGGTGTCCACATCACAGAGGACCTGACCTGGACCACCCACATTTCCACCATCACAAAAATGGTGCAACCTCAGGTGACTGAAGAAATTCTGCCTGAACACCCAGGTCCTCAGGGATTTCTACAGAGGCACCGTGGAGAGCATCCGGACAGGCTGCACCTCCACCTGGCACGGCAACTGCACCAGCCACGTCCGAAGAGCCCTGCAGAGAGTGGTGCAGACGGCCCAGCACATCAACGGGTGCGAGCTGCCCTCCCCCCAGGACATCTACTCCAGGCGGTGTGTTGGAAAAGCCTTGAGGATCATCAAAGACCCCAGCCACCCACACGACGGTCTATTCTGCCTGTTGCCCTCAGGCAGAAGGTACCTGAGCATCAGCTCCTGTACCACCAAACACTCGAACAGCTTTTTCCCTCAGGCGATCTGGCTGCTGAACCCACCAGCACTGAAAACTCACCTGAACTGGACTCTTTGTCTATAATTTAATGTTCACTTTATAATTTAATGCATGCACTTTATAATTTAATGTTAAATTTACTAAACGAAATCCTCTAACACAAGGTTTTCACACAAGATTGTACCATGTGTGGAACTGGCATGACAATAAACCCCTTGAATCTTGAACCTTGTAGTCTACTTGCCTATAACTGCTATGCAAGCAAACGCCATGTGCTGTATGTATGGGGAGTCGTTGATTCAAGATAAAACATGACAAATCACGACACATTGTGCAAAGGTGAATCCATATAAAGTATGGAGAAAAAGGCCACAATAAATTGACCACGCGCAAAATCATGCATAAACTCTGTCTAAATTGATGCCCGGCTGTTTGCCAAATCCAAATTAAAGATCTTTTTGAAGCTGGAACACTAAAACAAGTAACCAGTACAAGCTGAAAGGTTCTTGTCTCACAGTCTGATCATGCTCATACATTCAACTAATGTGACATTGATAGACAGCATACCAAAAATCCCAAATTATTGAAGAAACAGGTTTGTGTGTAATGTAGCTAAACATCAAAACATGCAATGCCTGGTAACTCAATTCAACTGTCCCATCAGTTGTATGATAAATTTCCTCAGATGATAAAGATTTGCTTACATTTTGTTAGCATGTCATATGATATGAATATCGAACTAACTTCACCTGAAGCTCTAGCAATACCAGCTATTCATGCTCTTTCCTGGAAATCTAGTTAGTCAAAACTAATGAAGTGCCGTCTTCAAATGTGTCTATACAACGAGAATCAAATCTTGCACGATCGATCTGTATATCTATGATTCAACAGAACAAAAAGGATGCAACCAAAATGCCCTGATTGCAGAGCATTTGGATTCCACAGTGCAGCCAACCACCAACAGCTTCAGTGCATCAATATATTTGGTTTATAATGCAATCCAACAAAATTATACAGTATCTTAGGCGAATTCCATGCTGCTTTTCTGGCCTCTAGAACAAGGGCAGACTCTGATTTCCAGCCTTTTTTATTGGATATACGATAGTACCACAGCAAGTATTTGTCAGAGTCACACAGAACAAGATTCAGCAGTATGTTTGGGATCATTGTCTTGCTTTGGAATGAACTGCCGGCCAATGAGATTTGAGGCATTTGTTTGAACTTGAGCAGATAGGATGTATCTATACACTTCAGAATTCATTATGCTACTACCATCAGCAGTTGTATCATCAATGAAGATAAGTGAGCCAGTACCTTCAGCAGCCATACATGCCCAGGCCATAACACTCCCTCCACCGTGTTTCACAGGTGAGGTGGTATGCTTTGGATCTTGGGCAGTTCCTTCTCTCCTCCATACTTTGCTCTTGCCATCACTCTGATGTAAGTTAATCTTCGTCTCATCTGTCCACAAGACCTTTCTCCAGAACTGTGGTTGCTCTTTTAAGTACTTCTTGGCAAACTGTAACCTGGCCATCCTATTTTTGCAACTAACCAGTAGTTTGCATCTTGCGGTGCAGCTTCTGTATTTCTGTTCATGAAGTCTTCTGCAGACAGTGGTCATTAACAAATGCACACCCTGCTCCTGAAGAGTGTTTCTGATTTGTCGGACAGATGTTTGGGGATTTTCCTTTATTATAGAGAGAATTCTTCTGTCATCAGCTGTGGAGGTCTTCCTTGGCCTGCCAGTCTCTTTGTGATTAGTAAGCTCACCAGTGCTCTATTTCTTCTTAGTGATGTTCCAAACTGTTGATTTTGGTAAGCCCAAGGCTTGGCTGATGTCTCGAACAGTTTTATTCGTGTTTCTCAGTTTCATAATGGCTTCTTTGACTTTCATTGGCACAACTTTGGTCCTCATGTTGATAAACAACAATAAAAGTTTCCAAAGGTGTTGGAAAGACTGGAGGAAAGACTGGCTGAGAGCTCTCTTATACCTGCATTAAGGAGGCATTTAAACACACCTGAGCAATTACAAACACCTGTGAAGCCATGTGTCCCAAACATTATGGTGCCCTGAAACAGGGGGACTGTGTATAAACACAGCTGTAATTTCTACATGGTGAAACCAAAATGTACGAAAAAACCCTTTAATAAAATCTGACAATGTGCACTTTAACCACATGTGATTTTTTTCTATTACAAATCTCAAATTGTGGAGTACAGAGGCAAATAAATAAATGATGGGTCTTTGTCCCAAACATTATGGTGGGCACTGTATAATAATCATTTAAAAGAAATGTAGGACAAAATCTTTACACTGTAACTTCTGCAAGCACGTCCCTTGGGCTCACACCTGTTTCTATATCTAGCCTTTGTCCAGCAATCTGCCCATCAGGGAACTTCCCTTATTTATCTAAGGTCATCTGTTACTGGCTGTGATTATGCTTTGTTTTTTCTCTCTCTCTCTACCTCTACTATAATCAGTCTGAAGAAAGGTCTCGACCCGAAACGTCGCCTTTCCATTTTCTCCACTGATGCTGCTTGATCCACTGAGGTACTGCAGCATTTTGGCTATCTTTGGTATAAACCAGCCTCTGCAGTTCCTTTCTATTGACAAATACATCTGTCCTATCTGAGTGACTCAATGGGAAGCTGCATGCGGACTGATACAAATAAGCTACTCTTCAAGGGCAGTGTGCTGCTTTATGAGCAAAATGCTTCAGTATTAACTTCCTGATAAATGATTTTTATTTTACACACAAAATTGCCAACTTTCTTTCCATAACTAAATATAGTAATAGGCCTTCCACTTACGTAGATCTTATGAATTCTTATAAAACTGTAAAAAAAATGATTCGATTATGCAGTTTCTTGAAAAACCTATTAGCTTTTCCTTCCCAATAGAAATCAAGAAATTATATAACAAGATAATGAATCAGATTTGTGCATAAACATACATTGTTTATGACCTTAAAAAATTGATTTTTGTGCAATTTCAAAAGCAACATGAACAGATTTTTTCTGCACTTTGATGTTTTATGTTTATTGGCGAAAAGGCAAAACGAAAAGCAGAGGGTGCAAGTGGGATTGTTTTGATTGTAATAAATGCTTTACCAGTCAAAGAGCCCCAAGACAATATCAGTGGGCACATTTACCAACAGCTGTTTTATAAACACACAATGCAATTTTCCACAATCGCTTTCCAAATTCTCGCATTAACATGACAAACCATCGCATCTCGATATGTATTCATATATTTCGTCTGCATTGGGGCACCATAACCTTCACAAAAAAAACCTTGCAACTCCTGGAAATGGCTTCTTTTGTTCAGGAAAGGCAGGACCATCCAAACCTCCCAGAGACCCATTTATTTCACTTAAATTACAAAAATATTTTACAATCCGTCAACAAAGATTTAAAACTCATCAATGGTAATTATTTACTAACTGGACATGAGGGCACAGCAGAAGTGGGATAGAAGTCAAAACCCACGATTCCTAATCTACAACTTATTCAAATCCAAAGTTCATATTTCAGATCCTTGAAAATTCCAAATTTCTTCACAACTATTTCAGAGTTCATCCAAAGAGCAAAAAAAAACCCAGAAGCTGGGAGACCTTTCCTCATTTAGCCGACCCATTTCCTAAAAATGTTAAACAACATTCTGTTTCCATTACTTTCCATAGAAAGACAGAAGGCGAACATTACATTTGCAGTGATTGAAGGGGCTATTCAGAAGTTAAGCATGTAGAAGTCGCAAAAAAAGCCTCTTTATATACATATAATTCAACAGTTGTATATTTTTTTATAAAATGATATACTTTGACATTTAAACTTCCTTTTTACATAGAATCGCAACACTATAACTGATGAATGAGATTCTCATTATTCTATCTGGAAAATGCAATTCAATGTCACTGGACGACTTCCAAGTAAACTAGAAATGTTTCCACGGACTATCTGGTGCCCAATGTTATTCTGATTGTACCACAAAAAGTTTACTCAAATTAACCGTTTCAGAATTTGTGTTATGTTAAAGCACTTAGCTCCAGCTAAGACAAATTGTTTAATATTTTGGGAATGGTACAGGGATATCATGTAATAGATACTCCCGAGGCAGGCACGAGTTGAAGTCAGCTTCCGTACTCTATTATGACAATAGAGATTCCCCCCGGTAAGAGTTCTCTGTATGACGAAACCCTTGTCTATTCCACATCTTCATCATGCTTCTCGCAGTGACACCAATGAATTGTAAAGTGTAACACCACGAGCCTGACTGTACCCTTTCTTTCCTGATCCAGTATAAATGGCTTTTGTATCTTAGTCTCAAACACTTTACTATCCATCACCCTTAACCTCTGACCACTTTCTTTTCCCAACACAAATCTTCTTTAGCATCCCCAACTCCCTTTTCATAACTTCCAGTTGAACAATAAATTTGTCATCATGGTTCCAGTTCTGCTCAATATCCCGGTCTTCAAGATAACACTTAATTTTGACTCACCATGCAATACCAAGGAATGACAATAGCTAATGGACTGAAAGCCATATTTTCTACAGTAACTCCTTGTCAACTATATTCATCTTAAAAAGATGCATCCATGTTAATAAATGGAAGCTATCCGAGTAAACTTCATATTTTGCAGCTCCATTCTCCTGACATAACACTTCAATTTTGCAGCATCCAAACTTTAAAAATAAAAAATACTGAAGTCCCTACAATAAATACTTCCCTTCTAAAATTGCTGCAAGTTTAACTTTCTGCTACAAATAAAAAATCATAAGATTTGCACTACCCAAATCCTAAAAATAGATACACCAAAGTCCCAAATAATATTTTCCTTCTCGATTTGGTGCAGATTTTACTTTATATAAATAAATACAAGAAAGAAATGTGCAATGTTAAAATAATGCCCGACTTATGTCAAGGTAAACCACTCACTAATCCCTCTAAAGAATAAGTTTACCCAATGGTATTATCCAAGAAAGATGATACACCAAATCTGCCACATTCCAGATCAGAGACACAAAATGCTGGAGTAACTCAGCAGGACAGGCAGCATCTCTGGAGAGAAGGAATGGGTGATAGTTTGGGTCGAAACCCTTCTTTAAACCAGCATCTGCAGTTTTCAGTTTAAACCAACATCCGCAGTTCCTTCCTACATATTCCAGATCCTACCAGTCTTGCATCATAAATTGGCACAATGTAATAAAATTGGAAACAAGGAACAAATTTGAGGAAATCCCATTAGTTAAGTTAAACAGTTTGTAGAAAATTAGTTTGATGATAGGGAAGGGGAGAGAAGAAAAAAATGAATGGAAACCAAAACATACCTTCAAGTAACCATGTCAACTCAAACAGGTAAAAATCAATCATAGTTACTAAAAAGAATTGAAATAACAATCATTTGCACTGCCCATCATAACATCCTTTAGGGGGTCATCAATAATTATTTGATGTTTAAAGCAAAACTTCAATACCCTGATGTAGAAACAAAGAATTTAATTGTAGCTGACTTATCGCCTACGCAGATTTGTAGGTTAATTTTCTTTGGTAAAAATCGTAAATTATCCTAGCGTGTAAGATAGTGCTAGTGTACGGTCGCGCGATAGCACGGCTGAAGGGCCTATTTCCGCGCTGTAACTCTAAAGTCTTAAACAGTATTTTGAGATCACTGCTTCAATCTGAGAAATTCTATCTTATGGCATTGGAAATTATCAAAATAATTTTGTCTAATTTCCACAAATTTTATGTTAGGAATATTCACGGATTGACAGAAATTGAAACTGGGAAGATAACTATCAAAAGCAGAGTTTCTACACTGAAATCTAAACCAATCGAAGGCATCACAAAATGCTGGAGTAACTCAGCAGGTCAGGCAGCATCTCCTGAGTTACTCCAGCATTTTGTGATACCTTCGATTTGTACCAGCATCTGCAGTTATTTTCCTGCAGAAATCTAAACCAATGATTGTTTCAAAAATGTATTTCTTTTTCCTCAGTGGAGATTATGACAGACCCAGTTCTCTCAATTCAGTAACTAAGACAAACGAGCATTCACCACACAATGGAGAAACCCAACAATCAGATTGAAGTGCATTGAAGTATTGAATATAAATGATTAACTCTTGACATATGTCAGAGGTAAATTTTGAAATATTTTAAGTGGCAGCCACAGGATAAGGCAAGAAAGAAAAAAGCTTATTTATGAAAATCTCCTTTACAAGTATCATTTTTTTTTAAAACCTCAAGCAATTAAAAAAACAAAACAATTTTTACGGCAATGCCGGGTGCTAAATTCTGATTTGGTTTCTATCTCCTCGCACTGGCTCCTTGAGGTCTCATATTTTCTTACTACATAGGAGGTCATTCAGCTCGAGTCATGCCAGCTCCCGGAAAAATCCTTTTGCAGCTATTCCTGTGCGTATTTGACTGTAACTGATTCCACCTCTCAGTTCCATCAATTCCACTCTGATTCTCCCATCACGCACCTACAGTGGGGGTATTTACAGTGACCAATTAATCTACCAACCTGCTTTGTCATTGGGATGTGGAAAGGGACTGGAGCACCTGGTCATTGAGACGCACATGGTCACAGAGAGACTACGACTCCACGCATGGCTCTGAAAGGTAGGAGACGGCATCTGATGTGAAGAAACTACATCTATCCAGCACTGGACTTGAACAGTGAGTTTAATGAGTGAAGAAAACATGTGGAAGCTGCTTGTATACAGGCAGCACGGGAGATCAGGATTGAACCCAGCACATTGGAGCTGTGAGACACCAGGCACAACTTGTGCTGCCCTTTAATGAGCAGCTTCTGCTTGCTTCCATCAATCAATAAATTCATGATTCAACTCCAGAGTTGGATAGATGTGTTTTCTTCTCCTCAGATGCTGTCTCCTTACCTTTCAAAACCATCGTTGGCCTCTCTCCTCAAAAAGCCCCAGCCCATGGAAACCAACCTCCTCGTGACCGTCACATGTTTTAACACAATGCCACCTCCCAAGTTCCTGTCCTTGCAACAGTACTGAAATATTGAAAGGAACAAATGCCATCTCATTAGTCAGCAATGCTGGTTTGCCTCTCTCATCTGCTTCAACTGCAGAGCCTCAAACATAGTGAACCTCCTCCACCATCATGTGGTCAGCTATAATATTTCAGCCTTTGCACTGAGGTAATATTTTCCGACGACTTGTTTTGAGGTTCCAAAGAAACACTGAAAATGCCCAGCCTTACTTCTGCTGTTTAATTCACAGCAAAGCAACTCTTATGTACCCATAATCACTTACTGCCGCTGACCCGGCTGCAGAAAGGCTACCAAAGGAGAGATGGCATTTACAAATAATTCCCTCTTACCATTGGTTTTAGTGATTACTTTGCTAAAAGCAGAATCAATGTATTTATAACCTGCACAAATTCTGTAAAGGGGATCGACCTGCCCACTTCCTCACCATTCTACCCCTTCATAGTTGGAGCCTGGTTCCAGGCCTCAGGCACTGGGATTGGAAAGTACTTAAAGCCCATTTGTGGCTCTGAGGGCAGTGAGCTGTCAAATGACCACATGGATGAAAATCCGGGATCCACAACTGAGACTAAAAGTCACTTGCAGATTGCCTTGCGTTGTGAGATGGCTACAGCAGCAAAACCTGAAGATTTTTGGAAGCCCAAAGCTACAAATACATTGTTTTTGGCAAATTAATCATCAGAAACAATGATAAAACAGAATTATTTGTGGAACTGACAGCACACTGGGAGACACTGGTCGTAGCCCCAGGAATGGGATATTGTGTCTCAGTAGGGCTGCCAGCAACCATGACACTGGACCATTTAGCACTCAGAGAATGAACAGGGAGGATCCAACCCTATCTGTGCCTTGTGATTGCCTTCTGTGGTATCCCTGCAGCTGTACTGAACGTTTGTAGCTTGGGGCGTCCAGAAACCTTAAGGCTTAGCCATCTCATAATGCATGGCGATCTGCAAGTCACTTTCGGTCTCAGTCGTGGATCCCGAATTCTCACCCAGGGACAATGTGATGGCCATGTCACTGCCCTCAAAGCCACAAAAAAGCCACAGGGCGGCACGGTGGCCCAGCGGTAGAGTTGCTGCCTTACAGTGAATGCAGCGCCGGAGACTCAGGTTTGATCCTGACTACAGGCGCCGTCTGTACGGAGTTTGTACGTTCTCCCCGTGACCTGCGTGGGTTTTCTCCGATATCTTCGGTTTCCTCCCACACTCCAAAGACGTACAGGTATGTAGGTTAATTGACTGGGTAAATGTAAAAATTGTCCCTAGTGTGTGTAGGATAGTGTTAATATGCGGGGATCGCTGGGCGGCGCGGACTCGGTGGGCCGAAGGGCCTGTTTCCGCGCTGTATCTCTAAAAAAAATCTAAAATCTAAAATGTGTTTCAAATACTTCTAGCGAACGGAGATATTTAAAACATGTCAAACAATTATTTCCATAAAAACAATTTCAAAACACATTTAAGTCATGTATGTCGTTATGCAAAGAAATACAAGATATTTAGTTGCGCTATGCTAAGCTTGGGTCTTGACAACACTTTGCATCCAGCCTCTCACCTCAGCATTGCTGAGCTCCATTCAGAGATCCTCTGCAGGATCCAGTGCCGCATCAAGAGATCAAATTCCTGGCTTACTCACTGCAATGCACAGGCACGAGTCAGGAATGCACAGCTCCACAAAGGCACCTCACTCAGCAAAAGGCAAGTACATTTCAGCTCAATGGATTTGCACCCCCATTCACTGGGCTGCAATGATCTCCACAGTAGAAAAATAACAGGCTAGGAATAAAATCTCAACCATTTTGAAACGGTTAAAGTAATCTTTACCCATGCTTTAATTGCCTCCAATACCAACTATTTCAAAACGTTCTTAGTAAAGACCATATCCTCCATTTTTAGGTTTTATCATTCAATTCCCCACCAACTACATCCTGTAAGATGCATTTAGACAGATACAGGGAGTGGAGGGATATATACCATGCGTGTAGGCAGATGAGATTCATTTAATTTAGAATCATGGTTAGTACGAACATTGTGACCCAAAGAGCATGATCAATCTCTCATAATCTTGCTCACCCCAAATACATGCATCGCTGATTTACATTGGCAACCTATGCTCCAATTTAAATTGCTAAATCAGACATTTAAAAAGTTGTCACAACCTCCTCAGAACCTGCCGTTCTGACATTTTGCGCATGTCTCCACTTCATTAAAACCACCTCCATCAGCTATTTGGACACTGTGGAATTCACTTCCTTCTTACAGTCAAGCTTTTAGCCACTTGTTGTGGTATCTCGGCCTAGGGTCCAAGTACATTTTTGTCCAGTTACATCCAACACGTAAAGGCATTAGGCAACTGCAAGTTCCCTTTCAGTTGTTTTAAACATTGGAGATTTGCTGTTCACTCCTCTTGCACTGAGCACAACATTTTAACCCTTACCATGCTTCATTTAACAAAGCCTTGCAACTAAGTCAAAACTTCCAGTCCTTCATCGGCAACTCACAGAGATCCATTAACTAAATTAGAGGCGGAATTCAGAGTTAAACATTGCCGTCTTCTTCCTGAACAAAGCATCAGCTCCATGAAAAGCTCTAACGCAGACAGGATGGAGAAGGTTCAAAAATAGAACCCACAAATGAAACAGAGGGTGATAAAGTCACATGGATCTTTTAAATGCCAGGTTAATGCATCACTTTTCAACACATGTCTGGTAAGAAAAATAAATACATAATTAGCAACAGTTCTTGGAATTTTAAGGGGAGACTGTGATGAAAGAACGGCAAATACCACTCATCCCAAATTACTATGAAGATGAAGACATCACAGAACAACATTTCAGTAACTGTATAATTCACAAGGACCGAATATTCTTAGGAAATGCGGACAGCACAAATTGGAACAACCAACATTTCCCAGTACAAATGTTGATTCTTATCTGTACATATGCAAGTGTGCACAGTGTCGGAGCGCTGCTTTACAGGGCCAGAAACCCGGGTGGGATCCTGACAAACGGTGCTGTCAGTACGGAGTTTGCATGCTGGCCCTGTGACCATGTGGGTTTTCTCCGGATACTCCCGTTTCTTCCCCCATTCCAAAGACACACATGGTTTGTACGTTATTCGGCTTTTGTAAATTACCCCTTGTGTATGTAGAATGCAAAACTGGGATAACATAGAACTTGTGTATGGGTGATCGATGGTCTGTGTGGACTCAGTGGCCCAAGGGCCCGTTTCCACCCTGTATCTCTAAACTGGCAAGGACGCAAGCTCTGAACTTTCCAGATGCTCTTTGCCAGCCTTTTCTCAGTTGTGCTCCAATTGAATTCAGCACTTATGCCAGCGAATCAGCCCCAAAGCCTGCACGAGAAACATTCATTTGAATAGACAATAGACAATAAGTGCAGGAGGAGGCCATTCGGCCCTTCGAGCCAGCACCGCCATTCAATGTGATCATGGCTGATCATTCTCAATCAGTACCCAGTTCCTGCCTTCTCCCCATACCCCCTGACTCCGCTATCCTTAAGAGCTCTATCCAGCTCTCTCTTGAATGCATTCAGAGAATTGGCCTCCACTGCCTTCTGAGGCAGAGAATTCCACAGATTCACAACTCTCTGGCTGAAATTTTTTTTCCTCATGTCAGTTCTAAATGGCCTACCCCTTACTCTTAAACTGTGGCCCCTTGTTCTGGACTCCCCCAACATTGGGAACATGTTTCCTGCCTTTAATGTGTCCAACCCCTTAATAATCTTATAAGAAAATAACCAGCAGATGCTGGTACAAATCGATTTATTCACAAAATGCTGAGTTACTCCAGCATTTTGTGAATAAATCCCTTAATAATCTTATACGTTTCGATAAGATCTCCTCTCATCCTTCTAAATTCCAGTGTATACAAGCCTACTTCTAAATTCCAGTGTATACAAGCCTAAGGTAAGTTACTATTCTTTGAATTACACATTTTAAATGCTTGAAATTCTTTAAGTGCTTTCACTTTTTTCCTTAATTACTAATATTTGATCTCTGACAAAATAATATTTGCTGAATGTTCAAAAATATTTCTAATTTTGAAGTCTGTTGGACCTGTGGCCGTGGTTTGGCCAGCTTTCAATTCTTTTTAGCCACATTGTGGCGTATGCCATTTTTGCTGCTCCCTCCTCCCAGCATAATGACTCCAATGTGTGGAGGGCTGCACCATTGAGAATCTGGCTTCCACTTTCCTCGACATTGACACCAGTAGATCCAGATAATTTCCATCATGCCACGTGAGTCAGCAAAGACCTCTGGCAACGCAATCGATAAGAGCCTTTGGGCCAATACCCACTGATCATGTACAGAGTTCCATTGTGTAAGTTCAAAATGTGGAAATCCCAGCGTTAAAATGATTAGATTTAGAAAGAATGCCAAATTATAGTGATAAACACAGATATCCCAACTCCCATCTTTGCTCAAACCTGGACATTTAATGACCCGCTGTTACTCCAGCATTTTGTGTCTACCTTATACTCATACCACTTTCCTGCACTTGGCCCACAGCTTTCAATGCCATAACATTTCAAGTGCTCCTCTAAATACTTGCTAAATCTTGTGAGTACTTGCCTCCAGTACCTCCTCATGCAGTGCTTTAAAAAAAAACAAAAAACACTTCTTCAAATGCCACTAACTATCGCTCGCACACAAACACCTTCTCTCCGTCGGCCTGCCCAGTTTCTCCACAGCTGAAACATTCCATTCTGGTGAATCTCCTCTGTGTTCTCTCCCTGCAATTACATCTTCCTACAGTGTGGTGATCAGAACAGTGCGGCGCAGAGTTCTCTAATTAGCACCTAACTAATGCTTTATATAGTTTTACCATAACCTACTTCCTCTAATATTCTCCACCTTGACATCAGTCTGAAGAAGGGTCTCGACCCAAGACGTCACCTATTCCTTCTCTCCGGAGATGTTACCTCCAACATTTTGCGTCTATCTTTAATTTCACTGTTGGTTTTACTGTACTTATGCCATATGTTCCAGAACTATTTCTTTGCTTATAGCACAACCAGTAATCTTGATGCTATGATGCTAAGTGTTCAACTTTTTAAAATGCACAATTACTTACTTACTTGTGGGGCAGAATCAGAAAATAAATGGCCTTTTGCCTGCCTATTTTCTCCACTCGTCTGAAGGCATTGAATTCTTGTTAAAACATCATCAGTATGCCAGGCACCTTCTAGTACCCCACCCCAGGAGTCAATTGGCTAGATTTTGCATTCAAAGGAGTATGTACTGTTCATTACACTTTCAGCTGCCCAAAGACTTTTAATGAGCTTTTGTGCACTAGTTTACTGATTACAGACCTATTTCAAGACAGCCTTTTTACAGAAGATAAGAGGCATGCGTGGACAAAGCAAGATGAAACCATATATCTTTGAATCGGATTGAAGATTTATCACTGAGATTTGTCATCTAGGAAGTAAAAATCTGATTAATTTATTCAAGAGTATTTACAGAGAAAAACAAAAGGAAGGAAAAATGGGCATAATAGACGAGGCCTTGAATAAAAAGTATATAAACTTATATAATTTATAAAATTTTCAAACAATAACTAAAATGAGAAAGAATAAGGCTCCAAGTTTGTAAAAGTAAATTTATGGTGTCAACGTTTGCTTTGCCTAGTATTAAAAAAATCAATTGTACTTCAACGGGCAATCTACCATTTTCTGCCTTGCTGAATGGATAGCTAAAAGGCAAGTTCACACCCTTCATGTGCTTCAACGCCATGACTTCTAGAAAGTTTTGGTACTGCTTCCAAATTCCCGATCTCCACATTTATAATGAAGTCATTATCTGATTTACTCCATAACATACAGTAAATATTCATGGTCAATGCAAAATTCGGGTCATTATTTTACACAAGTAAATGAGTCCAACAGGGACCCGCGACCAGTGTGTGCCAAAGGGATCAGTACTTGGCCCCCTTATTATTTGTCATCTATATTAATGATTTAGATGACAATGTTTTGCTACATATTTGGTAAGTTTGTAGATGAAACTAAATTGGTGGTGTATTGAACAGTGAGGAGGTTATCTAAGATTGCAACAGGATCTAGATGAGTTGGAGAAGTTTGCCAAAGAATAGCAATTGGAATTTAACTCAAAACAAGACCAATATTTTGCATTTTGGTAAGTTAAACCAGGGGAGGATGTACACAGTAAATGGCAGGGCCCTGGAGAGTGCTACAGTATAGAGATACTTACGAGTACAAGTACATAGATCTCTGAAAGTGGAGACACAGATAGACAGCGTTAAAAAAAGGTGTTTGGCCTGCTTGCCTTCATTGGTCAGCATACCATGTTCAAGAGATGGTGCACCATTGTGCAATCGTACAAGTCATTGGTGGAATATTGTTTACATTTCTGCTTGACTTATTGTTGGAAGAATGGCATGAAGCTGGAAAGAATGCAGAAATGATTCACCGGAATGTTACCAGGACTGGAGGGTTTGAGTCACAAAGACAGAATGGATAGGCTGTGACTTCGGCGCCCAAGAGGCTGGTAGGTGTCCACGCTGTGGTATAAAAATCATGGGGGCCTACATAATGGTAATGGTAATGGTCACGGTCTTTTTCTCCCACAGCAGTGGAGATCAAAACTAGAGTGTGTAGGTTTAACATGGGAGGGGAAAGATTTAAAAGGGATCCGAGGGGGGCAACATTTTCCACATAAAGTGGTGGGTACACGAAACAAGCTGCCTCATGTAAATGGTGAGGTGAGTACAATTACAATGTTTGAAAGAAATTTGGATAAATACAAGGATCCAAAAGGTAAGGGGGATATGGCCCAAACAGGGAAATGGTGCTACTAACTTAACGGCTCAGGCAGCATCACTGGAGAACACAAACAGGTGACTTTTCTGGTCGGGACTTCTTTAGAGTTAATTGTGGACTTCCGGCAGGAACGATTGACAGAGTACACAGCATAGAACCAGGCGCTTCGGCCCACAGAGTCTGCAATGACCATCATGCAACCATTTACACTAGTCCCATTTTGTTCTTTCCACACTCCCATCAATTCCCCCCCTCCCGATTAGAAACATAGAAAATAGGTGCAGGAGGAGGCTATTTGGCCCTTCGAGCCAGCACCACCATTCATTGTGATCATTGCTGATCACCACAATCAGTAACCTGTGCCTGCCTTCTCCCCATAACCCTTGAATCCACAAGCCTTTAGAGCTCTATCTAACTCTCTTTTAAATTCATCCAGTGAATTGGCCTCTACTGCCTTCTGTGGCAGTGAATTCCACAAATTCACAATTCTCTGGGAGAATTTTTTTTTTCTCACCTCAGTTTTAAATGGCCTCCCCTTTATTCTTAGACTGTGCCCCCTGGTTCTAGACTCCCCCAACATTGGGAACATTTTTCCTATATCTAGCTTGTCAAGTTCTTTCATAATTTTATACGTCTGTATAAGATTCCCAATCATCCTTCTAAACTCCAGTGAATACAAGCCCAGTCTTTCCAATCTTACCTCATATGACAGTCCCGCCATCCCAAGGATTAACCTCGCTGCACTGTCTTAATAGCAAGGATGTCCTTCCTCAAATTAGGAGACCAAAACTGCACACAATATTCCAGATGTGGTCTCACCAGAGCCCTATACAACTGCAAAAGGAACTCTTTACTCCTATACTCAATACAATATATCTTTATTGTCATTGTACCCAGGGGTACAACGAGAATCCTCAAAGATTCTATCATTCAGTTAAATTTTGGGGGAAATATACTGTGGTCTATTGACCATCAGCCTGCAGGTTTTTCCAGATATGGGTGGAAACCACAGAGATAATGCTCAAACTGCACACAGATAGGTTGCGAGTTCAGGATCAAACATGACCTGTAGCTGAGAGGTGGTTTACAATTTGCACCTCAGTGCAAGTGGAAACACTAGTTGATTTCCTCCTTCAAACCAAGAGTCTTTGAAACAATAACAGTTGTCCTACTGCCTGCCCAAATGAATCAGAGAAATTAGTGCAGATTCAGGTTCTAAACTACATCTTCCTATGTACAGAGACACAAAGAATTGCAGATGCTGGAACTTTGAGTCAAACACAGTGCTCGAGTAACTCAGCGGGTCAGACATCATCTGTGGAGGGAATGTATAGACAAAGTGTTTTGGGTTAGAACCCTTCAGACATTCTTGGTCCATCTGGCTCAGCATCACATTGACATTAGAGAAACTAAAAATGTTAAAGTTGACAATTACTGACACTCTTGAAACAAAAACTGGTGCACAAAAATACAAACTATTCATTTTTTATTTATGCAGCAATTTGTGCATCATTAATCCTATTCCCTTTACTGTGTTCTTAAACTTGATTTGATGGTTTTAAGGATAATGCCACCCAAGACTACAGAGGTACAACTGGACTGATGTTGTTGATGTTATTTTATAATGCTAATTTCCTAAGTTAACAGTGATTAGGATCTATAATAGCATTCCTTACTTTAGATCTCATCCTTCTGCAAGTACTCCATACTTTAACTTCCATTTTTTTAAAACTGAGTTACCCTTCTAACATATACTTTGCTTTAATGGTTCAAAAATGGATGCATTAGTCAGAAGCATAAAACTAAATTCCACTTACAGGTTGAAAGCTGATCATCCACATGAATTTTTTATGCTTAAAAGACACTTCAGGATGCCATTGGGATAGACTGTGGGATAACACATTAGCCTGCAAATGGATAGCAGTGGCTTTGAAACACGCAGAAACATCCTAATTATTGTCTACAATATTAAATTTCAGACAACAGGCACTCTTCATGGAGCAATCTTCGAACTGCTGCATTAATTTTTTCCAATAACTCCATTAGAAGGAATTTGCAGTTAATATTTGTGGTACTACAAAGGCATGAGACCAGCTGTATAAATAAAATACTGCAACAGAGACACAGTACTGTAAGAACAATGCTTCACCAAAACATTACAGCATAGCTTTCCTTCAATATGTAGCCTATCCCCAAAGGCGAAATAGATCAAGTTGCTCAATAATATGCTTGCATGCAACCTAAAATTATCTGGTGCCATTACAAATCCAAATTGAATTCTGATTCTGTACAGTATTCTCACACTCATCATGTTATTTGAATTATCACCACTTGCATGCATTAAATCCAGTTCTAAAACACTGGTCTCCTGAATTTTCTCTCCTCTATCATCTAAGTACAGATGTATTCTTATGTATGTGCTCATCTTATATATAAAACATAAATATCAATTATACATGCATTTCAGTTAATTATTGCATGAACAATGTTACCCAAATGATCTTGTCAATAAGGTGAGAAATTGGATTTGAAAAAATAGTCCTTTTCACCAATGAATGGTTCAAGTACCTGGATATCAGTAACTGATTTGGGTAACCATGATAATTAAGATTCAGCCAGGATACTAAAATACTCTCCCTTTACATTTTTAATATTCAATGTAAAATGTTACATTTCTTTTGATTGCATTTGAAAATTACACCCTCCAAATTAAAAAAAATCATCCAGTTATTGGTTGAAGTGTAACTTGGTAGGAAATGAAAAGCAGTTGCTATTAAAAAGAATTATTTTTGTTACTAGGCAAGTCTGAGGTAAAAGGAAGCTCACGATCATTCGTATTTTTTCCCCCATATCAAAACCTGTCTTTCCATTTAAACCAATGCCTTCAAAACTATATTTTTGTGCAATACTACCCAAGATAATAGTGAAGAATTCATCAGCCATAACAATCACATCATTTAACTTCATTAGTGACCCTAGATCTACAGTTTTTATAACTCCTTTTAATGTTCCCCTTATGGCGTGCTTACAACTCCAAATAGTACAATGAGCAACCACTAATTCATTATGCAACCAGGAAGATGGCAGGTTCAGTCTATGATTTCAACATTAATAGAAATGTAGCACCCCAGGAACATCTCGAACTAGATTTCTACTTCAATCAAATTGATAGCAAAAGTTGTCCAGTCATAAATGAAAATCCATTAAAAGTCACTGCCATGAGATGAGCAAAAAATAAATAAGCAAACCTGAGTAAAATTACAATGACCAAAATAATGATTGAAACAGATTCAGAAAGCTAGTTTGCTGATCATTACAGAGTAGATTATGACTGCATTCGTACAACTGTTGTATAATTAAGTAATAGGTTGTGGTTCTTCTAAACACAACAGGTTAGTCTCTGCTAGACTCAGCCTTTTAGTCTCAATCAATGAAAGAAAATAGTGGCTACCAAATTGACGTGAAAGAGTTAATTCATACATATTGTGCATGTGTGTTATCAATGCACTGGCACAGCAACAGGAAGGGGCATAGCAAATATCAGTGATTTCAAATGAGTCATCAAGTTTAATAATGGTGCAATAGTAAAACAAATGCATCTTAACATTTCTGTGCTTTCCGTAATCTCATTGACCATCTGTACTTTGCATAATTTAAAGAGTTAATCTCTATTAAATTTGACAAGATTTTTTGAAAGAGCAATATCCTATGAATATTTACATGCTAGATTTTGTTTAGGACGATTATTGCTAAATTCAAGAATGTTTGCCAATCTCAATTAGCAGTAAGATTTTAATTATTGGTAGATTACATCGCATAAAGAAATCTTCATCTCCTCAAATCTTTAAAAATATGCACTTCAAGTAAATTACTTGCAGCAACATATTGGAAAATAAAAATTGAAGCTGTTTTTTAAACTAGCAATAGATAAATCGTAACTCACTTGGTGCTTTAATCAGCTCATAGTATATAAAGCACAACATCATAAAATATTAATACATGCACTTTGGGAGATTTAATAAGTTCAATTACACAATTCAATTTTTCATTTTGATTTTTCTCAACAATTGCAGCACTGGGTAAAGGTATGGAAATACAATGCACGTTTATATCTATGTAGTACCATGCCTTTATAAACTGTGTGTTTTAACAGATCTTTTTTGATAAAGGGCTGTTATTAAGACTCACCCACTTCATCATGCAGTAAACAACATTTCGTAATTTCACCTCTAAGCATCCGACAACAGGAAAGCTGCAATAATTTCTCCGGTGAGTGAAAGCAGAAGATACCCACAATGAGGTGGTTTAGTGAAGAACGGTATTAATATAGCCAGGAAAAACTAAACCAGACCAGACATCATGCAGCCACAATAACCTGTGGAGCCACAGTTTCATCTTCATTGGCTGTATTAGATCATGTGATTTAAACATCTTTAACTTATAGTGCTGTTCCACTTAAAGGAGTGCTGCAAGCAGGAGACAAAACCAAATAATAATGTACAAACTACTGCAGAAAATAGAAACAGAAAGACCCAAGTTGAAGTATTCACTTATTGGTTTCTATTCCAAAAGTCCATCTTTGATGCCAGCAGTATTAAATGCAACAAATTTGGTTACTCAGCTGGTAAGAAATATGTATGGACTTAGAAGTGAGTTATAAATTTATAGCCATTCCAATGATTCAGCAAGTTTGCCTAACAAGTGCGGAAGGATTTCCGGATCAGAGATATGCTGCTTCAACAATAACACTGGCATTCTCGGTTACTAGGCACTGGCTTCTTCCTTCTTAAAGACCAAGATAAAGGAATCCTTAAAAGTCAATTTAATAACAACTATGAATAAGATACTGGAGGCTTCTTTTCCACAGGAAATAAAATTAAAGAACAAAAAAATCAAACCATATGTTGATGAAAAATATTCCAATTGGGCGAATAGGGTTCACCTGTGATGTCCCCCCTGTCAAACAACATGGCAGTCTTATAAGAGGATTATTGGAGCCCAGGAGGGGAAGGTAATTAGTAATCATGATCAGTACCCATAAAACAAATACCTCCGGAAAAGGAGCTATTGGGGGCGGAAATCAAACATAATAAGAATACATGTGAAGATACAATTACTAATGTGTTGATTTTTTTTTATACTAATAGATCACATGCAAGTTATTTTTAAATCGAAGTGGCACCAGCAGGAAAGATATAAAATTAGGACCGAGGGATTAAAAAGGTCCTTTAGTTTTACACTATGGAATGGTGAACCTTGCTGCTCCCCAGCAAGACATTTCCTCCTCCATAAACGAGGAGGTTTGGTGAAGCCATGCAAGCAGACCCAACCCATCACACAGATAATGGCCACACTCGGGCCCACTACTCTCCAACCAGACGATTCTCGCAGTCAGGCAATGAATTCCACCAGACCAGCACCAAATCATCTTGTGCGGGAATATTGCTTTAGATAATGCACACAATTTTTTGTAGAAATAACGAAATACCGATGTGCTTTTTTTGTGAACCAGCAAAGTGCTGGAGTAACTCAGTGGGCCAGGCAGCATCTCGAGAACATGGATAGGTGACATTTCGGGTCAGGACTCTTCACAGACTGAAGAAGAGTCCCGACCCAAAATGTCACATATCCATGTTCTCCAGAGATGCTGCCTGACCTGCTGAGTCACTCCAGCATATGTCTTTTAATGCAATTTTTTTGTGTGTGAATTGAACTAATTCACAGCTGCAGCAGTCTACAGATCTCACACAGGACTCATTAGTCACTTCAGAAATGGAGTCACCCCAAACCCAAAGGGGTGCCTAAAAATACATTTTATTCTAAATGTTTTATAATTTGCAACATTTTTAAATAATGTTCAATTTTAAAATGGTCGTGAACAGCAGCATTAGATTGAAACTGGCTTCCTTAAGAAATTTTTCGCTGGGGCTCCTCCCAAAGTAAGAGCAAGTTTAGTAAGAAGGTGAACAGTAAGCTGCTTTAGGAAATTCCAGTCAAAAAATAACTTGGACTTGATTTGGAAGGCAATCTCAAAAGCTATGATGATAAAAACTAAAATCTGGAAGGATAGCAAACAGCGAAAAACAATAACAAGGGACTCAATTCTACATTGATATCTTGTGGAAATTTTCTGCAGAAAACAGAGGAATTATCAGATTTGGTAGGAGGAACAAGTAGAAGCATGCAAAAAGTTATATGCAGCTCCTTGTTCATCCTATCAAATCAGTTTGTTGAGGGTATAGGAACAGGAAGACCTGGGTGTACATGGATAAATTCTTGAATTCTTAAAGTCTGAAGAAGGGTCTCAACCCGAAATGCCACCCATTCCTTCTCTCCAGAGATCCTGCCTGTCCCGCTGAGTTACTCTAGCATTTTGTGTCTACCTTGGATAAATTCTTGGTTGCGGAAGGACATGTTGAGAAAGTGAATGCAAGAGAAATTGGAACCTGGACTTTATGAAGAATGGGAAAGAGAAATTATGTTAAAAATTATGTTGTGAACATTAACAAAACACTGGCTCAGCCACAGCTGGTGGACTGCATCAAATTCTGATCACCCTACTCCTTGCACAGTATATAGGAAAGATTTATTAGAAAGGTTCACGGGAACTTTGTCGAAGCATATTTTCAGATTGAAAGTTGGACAGAGTGGTGGCAGATGGAATTTAATTCAGCAAGTATGAGGTGATACTTTTTGGGAAGTCCAATAGGGATAGGACATATTCGGTAAATGGTAAGATGCTAGGGATGTTGAACCAAGGGCTTGGGGTTCAAGTTCATAACTCCCTGATTGGGTGCTGAAGACAGAGAATGCTTGCCTTCACAGGTCAGGGCATAAAATCTACAAGTTGAGACATTAGGCCGCCACATTACAAAACACTGGTAGACCGCATTTGGAGAGTATTCTGTGCAATTCTGGCCGCCACACTATATAAACAATGTGATTTGGCGAGAGAGAGTGCAGAGAAAATTCACCAGGATTTTGTCAGGATGAGAGGAATTTATTGATGGGGAAAGATTGGATAGGTTGGGCTTATTTTCAATGAAGTGATGGAGGCCGAGGGATGACCTGATAGAAATATATAAAATTATAAGAGGCACAGATTACATAGAGAGAACCTTTTGTCCCCATGGTAGGGGTAACAACAACGAGGGATAGATTTAAGATGATAGGAAGGCATTTTAAGTGGGATTTGAAAGAACTTTGTTTTTACACAGAGTGGTTGGTACCCGAGGTGGTGATTGAATCAGAGCCAATCACTATGTTTTGGAGACATTCACACATTTGAGTAGGCAAGGTCTGGAAGAATATGGTCCTAATGCAGGCAAATGGGATTAGTTCAGATGGACAAAAAGATCAGCATAGATGTGGTGGGCTGAAGGGCCCATTCCTGTGCTGTACAGATCTTTGACTTTATGACAAAGAACCCGTATTAGAGGGGAAAGTGAAGCAGCTGGGATTGTTCTCCCAAGAGCAAAGCCATTTAAGAGATGATGTGATAGGAGTATTCAAAATGATGAGCGGTCAAGCCAGATGTTCCCTTTGGTGGAAGAGGCACAGATATAAGGTCCACTGGCAAAGGAACCAATAGTGACATCAGGTTAGACTTGGTTTTATCTACATTAAGCTGTTTGCACCAGGAAGGCATTGCCTGACAGGCAGAGTAAAATAGTGTTCAGAAGAGAACTGGATCATTCATTGAAAGAAAATTGCAGGGCTGCAGGGAGTAGGAATGGCTGCCTTGCTCTTGCAGGCAACGAGTATGAACATGGCCTCCTTGCGCGGATGTGCATGTGTGTGGATGAAGGGTTCGCAGCAAACAACTCTTTAACTTATTGGCCTGGTTCAGGCAAAATCCAAATGGAATACATGTACAAATTATTGGCAAGGAGGAATCCCTTGACAGCACAATCAATGACACCTCCAGTTACCTTACTGGAGATGATGATGGACTGATGGAGCAGTGTGGGCAGGTTTCATAGACCTGCACGGGAAGGTAGACGCTCCCGCCCCCAGGAGTCTCGGGCAGATGAGACTCGTCAGCCTGGGAAGGCAGTCCATCTAGGAGAGGGAAAACGCTGATCTAAAACCTCCACTGCCTTGTGGCCATATCCAGTCATGGAAAAGGCTTCAGGAGTAAACCTCAAGGAAATCCGGAGTCGGAGTCCTGAAGGCAGTTCGTCGTTGTCTACAACCTCATTCTGGCAGCTCCTGCGACAGTGCTGGTGCCAAACTATAACGGCTCTCCTGTTCCTTTGGATCAATCAGTGACGTGGAGAGGGGGGACGTGCTGCATGGGCAACAGCCTGTCCTTCATATGACATCGCCCAGGCTTGCATCCGACCACACATCACTGCAAACCTACACCTACAACCTGGAGAGGACACTCCAGCTTCGCCTGCAGCGTCAACACAACACGGGGAGCAACAGTTACCGGTTATAAATCATCGCTAGATTGGCGTAAGGCGAGGCGCCAGGGGTTGCTCCCAACGGTGGGAGGGAATTTCGGATCTCACTGGACAGCTACCGCCACCTCAAGCTGGGCAGCCCCCAGCCAATAAGGTGCTGTCAAGAGAGAGCTAGATAGAGCTCTTAAGGATAGCGGAGTCAGGGGGTATGGGGAGAAGGCAGGAACGGGGTACTGATTGAGAATGATCAGCCATGATCACATTGAATGGCGGTGCTGGCTCGAAGGGCCGAATGGCCTCCTCCTGCACCTATTGTCCCGCCACGGTCTGCTATCCTCACTGGGTGCACGGGGATTAGGAACTATCCGAACAGCAGGTCGCAACCATCACACCTGCAAACAAAAGACCACATCAAAAGAGACCAGCTCTAAAACTGGAAACTTGGAATGTCCGGACAATGATGACTGGCCTCTCTGGAAACCCAAAGGACATCAGCGATTCTAGGAAAACAGCTGTCATAAACAACGAGCTCAAGAGACTCAACGTAGACATGGTCACCCTTCAGGAAACACGGCTGGCAGACTCGGAAAAGGACTACACGTTCTACTGGCAGGGGAAGGACTCTGACGAGCCCAGAGAGCACGGAGTAGGCTTCGCAGTAAGGAACAGCCTGCTGAACACGGTGGAACCAGGCAGAAATGGCTCAGAGCGACTCCTGACTCTCTGCCTCAACACCACCGCAGGCCCAGTCACCCTTGTCAGCGTGTATGCCCCGACACTGCCCTCCACATCAGACACAAAGAACGAGTTCTACGAGAACCTCGCATCCATCATCAGCAGCATCCCCAGCAAGGAAGAACTTGTTCTCTTGGGCGACTTTAACGCCAGAGTGGGCGCAGACCACGAATCGTGGTCTTCCTGCCTTGGGCAGTTTGGTGTGGACAAAATGAATTAGAAAGGACAGCGACTGCTCGAGCTATGCACTTACCATGACCTGTGCATTGCCAACTCGTACTTCCAGACAAAGCCCCAGCATAAGGCATCCTGGAGGCATGCACGCTCCAAGCACTAGCATCAACTGGATAGACAATAGACAATAGGTGCAGGAGGAGGCCATTCAGCCCTTCGAGCCAGCACCACCATTCAATGTGATCATGGCTGATCATTCTCAATCAGCACCCTGTTCCTGCCTTCTTCCCATACCCCCTGACTCTGCTATCCTTAAGAGCTCTATCTAGCGCTCTCTCGAATGCATTCAGAGAATTGGCCTCCACTGCCTTCTGAGGCAGAGAATTCCACAGATTCACAACTCTGAGTGAAAAGGTTTTTCCTCATCTCCGTTCTAAATGGCCTACCCCTTATTCTTAAACTGTGGCCCCTGGTTCTGGACTCCCCCAACATTGGAACATATTTCCTGCCTCTAACATGTCCAACCCCTTAATAATCTTATATGTTTCGATAAGATCCCCTCTCATCCTTCAAAATTCCAGTCTATACAAGCCTAGTCATACGACAGTCCCACCATTCCGGGAAGTAAACCTACGCTGCACGCCCTCAATAGCAAGAATATCCTTCCTCAAATTTGGAGACCAATACTGCACACAGTACTCCAGGTGCGGTCTCACCAGGGCCCTGTACAACTGCAGAAGGACCTCTTTGCTCCTATACACAACTCCTCTTGTTATGAAGGCCAACATTCCATTGGCTTTCTTCACTGCCTGCCGTACCTGCATGCTTCCTTTCAGTGACTGATGCACTAGGATATCCAGATCTCGTTGTACGTCCCCTTTTTCTAACTTGACACCATTCAGATAATAATCTGCCTTCCTATTCTTACCACCAAAGTGGATAACCTCACACTTATCCACATTAAACTGCATCTGCCATGCATCCGCCCACTCACACAACCTGTCCAAGTCACCCTGCAACCTCATAGCATCTTCCTCACAGTTCACACTGCCACCCAGCTTTGTGTCATCTGCAAATTTGCTAATGGTACTTTTAATCCCTTCATCCAAGCCATTAATGTATATTGTAAATAGCTGCGGTCCCAGCACCGAGCCTTGCGATACCCCACTAGGCACTACCTGCCATTCTGAAAGGGACCCATTTATCCCCACTCTTTGCTTTCTGTCTGCCAACCAATTTTCTATCCATGTCAATACCCTACCCCCAATACCATGTGCTCTAATTTTGCCCACTAATCTCCTATGTGGGACCTTGTCGAAGGCTTTCTGAAAGTAGAGGTACACCACATCCACCGGCTCTCCCCTGTCAATTTTCCTAGTTACATCCTCAAAAAATTCCAGAAGATTAGTCAAGCATGATTTCCCCTTCGTAAATCCATGCTGACTCGGAACGATCCTGTTACTGCTATCCAAATGCTCCGCAATTTTGTCTTTTATAATTGACTCCAGCATCTTCCCCACCACTAATGTCAGACTAACTGGTCTATAATTTTCCGTTTTCTCTCTCTCTCCTTTGCTCGGGTCATCTTGATCTGCCTGCAGAAGCTGACAGAACGTGTCTACCCAGAGTCACAGTGCGGTTTCCGAGCTGGAAGGTCAACAGTAGACATGGTCTTCTCCCTTCGCCAGATCCAGGAGAAGTGCAGAGAACAGCGGATGATCCTGTATGTTGCTTTCATTGACCTCACCAAGGCGTTCGACTTTGTCAGCAGAGATGGCCTATTCAAGGCTCTCCCAAAGATCGGCTGCCCACCAAAACTGCAGAGCATGATAGAATCCTTCCACATCATCACAAAGGGGACAATGCAGTTCAATGGCAGTTTCTCAGAGCCCTTCGACATCCGCAGTGGCGTCAAACAAGGCTGCGTCCTTGCTCCCACACTCTTTGGGGTTTTCTTCGCTCTGCTCCTGAAACATGCCTTCGGCACCGCAACAGAGGGGATCTACCTGCTTACTAGATCAGATGACAGGCTCTTCAACCTCACCCGCCTCAGAGCCAAGACAAAAGTACGTGAAGCTCTCATCAGAGACACGTTGTACACCGATGACGCAGCAGTTGTATCCCACACACAGCAGGAACTACAGTCATTGATGGACCGCTTCTATCAGGCTTGCAAGGACTTTAGGCTGACCATCAGCCTGAAGAAGACGAACATCCTGGGACAGGATACAGAGGCACCGCCTGTCATCACCATCGATGACTATGAACTCGATGCCGTCCATCAGTTCACGTACCTCGGCTCCAACATCACCGACAACCTCTCCTTGGACACAGAGATTGACAAGAGGATCGGGAAGGCAGCTACAACTCTCGCTCGCCTCACAACTCGAGTATGGACCAATCCAAAGCTGACAGTGAAGACAAAAATAGCAGTCTACAACACCTGTGTCAACAGTACGCTGCTGTACGACAGTGAGACATGGACTACATATGCCAGACTGGAGTGAAGACTCAACACCTTCCACCTTAGAAGCATCCGCCGTATCCTGGGTATATCCTGGCAAGACAGAGTGTCCAACGCCGAGATTCTGTCTCGCGCTGGCCTTCCGAGTATGTCCACTCTACTCAGGCAGCGCAGGCTGCGGTGGCTGGGCCATGTCCACCGCATGGAGGATGGCCTTATTCCAAAAGACATCCTCTATAGAGAGCTAATATCTGGGAGGAGAACCATCGGCCGCCCCCAGCTACGTTACAAGGATGTCTGCAAGAGAGATTTGAAGGTGCTCGACATCGATGTGGAGTGCTGGGAGAGCCTTGCAGCTGACCGTACAAGGTGGAGAGGTATCCTGAACCAACATCTCAAAACGGGGGAAGAGAAATTGATGAACGCAGTGGCAGAAAAGCGGGCACGCAGAAAGGAGCGCAGCAACTTCAACAGACCAGAGTCCACACACAAATGTGACCTTTGCAACAGAGGCTGTCACTCCCGCATTGGTCTCTTCAGCCACAAGCGACGCTGCTCTAGCCGAGGTGTGGAACAAGCAGCCAACTAGGATGCATCACCCATGGTCAGCCATGACCGAGGGGGCCTAAGAAAGAAGAAGATGGAGCAGTACTGTCCAGAATGGATTTGTACTGTTTTTGTGGACAGAACATGAAGGGCAGCGGAAAGAAGCCAGTGTTATAACTGAACTGATGCAGCTAGTTTAGGTGCGAGTTTTCAGAACGCCAACCAGAATGATGTTTGTTACCTCAGCATTTGCTATGTCCATTATTCTCAACCATGTTGCTATGTCCATTATTCTTTCTATCACATTGAGTTAATTACATTTGTTTAAGACCAACCGTGATTATGAGATCCCAGGAAGATGGATGGTCCACTGGCACTTTTGGCTAGAGATCGTTGCAAATGCTTTAGACCAAACTTCAATAGACATTGAGCTTCATTATTGGGAAGTATTGGGATTTTCTTAAAGGCACACCCTCTCTCCAGTGACTTAACCCTTCATCACCATTCATAAATTCATAAGTTCTTGGAGCAGAATAAGACCATTCGGCCCATCAGGTGTACTTCACCATTCAATCATGGCTGATCTATCTATCCCTCTCATCCCCATTCTCCCGCTATTCATGACAAGATGTGACAGGATTACAGAGCTTTGATTTGATTATTATGGATCACATATTTACCAACTGCATGCTTTTGCTACTTAACATACGTCAACTTCTGCACTGTTGTATCATTAGAGTGACATTTCAGTTGCAGATATCCCTGGATATGTTTTTAACTTCTTTCTGCAAGTCTCACTCTTAATTGAGCTGGTGTTAGTCCCCAGGCTTGGTAGTTAGTAATGGCAAGTGCAGTAGATCTGAAGCCATGGCGATACATTATGATTTTTATTGGTTCATTTTGTTAAATCTCGTAAACTAACATGCAAAGGTTTTCCTGTTCTCATGGGCCTTGTTAGATGCTGGCAATGACACACTGCACAATACAACTGTTTTCTTCTTAGCTTCATAGTATTAGCCTTTCTTCTGAATCATAAGGTTGTGGGCTCAAAATTCACTTAGAATTAAGCCATTTGGCCCATTAAGTTTAGTCTGCCATTAAATCAGGGCTGATCAATCTTCCCCTCTCAACCTCATTATCCTGCCTTCTCCCCATAACTCCCGACACCCGTACCAATTAAGAATCTGTCGACCTTCGCCTTAAAAATATCCATTGGGTTGGTTTCCACAGCCGCCTTTGGCAATGAATTTCACAGATTCACTGTTTTCCGACTAAAAAAATTCCTCCTCATCTCCTTTCTAAAACCTCCTTTGAAACAAAACCAAGATCAGCACTTCAGTGCTGTGTGGGAGAAATGTCACATTGTCTGGGATAATATCTCCTAAATGCATCATTGCATTTGCAAGTTAAATTAATGAACCAGTAATTGAGATCCAATGGATAAATTATCCAGAGATTGAATTCAGTAGGAATATGTGAAATGGTTAGATTGTCAAGATCCAAGCTGGTTGTCTAATACTCTTAATGGATGTCACCATTCCATCCTTAGCCAATCTAGCATCAAAACAGGTGAATGAGGATTTATTTCTACTGATGTCCACCTCCACCTTATTAAATTCCCTACACTTCCCCTGTTACTGGTCAACATTAATGATAATAGTAACTTTATTTTTCTAGCACTTTTCATGCAATTGAATGCAGCCCAAAGTGCTTTCCACAAAAACAAATGTTTAAACAAAAATACAATTTAAAACAGTAAAGACATAGGCTGTTAATAGCATACAAAGCATGGATTTATATAAAAAGATAAAATGTAAAATTGTGTGTAAAAAGACAAACGAAGTAAAATTAGTTAAAAGCGATTAAAAAGATGTGTTTTTAACTGCCGTTTTAAAATGTCAACTGAGTGGGCGTCTCTCATAGTCCTGGGTAGTGTAGTCCACGGCTTGGGGGCCTAGTTGAAAAAGGCTGCTTTACCAATTTTTTTATTGCTGCGGTGTTGAGTGATGTGCGGTGTTGAGTGGTATCAGCAGACCAGAGCGCTCCATAGGGGGATACAGAAGGAGGGACTCTGTAAGATATTCTGCTCTTAAGCCATTTAGGGCTTTGTAGACAAGGAGGAGGACTTTGTAGTCTATCCTTGATCTCACAGGGAGCCAATGGAGGGAGTGTAATACTAGGATGATATGTTCCCTTTCCTTGGTATTTGTTAAAAGCCGGGCTGCAGCATTTTGAATGAGCTGTAACTTGTTGGTGGATCTTGAAGGCAGGTAAATAAGGCATTAACAGTAATCAAGTCTGCTTGATATGAAAGCATGTATGAGTTTTTTACAGTCATGTTGAGTTAAGAAAGTTTCCACATTCGACCGAGTCAGTTTTAAATGTCTGCTTCACTATCTTATAGCTGTAGCTGAGATTTTTTCACAGGTAGAAACATCTCAACATTTACCCTATCATCCCCTTGAAGATTTTGTTTTTCATTCAGATCACCCCTCATTTTACTCAACTTCAAAGAATATAGATCCACCTCCAAAACTGCTTATCAAGCTCACTGATTTGGGTCTTTGTGCATCCCTCAGCAACTGGATCCTCAACTTCCTCAGCAACAGATTACCATCTGTACAAATTGGCAAAAACACTTTCTCCTTGACAACCATCGGAGCACCTCAAAGCTGTGTGCTCAGCCCCCTGCTCTACTCTCCATAATCATTACGATTCCAACTTCATCTTGAAATGCACCAATAACATCACCGTTGTTGGACGAATTACAGATGACGATGAGTGTGAGCATGAGGGTGATCGATCGACTGACCAAATGACGTCAGAACAACCACTGTACTCTCAGTAAAACCAAGGAACTGATTGTTGACATAGGTAGAGGAAGGCCGATGATCCACAAACGTGCCTTCATCGACAGCAGAGAGTCAAATACTGCAGGTTTCTGGGCGTGCATACCTCTGAAGATTTGTCCTGGACCCAGCACATACAATCATAAAGAAAGTCCATCAATGCCTCTATTTCCTTCGATGATTGAGGAGATTTGGTATGCCAACAAATACCCTTTTGAACTTCTGCAGGTGTACAGTGGAGAGCATATTGACTGGTTGCATCACAGCTTGGTTCGGCAACTCGAACGCCCAGGAACAAAAAATGGTGAACACTGCTCGGTCCTTCACAGGTACTGACCAACCTTCCTACCACCAAAGGGATCTACAGGAGTCGCTGCCTCAAAAAGGCAGCCAGCATAGTCAGAGACTCACATTACCCTGGCCATACTTATTTCATTTGTGCTATCGGGAAGGTGGTTTAAGACCCAGAAAACTGTAGTCTTCAGGTTCAGGAGCCGCTTCTTCCTTACAAGCCTCAGGCTATTAAACTCTACAACAAATAGGTTCCAATAAATTAAGCTTATAAAGTTCCAAATAAGTTTAAATAAGCTCCAAACTACATAGACATGGGGCATTGTATTATTTGTTGCACTATTATAGTTTGTTTTACACACACACAAATACACACTAAACATTTGTTTAGTCATGTATTATGGTGTATATCCATTGTGCTGCTGCAAGAAAGAATTTCATTATTCTGTTTCGAGACATGACAATAAAACACTCTTGATTCTCCTTCAACTGCTTGTAACAGAACAATACTTTCATCCCCGAAATTCACGAGGTAATGTTACAATAAATATAGTACCAGGTGGAGAGACACCATCTTCCTCCCATCACAAAGAAAATACTGAAACTTAAAATAGATACAAAATAAGCACCCCTAATCTGAGTCACAGGAAACTGGAACCTCTACCCCCATATATTCCCTCTATCACTCCTTGAGAATAAAAACAACTCCTCATGCAGTTTCTCCTGCAATCTATTGTGCCTTATAATGAGCAAAAATGCACTGTAATCAGTAAACGCCAAGGAGGCTACAAAACAAAGTACACATTAATCTATCAAAAATGACCACAGTCGGTGTTATCTGAAAATATGGAGATGCACCAACTCTTTCCCCAATGTACTCACCACTGCCACAACCCAAAAACAATATTGGCATTTCAAGGGTAAATTTGGGTGCGAGTGGAAATCAATCACACTGAAAATTTGATGAGGAGATTTGGTGAGAGGCATTTGACATCTGACATTTTTAATGCTTCTCATCTTAAATTTTAATATATTGCAAAAGAGTACATTCCCTCTTGGGTGTAAACCTTAGATTAATAAACATAATTTAAAGTGGATCCTTTATTTTTCAGTGGTTACTACATCTGCCATGCACATTGTAAGCAAGTAATGGAGAGCAGAATCAGATCTGCCTCTTTGAACACAGGCAACACAATTCACCAAGAACAACATGCAATGGAAACATAAAACGGATCAGCAGTAATAGAGGCCCCTCCAAAAGCTGTGAAGTTTTTACGTGACAATGGAAATAGGCTTAATTCTAATTGTCACATATTTGAATTCACGTTGACTCTTCCTTTCCTTCCACTTCCCATAATTCAGCTGCAATTAAAAATTGGCAAATTGATACTCCAGTTTGAAATAAAGCTGCCATTTTGATGCTATTTTCAATCATGATATTGTGCACTATTGCAGCAACTCAATTTCTTCAACAACAATCCTCAAACCTATGATATTGAAGATCATAGACAGCAGGTGCATGGGAATACAATCATCTCCATGGTAAAACAGCATCCTGACTTGAAAGTATATTTCTTTTCCTTTATTGACACTGGTTCAAATCCAGGAACTCTCATCCTAATAGCTACTATGGGGTTATCTTCATCACACAGGTTACGCCAATCGCCACCAAGTTTTCTCAGAAGGAAGTAAAGGTGGGCCATCTACGATGGTGACTTCCATATCCAATGAACAAACAAACAAAAAGAGCAAAATCTTTGGTTGCAGAACTACTACTTCTGCAGACCAGCAATTTAAAAATTGCACCCTCAGTGAAATAACAAAGACAGTCGATAGACTCGGGAAAAGCAACCCAGTGCATTACCATCTCTCCATGGAGCTCTCAGATTGGATCACTACAATAAAATGTGAAGTGAATACATTTGGCAGTTTACCACATTGTTTAGTAAGGAACTGCCAATGCTGGTTTACACCAAAGTTAGACATAAAATGCTAGAGTAACTCGGGCAGCATCTTGGAAGACGGGTCTCGACCTGAAATGTCACCCATCCCTTCTTTCCAGAGATGCGGCCTATCCCGCTGAGTTACGCCAGCATTTCGTGTCTATCACATTGTTTTGTTCCTTTTTTAAAATAACAATTTAAAAATAAATCTACTGCAGCAGCAAAATTATTACTAAATGCATAAATTCGTACTCAGAGACATAGGTTTTAAAGAGCAAGTTTATGTGAACCTGTTCGGAGGTAACCAGTCCAAAAACTGGCTCAATTATATAAGCGGCAAATACCAGCAATCTGGGAAAGAGAGTTCCAGGAAGCACTGAGTCAATTCTGCACATTTTTCCAGTCAATTTATAGCCTATGTTCTTTCTTAAATAGATAGAACGTTAATAGCACGCAGTATTCCAGTTGACCATATATAATACAATGAACACCACTGCATCTAAACAGCACTTTCATTATGTCACTGACATGGTAGGAGACTCTTCTGTTTGTCACTGCCAGCATTCAGATTGTGGCTGAGCAGCACCTAAACTCCATTCACCTGCATAACTCCATATCCTATCAGATTTCCACCATGAAATGTTCAATTGATTTACCATTCATGAACATTTAGAAGAATTTTCCAGATGACTATTAGTCATGTGGAAAAAGGGCTCTCTGATTTCATTCTTAGATGCTCCTGTTCTAATCCCAAACATAATTTGTTCCAAAAACAAGTGATTAATGATTGCATAGCAAACAAAGTGGCAATGGGGGCAAACTGTGGCCCCTCTGCTGAAAAAATCCAAGTTTAATTTTATTTAAGCTTTTCCAGCTTTTCATTTTGACTCCAAGCTATTCACACATGAGCCTCATAACAATTTAAAAAATGCTAGTGCTTAATCATTCCTGAAGTTGTTATTTAATTAGACGTGACGGAATTCGTTATATTCAACAAGACCTGCTTTGAGCACTTGGAATTTCACTTGAAATTCACAGTTCCATTCAAAACACTATTCTATAGGGTAAAAGCATTGATCACAAAAATCAGAACAAAAATCAGAACACTGAAGCTGTCAATTATTTATTAAGTAATCCTTAAAAAATTATCCCTTTTGCCATGGTATTTTTGTTCCCATTTCCTTTTAAATAATTTTTCACTTCCTGTCCCCCAGTAGCTACAATTCCTACTGTGCCCTCCATAATGTTTGGGACAAAGACCCATCTTTATTTATTTGCCTCTGTACTCCACAATTCGAGATTTGAAGTAGAAAATAAAATCACATGTGGTTAAAATGCACATTGTCAGATTTTAATAAAGGCCATTTTTATACATTTTGATTTCACCATGTAAAAATTACAGCAGTGTTTATCCATAGTCCCCCCATTTCAGGGCACCATAATGTTTGGGACATAGCAAAGTCATGTAAATGAAAGTAGTCATATTTAGTATCTTGTTGCATCTCCTTTGCATGTAATGACTGCTTGAAGTCTGTGATTCATGAATATCACCAGTTGCTGGGTGTCTTCTCTGCTCTGCCAGGCCTGTATTGTAGCCATCTTTAGCTTATGCTTGTTTTGGGGGTTAGTTCCCTTCAGTTTTCTCTTCAGCATATAAAAGGCATGCTCAATTGGGTTCAGATCGGGTAATTAACTTGGCCACTCAAGAATTGACCATTTTTTAGCTTAGAAAAACTCCTTTGTTGCTTTAGCAGTATGTTTTGGGATCATTGTCTTGCAGTAGAATGAACGGCCAGCCAATGAGTTTTGAGGCATTTGTTTGAACTTGAGCAAATAGGATGTGTCTACACACTTCAGAATTCATTATGCTACTACCATCAGTAGTTGTATCATCAATGAAGATAAGTGAGCCAGTACCTTCAGCAGCCATACATGCCCAGGCCATAGCACCCCCACCACCATGTTTCACAGATGAGGTGGTATGCTTTGGATCTTGGGCAGTTCCTTCTCTCCTCCATACTTTGTTCTTGACATCACTCTGATATAAGTTAATCTTCATCTCATCTGTCCACAAGACCTTTTTTCCAGAACTGCAGTTGCTCTTTTAAGTACATTGACAAACTGTAACCTGGCCATCCTATTTTTGCAGCTAACCAGTGGTTTACATCTTGCAGTGTCGCCTCTGTATTTCTGTTCATGAAGTCTTCTGCGGACAGTGGTCATTGACAAATCCACACCTGACTCCTGAAGAGTGTTTCTGATCTGTTGGACAGGTGTTTGGGGATTTCTCTTTATTATAGAGAGAATTCTTCTGTCATCAGCTGTGGAGGTCTTCCATGGCCTGCCAGTCCCTTTGCGATTAGTAAGCTCACCAGTGCTCTCTTTCTTCGTAATGATATACCAAACAGTTGATTTTGGTAAGCCTGTTTGGCTGATGTCTCTAACAGTTTTATTCTTGTTTCTCTGTCTAAAAATGGCTATTTTTACTTTCATTGGCATCACTTTGGTCCTCATAACAATAACAGTTTCCAAAGGTGATGGAAAGACTGGAGGAAAGGCCATGAGAGCTCTCTTAAACCTGCATTAAGGAGGCATTTAAGCACACCTGATCAATTAAAACACCTGTGAAGCCATGTGTCCCAAACATTATGGTGCCCTGAAATGAGGGGACTATGCATAAACACAGCTGTAATTTCTACATGGTGAAACCAAAATGTATAAAAACACCCTTTAATAAAATCTGACAATATGCACTTTAACGACGTGATTTTTTCTATTACAAATCTCAAATTGTGGAGTAGAGGCAAATAAATAAATGATGGGTCTATGTCCCAAACATTATGGAGGGCACTGTATATGAAAATACTGTTTGCTTTTTTTAGTGCAAAGTTACTGGCCAAAATCATGAGGATTACATAAATCAGTGAAGTGGCCATCTCGTAAAATAAAACAAAAAGTAAGAACATAAAAAGAGCTTCTAAGCATTGTGAAATTCAGTAATTATGAAGTACCAGGCCGGCATTTTCATTATATTTAAAACCAAAACAGAAGCAATCTTTTTTATTATTTCATTCACATAACATAAACAAGATTCAATGGATGTTTTCTACAAAGCTGAAAAAGCTATTAACTAGTTTGAAGAGGTCATTAACAAATCCTTGTAAACAGAAGTTGGGAAACATTCTCAGTTTGAATGAAATGTTTGGAAAAAGTAGTCAGTCATGGCAAATAACTTCCAACGATCTGATTAAAAGGCATGTGTTGCAATGGTCATAGGTTAAAAAAAAGCAAAAGCTTGTTCAGTTCTATAATTTTTAACAACTAGGAAATCACATGTTTCCAATGATATAGTCTGTCATTATTGGAATCCAACCTTTAGCAATGTTTCACAATTTCCTTCTTGCAAAGCACAAATTTTAGCCTGGAGGTTCAAAGATATCTATTAGCAGCGTCGCCAAGGCTGTCAATGGTTGCAATAAAGGAAATGCTTGAAAATGAACACTGCTGTGGATTTTATGAACCAGCCACATTGTAGATTTTAACATTTAATGTGGTAGTTTTGCTATAATTTTGTCTTCCGAGAACTGAACCAGAAGCATGCCAAAGCCAGCAGTGTTGGAAACAAATTGTTAGAAACATTCAGAAGGTCAGGCAGCATCCGTGAAGAGAGAAACAAAGTATAACATTTGCGGTCAACGGCATTTCATGGAAACAAGTCATCACTGGTTATCACGGCGACAGAGAAAAGGGGAAGCAGGGAAGGGCAAAAGGGAAGGCTTGAGAAAGGAAATGTGGCCAGAGAAATAAATTGACAAAGGGGGGTACATTTCAACAGGGGGTGGCAATGGGAGAAGCAGCAGAGGAAATATTACTTGGGCGTGATGCAGATAGTTATGGCAACATTATTACCAACTTCTGTTTGTAATCGAGAATTGTTGATGCCAAGTTAGAGCCTAGATTAGGTTCTGTTTCTCGATTTTCTATTTGACCAGGTGGCACAGTTGTGCATTAGTAGAGTAACTACCTCTCAGCTCCATCAACCCAGATTCAATCCTGACCTCCAGTACTGTCTGTGTGAAGTTTGCATGCTCCTTGGGGTGTTCTCGTTTCCTCCCACAACCCAAATAAACACAAGTAGGCAGGGTAATTGGTGGTTGCAAATTGCCCCTAGTGAGCAGCAGGTAGAACATCGGGGGGGGGGCTGTTGGAGGGGGGAAATCATGGAATGCGAGAGAATAAAATGGTTTAGAGTGAAATTACATTTTAATTGCGTGTTTGATGGTTTGCAGTGGAGTCGTTGGGCTGAAGAGCTTGTTTTCCCTGCCCTATCACTGAATGATTATGGGAGGCAATGTGAATGTAGCTGGGAAAGTAAAGGTGACGGTGATCCAAAACTCATGTTCACATATTCATAGGTTATAGGTGCAGAGTTTTGGTCATTCGGCCCATCAAGTCTACTCTACCATTCAATCATGGCTGATCTATCTTTCCCTCTCAACCCCATTCTCCTGCTTTCTCTCCACAACCCCTGCCACTCGTGGATTGGACAGAGGGGTAAGGCAACTAAACCAGGGTTGCATTTGGTCTCCCAAGTGCAGAGCAGACCACATTTGTGTGCAGATTTTCACAAATTCTGAACATGGTGCAGGGAATGAACTTTAACAAGGTAGGTCAAAACCAGGACACTGATACTGTACTTAACGCTCAGGATGCTCAAGAAATCAGACCACACAGGATGCATTACGAATGGCGTTGATGTGCTGTGAACTTGGGATGAATCCCTTTCCTCTCCATTTGGAAAAAGTGCAGAGAAGATACATTACCAGGACTTGAAGGCCTGAGTTATAGGGACAGGTTATGCAGATTAGGATTGTATTCACTGGAGCTCAGGAGGACGAGGGGTGATCTTAGAGGTGTATAACATCAGGAGGGGAATAGATTGAGTAGATGCAGTCTTTTACCCAGAGTAGGGGAATCAAGAACTAAGAAACAGAGGACATAGATTTAAGGTGAGAGGGGAAAGATTTAATAGGAATATGAAGGGAAACTTTTCATACTGAGAGTGGTGGTTATAAGGAATGAGCTGCCAGAGGAGGAAGTTGAGGCAGGTACGATAACACCATATGAAAGATAATTGGACAGGTAAATGGTGAGGAAAGGTTGAGAGGGATTTGGGTCAAAAATGGGCCGGTGGGACTAGTGTAGATGGGGTAGCTTCGTCAGCATGAGCAAGTTGGGCCGATGGGCCTGTTTCCATGTTGTATGACTATGACTCTCTATGACTATTTCAGCTCCCCCTCCAATTTATTGCGGGTTGCTCAGTTTGGAGTGAGTCAGTGAGGCCTTGTGTGGGGCAGACTGGTGCAAGCAATGCAGTCACTCAGAGCTGCTGTGTGGGGCTCGGTGGTACACCAGTGCTGAGAAGGGTAGATATCAGCTTGCGTACTTCCAACACAAGGTGATGAGAAACGTAGTGAGATCTGGATGATCTATCAACGCACAGAACAAGTGCTGTCCGCCCCCAGAAATATCCCATGTCCGCAATCTCAGCACAGCCCCAGTCTGCTCATCAGATTCCACAGGCACCCCCTCCACACCAAGCAGCACACGACTCGTCGCCTAGGGGAAGCACCAGCAGAGAGCTGGGGTTCGCACCAGCTGCCCGGCATGAGTATGGGATACAGTATGAACAGATGTCCTTTTTAAAGGACAATCTGGGAGCATTTGGCTGAAGGGTCAAGAACAACATAACAAAGTGTTCAGAGGGGCAGTGCTGAGAGGGGTAGTTTGCAGAAGGATTAAATATAATTGAATTGAATCAGCTTAGTGAGAGATAAGAAATAATTACAAAGCTAATGCAAGCACAGGAGACACAGCACGTCACATTCCCCTTCCTGTCATCTAGAAACTAAAAGGGTCTTCCAAGTTAAGCAGCCATTCACATGCACTTCCGCTATTCTAGTGTACTTCATTCCGGTTTCACTACGTGGTCTATCCGTTGGAGAACCAAAGCGCAGATTGGGCAATTGTTTTGTGGAGCAATGATTTCAGTCTGCAGGGGCGACCCCAATTTATCCCAATCCCCACATTGACTTTTCTATCTTGTTACAATGCAGCCTAACAGAAGCTTGAAGACCAGCATCTCATCTTCTGACTGAACATATATCACAGGATGGATGTGGAGGCTTTAGAGATGGTGAAGAAAAGGTTTAGCAGAATGGTGGCTGGTTTAGAACGCATTGGCTATCAGAAGAGATTGGACAAACTTGGAGAGTTTTTTTCTGGAGTGCAAGAGGCTGAGGGGAGACCCAGTAGAAGTTTAAATAAAATACAAGAGGCAGAGATAGGATAGAGAGTCAGAACAGTTGTTTCAGGGTGGAAATGACAAAGTGTTATACACACACACACGCACGCACACACGCATCATGTCAACATGGAAATTGCAGGCTGAAGGGCCCTTTCCAGTGCTGTACTGCTCAATGTTCACCCACTGAGCACAGGACCTCTACAATCACTCCTCATGGGAACTTGGACCTCACCCTATCACAGATATTCTCTTTGTCCACCCATTTCTCTAACCTTCTGAACAAGTGAAAACAAACTTTCTCTCTTTCTCAATTCCGACAAAAGGGTCTTCGACCTCAAGCAGTAGACAATTTCTCTTTCCACAAATATTTCCTGACCTGCTGAGTTCAATCCAGATTTCAATTTTTTTTAAATTTCTGATATAGATTAAATGTTAAATAGTCAGCATCCACAGACTATTGATATTCAATTCAGAATCTTTACTTGATGGGAGTATATTTTAGATTGCTAAAACATGGAAAGGAAACAGAAGTTGACAATGAAAACCAAGTAGAGAAAAATAAGAACAAAGCCTTTATAAGAGGGCATTAATTATAAAGATTACATGTTGTAAAATGCAACAAATGGAAGATAAAAGAAAGTGTTCTATATCCAGAGATGCTGCCGAATCTGCTGGATGCTGTTATTTGTTAAGTGTAATGACTAGTCCCGATAATTAGTCTGGAATAGATGGGTAAAAATTAGGCAAGAGCACGTGCAGAACGGAACTGATGCCATTGGAAAGAGTAAAACCGTAGTCAAGGAAAAAGGAAGATATATCAGAGATGCAGGTATGGAAGGTGCTTTTGTCAGAAAACCCATAAATGAGCCAGAGGAACTGGGAATTTTAGAATGGTGGCCATATGAGAAGCTGGGTTAAGAGTGTTTAATTCTCATTTGTACCCACCAAACAATGAAAATATTATTTGAAACAGTTTAACAGGCCCCAAAACACAATGTACACAGATAAAATATTTTTTAGAAATTCAATCAATTAATAACTGTTACTCCAGTGCAAAAATCACAGTCCTGAGTGCAACCAAAGGCAATTGATAGAAGTTCATAGTTGCTGAGGTTAATGTGCTGTGTTTAACAGGCATGCGAGTGAGACAACAAAAAAAAAGAGGAAAAGAGCCGAGTACAACAGGGGTCAAAAATTAGGAAAATTTTGAAAATTTACACATAAAATTACCAGTTTCAATCCTCTTTTGGTGCATTTCAAAGTAAAAACAGGTATTACAAAATAATGTGAATATGTCACTGTACACTAATAACATTTAAGTAAATTCGCACATTAATTGATAATCAGCCCAAAAAGGTGGTAATTGGCTTTTCTGCTGTGATTTATATTTTAACCCGGTCTTAATTAATTTAGTTATATAATCTTGCACTTAAATTTAATATTTACTCATTACAGTTCCACCATTGATTTTCTGGCACTCTTGGTTCCAGAGCTTTGCTGGTTTATCCAGCAGGCCAAGGAGGTCGGCTATGGGGATAGATGTGCAGGCTCTGGCTGGGCTGGAGTTCCAGAGTCCCAGCCGCAGGTTGCAAATTCAACCCACTGATCAGTCATGGAAGTCCCGTTGAGGTTGAGATTGGCTGCCTTGCCACATTTTCGGGGAGAATTCCAGGGCGCGGGGGGATTTCTCGCAGAACCATTAGTGACCTCTAGCGGAACCCTAGTGTGCATTATGAGGCTATACATCGTTGATTCTTTCTTTTTTTCGATCCAATTTCTCCGTTTATTTGGCAAAGTGAAAACGCCGAAATCATGCAAAAAGCGCGGAAAATGGATTTTAAAAACGCGGAAATCAGCGGAAACTTCACATGCCTGATTTAAGAGCCCGATGGTTGTTGGGCAGAAGCTGTTGGTGGGAGGAGGAGGCATGAAGATTGCTAAGGATATCGATCATTAACCTCCCCCCTCCCCAGGATGGATATAGGGAGTTAATAAAGAATAAAAGGTGGGAGATGGAGTATGGACAATAATAGACAATAGGTGCAGGAGTAGGCCATTCGGCCGTTAGAGCCAGCACCGCCATTCAATGTGATCATGGCTGATCATTCACAATCAGTACCTCATTCCTGCCTTCTCCCCATACCCCCTGACTCCGCTATCATTAAGAGCTCTATCTAGCTCTCTCTTGATAGAATCCAGAGAATTGGCCTCCACTGCCTTCTGAGGCAGAGAATTCCACAGATTCACAACTCTGAGTGAAAAAGTTTTTCCTCATCTCCGTTCTAAATGGCCTACCCCTTATTCTTAAACTGTAGCCCCTGGTTCTGGACTCCCCCCGCATTGGGAACATGTTTCCTGCTTCTGGTCTGTCCAATCCCTTAATAATCTTATATGTTTGAATAAGATCCCCTCTCATCCTAAATTCCAGTGTGCACAAGCCTAGTCGCTCCAGTCTTTCAACATACGACAGTCCCGCCATTCCGGGAATTAACCTTGTGAACCTATGCTGCACTCCCTCAATAGCAAGAATGTCCTTCTTCAAATTTGGAGACCAAAACTGCACACAGTACTCCAGGCGCAGTCTCACTAGGGCCCTGTACAACTGCAGAAGGACCTCTTTGCTCCAATACTCAACCATCTGAAAATATTTGAAAATGAGTGAAATTTGGTAACATGTGATGAAAGTTTTGAGTTTTGTACCAATGCAGGGATGTGAAAAAATGATACTCCCCCAAATGTACCAGAAAAGATGATGGACGGCCCCCAACAAGGAACAATGCAAAGGTTGTACCATGTATTTCAAAAAGTTATGGTTTTCCTCTACACAGGAGAAACCAAAGCAGGTTGGGTGGCTGTTTTATGGAATATCTCCCTTTATTCGGTACGGGTGACCCTGGTCACTTCACCTCCCACTCTGACCCCTCAGTCTTTGGCCTCTTGCACTTTTCATGTCAAGCCCAACACAAGCTCAAAGAGCATTACCTCATCTTACAGACTGGCACTTTGCAAATCTCAGCATAT
Source organism: Rhinoraja longicauda (assembly GCF_053455715.1). NCBI lineage: Eukaryota > Metazoa > Chordata > Chondrichthyes > Rajiformes > Arhynchobatidae > Rhinoraja > Rhinoraja longicauda. Next base: position 77,583,794 of record NC_135956.1, read on the forward strand.
ATCAATGAATTCCACACAATCAGCCTTTCTACTTTGACCACAATTAGCCGACCCTAATCAAAGATCACCAACCCAAAATTCCATACTCTCCTCAAAAGATCTGACTCGACATTATTTCTGCGTTCTCCATTGTTATTTCAGATTTCCAGCTTCTGCTGGATCTTGCGTCTCAATTCCATTTTTCTTTGCTTTCACTTCATCTTAATAAAAAGTATACATCACGTGCCGTCAGTTGGCACCACCTCCCATGTGCCTTTGTGGCGTTCTTGACTTTCACCTTGTCACTGACATTCCCTTTGTTCTCACACCCTTCCCTCTTTCCTGCAACTTAAAAAGTCTGAAGTCTGATTTTTGTCTATCCCCTAAATGGAGATAAGAAAGGAAGGAGAATTAGAAATAGGGCCACATGAGAATGGCAGAAGAGGTGATGCGAGTCTTTAAGGCACTTGAAACAAAAGATAAATGTTTTTTCTCCGAATTCCAGCTTTGGCCTTTGAAGGTAGTGGTTAGTAGCTTTCATCCACCATTCCTGGGCAATAATAGACAATGTAAAAGGAGAAAGTTGTCCAGAATTTCCAAGAACACTGGACATTATCAGGCAAGTCTGACACACCTACCTGCACACCTAATAGCCTACCAATGCACTTATATGTTCATGATCAGTGCCTTGGATAAGATACTGGAAGGTTATTTACTTCAATGCTTTCATGGGCTACAGTTAAGTTTCAGGTTCTACATTTTGAGCATGTAAGCTGACACTTTGGTAAAGCACTGAAAAAAATCATCACTGTTGAAAATGTTTTTATCAATCGCAATATTACACTGAGCTCCTGTAAAATAAAGTACATAAATAAAATGCCTTAGAGAGCACCACCTAAACAGCAAGGAGTTATGGTAACGTTAACAAAATCCTTTCTTATGTCTTCTTCACACTCCGAAGCATATTTGGAGATACGATGTGTCTTATGAATACGAAGATTCAAGGACATCAAACGGAAAAACTGACCTAGTTCAAAAATGTTACCTCTCGCTTTCCTTATCTTTATGCAGAGATAAAAATAGCAAAAATATTTTGGCTCAAATGCCATAAAGGATACTTGTTATAAGTTAAGCTGTCATAAAGGATTTGGTATGAAGCCTTCAGTCATTTTTGATTTTGCTTAGCTGAATTATGAAAAGGACTTGGAAGCACCCGTCCAACACATTGGACAAAATAGAAGACTGTGGATTAAATTTTAATGCACATTCATGCTGAGCTTAAGCAATCAGTCCCAGTTAAGTGGATAAGTTGCTCAGGTGTTCTTCCCGAACTAAAAATATCTTCTGACCCACTTGCGCACATAATCCATAGTAGACAATCGCTTTGGGATAACTCGAACTTGTTAGACTTGTCCCCACACAAACCCAGTCAAGCAAACATTGCACAAGAAAAGGTAATTCCCCAAAGTGAAAAAACACTGATTTTTTTCCCTTATCCACTCTTCTATTCCTCACCAGAAGGGAACTTTTTGCAGGACCACAGTTCTACCAACTCTTATTCAGAGGGTTATTTTCTATCTGTAAACTTATTTGAGCACCAACTTTTGTCTCGTTGATGTTGTTGTTGATGGTCCTTCGGGTTCGAAGATGACCATGACTTCACTTTCAATCTTATTATTTCGACTGCTGATTGGGATCCCCGCCAGCCGCGGTATGCTGGCCGAGGTTGAAGTCATGACTTGCGCTTGACTTGGATTTAAGTGAGGGGGAGTTGCGCAGATCGTCGGCCTCACTCTCTCGTCCCGGCCTATCGGGCCCCGGCAGCAAGACATAGTTGAGACGGCTGGGGACAGGTCCGGATGCAGTGGATGGTCAGAAGTGCCCTACGTATCTCACTCTGCACCTGTTTGCGCTTCACGGCGCCTTGCTGGGATCGTCTTTCTGCCCATTGAACCTTCTGGGTTGATCCAATCACATTGGGCGCTACTGGCACCCAAACTAAAAAAACAATTAACATAGCAGTTCAGAAATGAAACCCTGGGTGCTTAGTGATATATTAAAATGCTTGATCTCAGGATACAAGTAGTATTAATAACTCATTTGCTTTCCTTCAATGTTTCCAATAAGAGTTCCTGCTCCTTCATTAGTACCAATAGGCAGAAACTTCAGTGTGGTGCTAAAGAGGTTTCGCACAGCTGAACTTACTATTTTTTAAATAAGGCATTAAACCAAGACCTTGCAAATTGAAGACATTTGGGTTAGTCATAAATTAGCCTTCTCTAATTGTCTCCCGATGGTGGAGGTGACCTGCCCTCATAAAACGCTGCAGTTCATATGGTAAATGTTAGGATAACATTAAAATACCTATTATATCAGTGTAAGTGGGCAACCCTACTCCCCTGATGGCGATGTTGTGGGGCGAATGTTCTTTTTAACCTGAATGATGTTGAATTTCTCATGTGTTGTTTTGATGTTTGTACTTTGTGTCCCTGGCGAATAATGCAGCAGATTTACCATAGATACAGAGATGCAATGTTGCGAAGAGCACCGTCTCAGGATAAGCATTGCAATTTTATTCTAAGGTGAGGAACATTTCTTCAAAGCTCCATTAATGCCAAAGGTGTTGGCTCATAGGGCCGAATGGCATTCTCCTGCACCTATTGTCTATTGTGTGTGGGTTTGTTGGTTAATTGGCCTCTGTAAATTGCCCCTTAATGTGTAGAGAGCGAATGAGCAAGTGAGATAACATAGAACTAGTGTGAACAGGTGATCAATGGTCTGAAGATAGACACAAAATGTTGTTGTAATTCAGCAAGACAGGCAGCATCTCTGGCGAGAATGGGTGATATTTAAAGTCGAGACCCTTCAGAGTGATTCTGAAGAAGGGTTTCGACCCAAAACTTCACCCATTCCTTCTCTCCAGAGATGCTGCCTGTCCCGCTAAGTTACTCCAGCATTTTGTGTCTATCTTTGGGGTAAACCAGCATTTGTCGTTCCTTCCTACACAGATTGCTGGTGTGTGTGACCTCAGTGGGCTAAAAGCCTATTTTCATGATGTATCGTTCAATCAATCTCTACATGAATGCGGTGGAGGTGCTTGGTCCAAAGGTATTCAAGACTGAGATTGGTAGAATTTTGGCCGCAAAATAAATTAAGGCACATAGGGATAAAATGGTGCAATGGAAGGGAAGGGTACATCTTCACTCTAAAATCTAAGCTGTTCATAAATGGTACATTTTTGAAAGGTTCCTCTAAAGCAAATAAATCTTTTAAAAAAATCCATGAGAGGTGGACCTTCCTGTATGTAATACACCAGACCTTCAGAAACTATTAGAGTGTTGCTGCTGCAGCAATCAAAAACTGGTGTACAGCACCCTTACCAAATCAGTTTGCAATTGCCATTAATGTTTATAGACCATTCTATGCATATGCAATGTTCTGCTCTTTCCTCTGAATGGAATAATTCTATAACTAGTTCATGGGAATGCAAATATTAAATTGTTGGTGCGAATTTAATTATACTTGCTATTACTATACAGTTAACCGTAACCACAGAGTACTTTACAAATTGTAACAAAATCTTGCCTTGTTGGCAACTACCTCAGTTTTATTCATGTTGGGCTCCCTTATTGTATCTTCCATCTGTTTCCAGGAAGAGCAGGTTGAACATAACATTGATTTGATTTCAAAGTTACCTCAGAAACAGCAGCAATTCATGTTTTGAATCTGCTTCTGATCCTGCGGTGGGGGAATTATTTGCCAAAAATATTTCACGATAGAGGATAGGGAGAGGCAGGATTTAGAATGAGCAAGCACACTTGCTGTTTGCAAATATTCATTGTTCTTTTCTAGTGATAACACGGACAGATCCAAAGACAGTACCCGCTCTCTCTCTCTCTCCAGCCACCAAAACAAATAAATGAAAACAGGATAGATCGTGTGGACCTTCATGTCTACTTGGTCATTCAATCTGATTATGGCCGATCTTCGTCCACTTTCCTTTCCTATCACGACATGATTCACAGAATTTAAAAAAGTATCACCACTGAATATCTTTAATGACTAGAGAGCAGTCCTGACCTCCCATCTACCTAATTGGAGACCATAGAGGTATCTTTAATCAGACTTTACTGGACTTTATCTTGCACTAAACAATATTCCCGATATCCTGTATCTGTACCCTGTGGGCGGCTTGATTGTAATCATGTATAGTCATTTTGCTGACTGGATAGCAGGCAACAAAAAACTTTTCACTGTATCTCTGTGCATATGATAATAATAAACTAGACTAAAGTCACTCAGTGTTATTTAGAGGTAAAGAACACTTTGTTATTGCAGTCCCACCCGGCTGGCCTTTCAGCCCGAGACTATATCCACCAAATCTGGTCTTTCTACATTCAATCTGTCAATCCCTCGCAGAATCTTGTGAGAGCTGAGATCATCTTTCATTCTTACAAACTCCAGGGAGCAAAGATCAATCTTTGTAATTGCTCTTCATTGGTCTACCCCTAAATCACAGAAATCAATCTCAAAATTCTAAACTGCAATGCCTCGAAGAGCAATATAAATTTCTTTACTCAGGCCAAAACTGCATACACTGCTCCAAATGTGGTCTTAACCAAAGCAATGTACATTTTCATTAAGACATCCTTACTTTTGAATTCCAATCCCTATCAATAGAGGGCAATATAAAATATGCTTTAGTAATTAGGTATTATGCATGCAAGTTGACTTTTTGCACTCCTTAACCAGCATGCACATATCCCTCTGTACATTGTAACATGATGTGCTACAATGCCAAGAACTCTATTCTGCACTCTGTTTCCCTTTGCCCTGCCTATTGTACTGGAGTCTAGCTCGGTTATGATATCTTTATCTCATAAGAACCAGAACCACAATGAGAAAGAAAACTGTTGAAAAGTCCTGAGTAAATGTTTGGTATTTTATGGCCTAATGTGCCAAAAAAAAGAATCTTGCTTCAATTACATAAGATAACAGGTGAAAGGATATTTTGTTTCCATTCATCCTGCAGGATGCTAATCCACTGGCATTTATTGCTGCTTCCTCATTGCCTTTATGGAGGGGGCAATGATCTGCTTTTTTAATTGTTAATAGTCCTTCTGATACATGTCCAACAACAAGACTATTGCGGTGAAACTTCCACAAATTAAACCCAGCAATCAAGGGTACTACATTTTCCAGTCAGGGTGGTGTACAATTAAGGGAGCCTTAAGATTGAGGGAGCAGAAAACAGAAACAGAAAGATTCTGATGGTCCCGGGCATCCATCAGATTACCATCAAAGTAATCTGAGCAAGTAAATGAAACAGGACATTTTCTCGACTGCAAGTACTGCAGCCACGCTGTTCTGGGTGGTGGATGGAAAGAATGCTTAACATGGTAGATGGAGTGTTAAGTTGCTTTGCCTGAATAGTGGCGAGCTTTGAAGTTTTTTGGAGCTGCACGTGTCACTTGACTTCTGCTTTGTAGATCACTAATCACTACTAGCAGGATATACAGTCTCCGACCTACTGCTGTAGCCACATGGAATTATTTCCTAGAATACTGATGGATTCCGCCATCCAATACCGCCATCCAATGCCATTACTAATTAACTTGCCCTTTTCTTACGCACTCCACCGTTACTGGTAATCCTCTTTCGATTTATTGCTAATGGAAATTCGTTGACCATTTTGATTGGAACACATGTCCAACCGTGATTCATGGATGCTTCATCAAACTAAAACAGGAGTTGAATATCCATAATATATTTGCACATATCTGCCACTGGTTGAAGCCATTAATATAACACAATAAGGTGTACCACAAGTGATAGCACATGCACTCAATGTCCCAATATTTCATGTGGTGGAATATGAACCTTAACAGTTTCAGTGTGCGACTTGCATCTACTGTAATTCAGGCAAATCCCAAGAGGAAACAATCACCGAACTATTTCTGCTACCAATAGTCTATCACACTTAATAAAAAATGAACAGAAAGTACAGATGAAACCAAATTTAACCATTAAATCTTTTTCAAAGGCATTCAAGACGTGGAACATGCTTGTGGACTGCTAACATATCCAACTTAAAAATCAAAGTGCAGGTTCAGAAATCAGTTGCAAATTCAATTATAAAATATTATGAGCTTTTTCATGCAGTTATATCCAGTGAATGGTTCCCACGTAGCATTTGATCTGTTGTAGACAAACATGCATTGTCAGCTGCTTACACCAACACTACTTCATAAATGCTTCTAATATTATTAGCCAATGCAGAAAGATGCCTAAAACAATGGATACAATTATTTATCAGACTCAATTCAACAAGTCCTTGTTATCAACTTATTATCAACAAACGCGTGTCACATTAAATTGGCCGTGTTTTAGTGGAAGAATTGATAAATATATCATGCTTGCACAGAACCTTCTTGTGTTGGCCAGTGAATTCGGTCTGCCATGAAACGGATTGCATTTAATGCCTTATACTGGCAAGCAATGAAACATCAGTAGCAGGTGTGTAGCCAGAAATAGTGAGTGGATTGTGGGCTGGAGGGGCAATCAAGCCCAGGTTAGGGATATCAAGGATCAGGAATATCCCTCCATGGAGAAAGCAACTTCTTAGTGTCACTGCCAGCAGTCTCGGTAGCATTGCATTATATTTTTATCCCAAGTCCACATTTCCTTCCCTCACGATTTATATGGGCTTAATATATTCCACTAATGTAGGTTCACATCCAGCTTTTTCAAATGTCCATGACTCGGTTTATTTAGGACATCTGCGCATGCTCCACCAAATGTGCAATCCAAAACAGATGCCAGCATTTCTGACCTCTTTGCTGCGAGCCTTGCTGGTGCTGAATAGAGGGGCTGGGTGGGCCATGAGAAGGATTGGCCTTCTCATTCCTCAGGAATTATCTTGTGACTGGCTGGCACACAGATAGTGACCCCAGTTAATAGAATGGTGTTGCCAACACTGTGAATAAATGCGAGTGCAGGTAAGGGTTTGAATAAATTCACATTATTGGCTAGTTAATTATGCTTTCCGCATTTTATGGTTTTCTTCATAAAAAGTGATTTTTAAAAAATAGCTTTTCATTATTTAATTATGTTTGAACCGTTTTTTAAATATCCCTCAGGAGGTTGGCGCACAACATTAGGACCCAATGATTTGGGGATGACATATTACAATGGACTGAAAATTAGTTATTGATCAGCAATTATAAATGCGGAATTAATGGCCTGCATTCAAGTTGGAAGGTAGCAAATAATGGAGGGGGAGGATGAGTGTTCAGGCTTCAGCTATTTGAAATTTATATCGCTGGCTTGGCGTAATATCATGTAAAATTTCCAAGTTGCCTAACAATAAGCAACAATGTGGGGAAAATAATTTGCAAGAGGAACACAGATTAGCTGCAAAGGAATAAATCAGTTAAGTAATTGGGCAATTAAAGTATGAATTGAGAAAATGCAATCATCCACTTTAGATTAGAAAAGCAAATTTAAGAGATGTTGAGAAATTAGCACGGTCTTTGGATATGTCGACTGCTTTGGGATATCCTTACATAAAAATCGAATAAAGTAGAGGGGATATAGCAAACTGTTAGAAAGGCAAACAGCAGGTTAGCCTTAATTGCCATTAAAATGGAGTGCAGAGGAAAATATTTTTTCCTGCATGTATACAGCATTTTGATGAGGCTATGTTTGAAAAACTCAAAGTTTAAGAAGAAAGGAGATTAGCTGCAGTGAATATCAATTTGATTGATTCTTGATCTGAGAGGTCTGTCCTACAGGAAAAGTGAAGAATGAATGTGAGAGACGAGGAAAATGAGGTAGTCCCCTTGAAACAAGGATTCTTGGAGATCTGAGGAAGATGCAAGTGATCGCTTCCTATGCTCGCTTAAAATAGACAATAGACAATAGACAATAGGTGCAGGAGTAGGCCATTCAGCCCTTCGAGCCAGCACCGCCATTCAATGCGATCATGGCTGATCACTATCAATCAGTACCCCGTTCCTGCCTTCTCCCCATACCCCCTCACTCCGCTATCCTTAAGAGCTCTATCCAGCTCTCTCTTGAAAGCATCCAACGAACTGGCCTCCACTGCCTTCTGAGGCAGAGAATTCCACACCTTCACCACCCTCTGACTGAAAAAGTTCTTCCTCATCTCCGTTCTAAATGGCCTACCCCTTATTCTCAAACTGTGGCCCCTTGTTCTGGACTCCCCCAACATTGGGAACATGTTATCTGCCTCTAATGTGTCCAATCCCCTAATTATCTTATATGTTTCAATAAGATCCCCCCTCATCCTTCTAAATTCCAAAAGAACTGGGATGCAGACTCATAATGAGAGTTCTGTTATTTAGATCTGAGAAAAGAAGTCATTTCTTCTTAATGGATTCCATTAAATCAATCAATAGGTACATTCAAAACAGATTGATAGGTTTTTAAGCTTGGAGTGTTAAAACGCAGTTAATTGCCAGGATGTATCTGACTATGGATTAGTCAATGGGAATCTAATGAAGATCAGTAAGTCAGGAATTAGCATTTGTAAATTTTAGATGCTCAAATGGTGCCACACTTATGGAATAAACACGCCCCACCATTTCTGAGCTCCGTGCTGTTCCGCTCCTTCTAAAGGTTTAGAAGGAAACTTCAGCTCCTTTTAAAAGTTAAACGCCTTCTAAAGGTTCCCTCTAAAATTGGAGCACCTTTAGAGCATCCAATGATGCTCCAATAATACACCATTTCATTATTGGAGATTGTGCATGAAGGCACACAATATAAAAACAGCAGTTATGTACACTCCTGCCCTTTTGATAACCATTGTGCAAAATTTCAAAATATCTACTTTCAACAATTTTTATATTTCCTGCAAATGGTGAGGCACGGCGGCGCAGAGGTAGCATCGCGGTAGAGTTGTTACCATACAGCGTCAGGGACCTGGGTTTGATCTAGACTCTGGGTGCTGTCTGTATACAGAGTTTGCATGTTCTCCCCGTGACTGCATGTGTTTTCTCCAAGTGCTCCAGTTTCCTCCCACATTCCAAAGGCGTACAGGTTTGTACGATAACTGGCTTCAGTAAAATTGTAAATTGTCCTGGTGTGTAAGAAAGTGCTAGCGTGCAGGGATCGCTGGACAAATGGCCTGTTTCGTGCTTTATCGCTAAACTAAACAAGATGGCGATCACTGGACCATTTTCCCACTAGTTTGCTGTTTGATTGTGAAGTAGTTTGGCACAGCATATACATTAGACCCAATAACCAAATGCTGTTGCCTTTTTAACTGAAAGAGCACTTCTTTTACGCAGTAATATTATAGTCCCATTGCTTTCCTTAGTCGCAAACATAAAATCAATGCATAAAGTGCTGTTCAAAGAATCTATTATAAAATTTCTCTATATATGTCATATCAATTGAAACACACTACATTTGAACCTACTAGAATTAAAATACACCATGCCCCCAATAAAACAGAGATCTGTGGAGTAGACTTGATGGGCCGAATGGCCTAATTCTACTTCTATCTCTTGCAATCTTATGATCCATCACTGAAAGTGAATAGTGTTGAAAATTGTTCAATAAATGATTTGCAATATAAAAGTTCCTTTAAATATCAATAGTAAGCATCCCAAATTGATTTCATTCCTCAGCCAGCTATTTCACTTGTACTTAAGTTTACATTTGAGATCATGCATCACTGCAGCAAGTACACACTGCAGAGTATGTTTTTTTTTAAAAAACGCTTTGTGTGACAATGTATTAGCCAGATGTGACTGGTTTATACCGATTCAGCTCAGTTTCAGCATTCTCAGTGAGGCAAAAAAATCCTGTTAGAATACATTTTACTGACTTTTAACATGTTGAAATCTCTCTTATTACTACACTGCACATATTGAGAATGGAAAAGTCATGTAATTTAATTAGTTTCAACAATTGCACCATCTAAATTTAAACTGACACACACAGGATGGTGCATATTTGGAATGAGCTGCCAGAGGAGGGAGTTGAGGCAGAAACAATAACAACATTCAAAAGACATCGGACAAGTACATGGATAGGAAAGGTCCAGAGGGATATGGTCCAAAGAGATGGGACTAATGTAGATGGGCACCTTGGTCAGCTTGGGCAAGCTGAGCCGAGTGGCCTGTTTCAATGGACTATGTAACATTCTAACTTCCACAATCTTAAAATTTCAAGGAAGCAAACTGTTAAAGGTTGAAAATGTATCAATTAATCATTGACAGTATTAAAATAAAAGAAATGCCATTAACAGGCATAATGCCTTTTACTCTTTACAGCTGATAATTCCAGAGTACAGGCAAAATATCGAAATCTTGGGACCGAATCTAATGGCTTTCTTTCTACTATTTGTACGTCCACCAGCATTAACAGTGTGCGCACACACAAAAAATAAATGAACGAAAAACACCATTCTCTCTCTGGTGTATGTATTTACAAATTTCTTTAAGCTAATTAATTTCTACTATCCTAATTTTACTTAGATTTTTATTCCCTTTCTTTCACTTCTCCATCTGGTCTCATTTTAGCCCAGATGGTAAAACCACCTGGATCTCTCTATGACTGCTTTTTTTAAAAAATCACTTGATACAAGCCAAAAGGACTGCACTTAGCAGCATGGGGTCTCTCTCCTTGCCAATTTCACTTTGCCCCAAGGTGAAGCAGTCACTCAGCCAAGAATGAATAAAAATCATCCACTGAGTGCAGCTGTTTATGGATGGTGTCAAGAAAGAATATCCACCACGTCAGATTTTCATAATATTTAAGTTACCAGAGAGTGCACTCAGCGTAATGATTTAGCTTGGTAATTATGGTGATCAATTTGAAAAGGATTCTAAGCTTTATAATGAAGACTCTTCACCTAAGAATCCAAGTCACATGTATTGGCCCGTGCTGTAAAAAGGACTACTGTATAAAAATACATGATCAAGTACATGATCAGACTCGGCCAAGAAACTGCTCATTTAGACTTATCCTGACTCTAGTTTTAAAATCCAAATTGTGGTTTGAAAAAAGAAATTAACTTCATTTGGAACCCAAGCTCCATTGTTATGAGTATTTCATACATGCCAGCTACTGCCAAAATAAAGTAAAGTAAATCACACACTGAAGGAGACAAGTAGCAGCTTATACCCTCTGTCATCTTTCCAACACAGTAGCTGGAAAGATAGCCACGTAATCCCTTCAGTGCGTCTAATCAGACTGATTCTTTAACAATCAATAACAGGTGAGCAGCTCAAATTCCAATGGTTTCTTTTCTAAATTATAAAACAAAGATTCCCTTTTGCGAAAATAACTAATAATCATGATAAAGAAACAAATATGCTACAACTAGTTTCAGGTAGCAAGCTGAAAAGATGACGCTTTTGCCAAAATACCACAAGTTTAAAAAAGCTACGAAATAGAAATTTGATCCGAAATTGCATCAAATTTGCTCACATGCAACAGAACTTCCATTCAGTGCAGTACTGAGGAATTGCTTCACAAATATAGATGCTACCTTTCAGAGACTTAAACTAACCTCCTATTTGCTGTCAGGTGGATGCAAAATATCCCATGGCGATATTTGAAAAGCAGGATGCAAGTCAACATCTATTTCATAATTCAAAAATAAATCTAAGTCACCCAACCTTCCTCTTCTGAAATCCTGTCATAGTTATGCCCACATTAAAATCCATCAAAGTTTGTACATATTGGGTTATTCAGAGGGTCTGAGAAGTTCTACAATCAACACATCTTTCTTATCATAGCACAGTCTTTATGAATTAGTTCAAAATTAGCTCGATGATCTATTAGTCTACAAGCAAAAAATGTCACACTTTAACGCACCTTGGCTCTACTCCAAAATCACCGCTAGGGCATTTCGGTTGCAATACGATTGACAATCTTCAGATATTATTCTCTTCGCTCTGTCAAAAAAGAAAAAGTAACAATATTTGTCAGAATTATACAGCGATAATCCAGTCCTTCACATAAGATACACATTGTTCAACTGAACGAGCACAGTTTAATTATTGGTACTTACATTTGTTTTATTTTGCTTTTAATAAATGGCATGAATTTCTATTTTAAGAATTTGTTAAATCAAAGCACTAGAATAAATTTGAGGACTAACTAGTTGTGCCGACAGAATGTTGCCTCAGTTGATGGCACCAAATTTATGATATTGTAGCAGCTGTGAATGTCACGCTACTTCTGAAATTCAGTTCCATTATGATGTTGCATATTTAGCATTAGCAGCAGAGGAGGAATTTCTGCCCTGCTAACTTTTTAAGACCACAGATCTCAATTCTGGACGAGGCTCAAAATAATTATAGAAGTAATATCCCCATTTTTAAGTCACTGGTCTATAATAGCATGTATGCACTGGTGAATCTACACTGCATTCCTTCCAAGGCCAACAAATCTTTTCCAAAATGTGACTCCTAAAATTGCTTAGAATATTCAAACTATGGTCTAAAAAGAACCTCATTGTTGCAGTATATCTTTGACACTTTAGTCACCAAGCCATGACCTGGTCGAATTACATCTCGGCTTCATGGCTGAAAATCAAGACGTTCCGATGTTATACTTAATTATAGACATCAATTTACTGACATTATAGAAGTAATATCCCCATTTTTAAGTCACTGGTCTATAATAGCATTCCCACATTCTCCCATCTCCTTTCATGAAGAGCATTGAATCCATAGTTTTGCAGAATAATGGAATCATTTTTGTTTGAGGGCCCTTTCAAAGATTATAGTATCTGCAATGTTCCCAGCATTAACAGTTTTTCCTTTAAAACCCTGGAATTTAAATCGTCTGGTCTTTGAATAGCTTTACTATTTTCTTCAATACTGCTATTTCACTTAGGTTAATTCTTACAAATGTTCACCTCAGACTCGAAGTTAGTCTACTCGGGATGCAGGCCATCCTCGTTCGCTGCTTGAAATACTGATACAAAAAAAAATGACTACCATTTCTTAATTTTCATCTACAATATTACCAGTTCTAGTTTTCAGACTACCTTGATGTCTCTCCGAGCAGCTTCCTTCTCCTGATGTCATTATCAATACTGGGTTGCAAGTTTCTCTCCATGGTTCACTTTACAGTTTGTCTCATTAGAAGTTTTGTTGCTCCTGCCTTTCTTCTAGTTACCAGGATCTGTGGTAGTTTTTTTAACATTTTTACACGCTTTTTCTTTTAGAGTTGCATCAGTCCATACTCAGTAACACAAGATCTGCTTTCACCTTCTTTAGCAGATCTTGCCCAGTCTTAACTAAATTTATTATCTTACTTCACATTTGTCCCTTTCAAAGATGGCATTGAAATGAAATATCATGGTCTGATAGAATATGTATCACCCAAATTTTAATCCCGGTACTAAAAGTCACAGCCATTCTCTATTGTGTTAGCGTTGAGTCCAAATTTATGTAACTTCCAATGACCTCAAGTTTTTGATGCAAAGCCAAGATTTACATGAGTAAATTATCAAGTCATTTATGAAGTGTTAAGTGTGAAGAATCCAGAAAAAACCCAAATAGCTCCCAACAGTGAGTGATGCCACTAGGCATTTATGATCCTCATAAATCTCCAAGGCTTTCTTTTGATCTACATGCCAAAATTCCAAGTTATATTTACTGCATAATCTATTCAAGTTAAAATTGTAAGTAATCGTAGCACATTAATGACGCATTGCCAAGAATCTGGGTGTTTTTTAAAAATGCATGATTTGTGCAAAAGTCGTCATGCTGTGCATAGTAAACCATGCAAGCAATCCATTTCCCAGTCAATTGGAGACCATTGGGAAATCAGCACAGGCACTTCTGGGCCCGATTCCACTACGGATGTTTGCCCAGCAGACAGAAGAGACTGCAGATGCCAGAACCTTGAATTTAAAAAAGTGCTGGAAGAACTCAGGGGATAAGGCAGCATCTGTGGAGGGAAATGGGACGAAAGGAGATGAGGAGGAATTTTTTTAGTCAGAGGGTGGTGAATCTGAGGAATTCAGTGCCACAGAAGGCGGTGGAGGCCAAGTCAGTGGATATTTTTAAGGTGGAGATTGATAGATTCTTGGGTGTATTAGACTATTTGGCTCATCATGTCTACTCTGCCATTCAATCATAGATGATCTTTCTTTCCCCCTCAACCCCATTCACCCTACGGGTGTCCGGGGTTATGGGCAGAGGTAGGACAATGGGGTTGAAAGGGAAAGATAGATCACCTATGATTGAACGATGAGCCAAATAGTCTAATACTGCACCTAGAACTTATGAAAGGTAACGTTTCCGTTCAACCCTTCTTCAGGTTGACGAGTAGAAGGGATGTAGCTGCTGGAAAGAGGCGAGAAGGGCTGGGGGGGACATAGCTCCACTCTTATCCCCTCACCTCCCTCTACCATCTTACTCTCTTCTCCTCTGGAAGGCGACTCCGGATTGTCAAAGCAGCCACAGCCAAACATAAAAACAGCTCTTTTCCCCGCGAGTAGTAGCTCTACTCAATAACCAAAATTCTGTAGTCTCTTTTTGCTCTGGTGTATTTCACTCATATGTTTAAACTGTAATGTTGTATTCTTAATGTTTTCATGTTTTATGCTTTAGTCGTAATTGTTTACTGTTTGTTCGTGTTGTTACTTGCGAGTGGAGCACCAAGGCACATTCCTTGCATGTTTACAACTTGGCCAATAAACCTATTCATCCATTCATTCCATCAGCCCGAAGAAGAGTCCCAACTCAAAATGTCATCTGTCTACTTCCCTCCAAGATGCTGCCTGACCTGCTGAGTTCCTCCAGCAGTTTGACATTTGCCCAGATGTCCAGCTGCTGCGTCCATGTTTGCCAATGTAATTTGGCCTTTGAACTGCAACCTGCATTTTCCATTCACAATAAAACAAGGGACAAACCCTACAGCAGTCGAAGTGCAAATTAAAGGAGATATTGATGCTCTGCCCACTCCCCCAGTCAGACACATTTTTCTGTGCTCCATATTTGTCCATAGCAACACAGCCAAAAGATCACAGCATGCATCTGTTCTGCACCTCTGTACAAGACGCTGTGGCCACTAGCACCTGACTAATCTGATGCCTCAGAACCATGAGGGACACTGACCTAAACTTTTCATAATCATAATCATACTTCATCAGCCAAGTATGTTTTGCAACATGAATTTCATTGGCCATACAGTCATACCAATAAAAAGCAAAAGAACACACAAAATACATTTTTACATGAAAATCCACCACAGTGACTCCTCCGCATTCCTCACTGTGATGGAAGGCGGTAAAAAGTTCAATCTCTTCCCTTCTTTGTCCTTCAGCGGTCGGGGGCCTCGAACCTTCCGTTGACGGGACGATCTTGACTCCCGTAGCCCGGCGGTCGGGGCTTCCTCGTCGGGGCGATCAAGCTCCTGCATCGGGGGGAATCTCAGCTCCCCCGCGCCGGGCGATCTACCCCGGGTCGGGGCTAGTCGAACCTCGTGCTGCTTTGAAGCTTCCCAACATCGGTCTCAACCCGAGACTGCGAGCTCCTCAATGTTGAAGTCTGCAGGCCGCGGTTGGATCATCAATCCCAGGCAAGGGATCGCAAGCTCTGACGGTCAGTCCACGTCCCCGTGGTGGGGCTCAAAGTCAGTCCCGAGCAAGGCCTCCAGCTCCACATTGTTAGGCCGCAGAGCGACTGGAGAAACGATCCAGAAAACAATCGCATCTCCGGCAAGGTAAGAGATTTTAAAAAAAGTTCCTCCCGACTCCCCCCCACATAAAACAAACCAGAGAACATTAAGACATATTTTTTAAACACACTAAAAATAACACAAAAAAAACCGAAAAAGACAGACAGACTGTAGGCGAGGCTGCCATCATGGCGCCACCCGGTGACTTACAGGAGGGATGCCCAAATGCACAGGAGTGCAAAGGTTGCCCCCTTCAATCAATCTCATCTATTTTTCTTTCATTTTCATAGCAGATTTTTATGCTGCTGAATCGAGGATGTTATGGTGAGTGTTCTTTTAAGAGGTGACAATGGTGCAGCGGCTGAAAGCTCTGAAGGTAGCTACCATGGGGAACTACACCGGCCTGCAAGACAGCTTCTTTGTGTCAACATCGGTTAAGTGTGGAAACATTGGGACCATGAACAACAACAATGTGCAGCAGGTCCAATCCAATAAAAATCTGCCTGTTAACCTGAGCCTTACTCCTTTCTTTGACGTATTCTCTTATTTGGCACTGGTAAATATGGATATTCAGTTTCTTCAAAACATACACTTCACTGATGAATACTTGCTTTCTGCAGTTACATGCCAATATAATTTTTTCCAAAGTATGCAAGGAATAATGAAAAGAATCTACTTAACCTCTTTGCCAAATGCTAACCTTGATATTTCAGCCCAAATGTTTCACCAATACTGGTTCTACTTTCCATTGGACCACAAAGACATCTGGAATATTGTTTTAGTTTAGTTTAGAGATACAGCACGGAAACAGGCCCTTCGGCCCACCGAGTCTGCGCCGACCAGCGATCCCCGCACACTAACACTGTCTTACACGCACTAGGGACATTTTGCAATTATACCAAGCCAATTAACCTACAAACCTGTACATCTTTGGAGTGTGGGAGGAAACTGGAGATCCCGGAGAACCATGCAGTTCACAGGAAGAACGTACAAGCTCCATACAGACAAGCACCCATACTCAGGATCGAACCGGGTTCTCTGGTGCTGTAAGGCAGCAACTCTATCACTGCGCCACAGTGCCGCCCTGAATTAAGGCTTTGATTTCTTTTTGACAACTAGTATCCTATTGTCCAGTATCTCTTTAAAAACGCTTTTTAATAATCATGGACAGCCATGATTTTGCTGTAGATTTGAAAGATCATGGAAAAAGGAATAAATAACAACTTCAACCACTCACTCACCTGATGTGTTTGCAATAGATCTGGGAAAATTTGAGTGGGTTTATCCTTTTTAAACCTCCATGCTTTATAGCACTTAAACAAGTGCCACACATCTACTGTTTGCCATCTTCCTGCAAATTTATATGACTAGCTTACAAATCCTAAAAGGAACACCTCTGAAATGCATGCCCAGATGTTACAATAGAGACATGGAGCACGGAAACAGGCCCTTTGGCCTAACTTGCCCATGCCGACTAAGATGCCCCATCTACACAAGTCTTACATGCCCCACTTTTAGCCCATATCCCTCTAAAACTTTCCGATCCATGTACCCGTCGAAATGTCTTTTAAATCCAAAGACAGTTTAGAAATATTTTATGCTTAACAAAATTTAACTGCAAATGGAACGATCAGAAATTGAAAATCGGACTAAAGTTCTCCAGGTGCAAATTATCTTGGATAAAATTGTTACAAACAAGAATGATCATTTGTGTGTACAAAACTGAGATAAGATGACACATCAAAAATCACCAATTTTAAAATTCTACCACATTAACTGTCTCTAATCCTGGCCCACTTAGTTCATCTGGTATTGAAGCTCTCATCTATGCTCTGGCATGGCAGCTCCTCGACTTTATTTCAATGGTCTCTTAATGAGCCTTCAAACTTGAGCTCATCCAAACTCTGTTGCCACATCCTAATGGACTCCAAAGATCATTCACCTAGCACTCTTGTAGGCTGCTGACCCACATTGTTTCTACATCTGGTAACCCTGAATACAAAAACTCTCAACTTTTCAGTCAAATTCCTCTTTCCAATTTTCTTCTCCAGCTCAACAATGTTCACATTTTGCACTTCTCCAATTATAACCCCATGCCTATCAATGGATTTCATGGCCATTATTAGTCATATCTTCTCATCTGTCTTAGTTTAAACTCAAATTTCCTTTAAACTCTCTACCTCTATCTCCTCAGAACGTTCCTTAAAATCCAGGTCTGTCCAAGCTTTCATTCATCTATGCCCTTCAAATTGGGGTCACATTTTGACTAATAACATTCCTGTGACTTATTACAGAGTATTTATGCAACTCAAGGCAGGGCATGAAGCAATTGCTGGAGCATCTTCCAGTCAACTCCTCAGCAAGGTTTGTTTTACCCCCAATGTATTTTGATCTTACAACTTTCCCCATCCAACAATGAAAAGCAAACATTCAGAGACTGGCCACGATGTGGTGATGCCGTTTCATCCAGGTTCAATTGTAGAAAACGGGCTCCATTTCACTAATTTAAAACACTAATTCACATCATGATAGTCATACATTCAATGTTCAGATCTTGAGGACTAGATTATCCACTGTGCACGCACACATGCATATTCTTTACCAGTAAAATTAAATTTGCCTAAGGTAGGTTAATTGGCTGGGTAAATGTAAAAATTGTCCCTAGTGGGTGTAGGATAGTGTTAATGTACGGGGATCGCTGGGCGGCACGGACTTGGTGGGCCGAAAAGGCCTGTTTCCGGCTGTATATATATGATATGATATGATATGATATGAAACCTCATCCCAAAGCAAGCCCCTTAAATCAAACCATAGGGCGGCACGGTAGCGCAGCGATAGAGTTGCTGCTTTACAGTGAATGCAGCGCCGGAGATTCAGGTTCGATCCTGACTACGGGTGCTGTACTCATATCATATCATATCATATATATACAGCCGGAAACAGGCCTTTTTCGGCCCACCAAGTCCGTGCCGCCCAGCGATCCCCGCACATTAACACTATCCTACACCCACTAGGGATAATTTTTACATTTACCCAGCCAATTAACCTACATACCTGTACGTCTTTGGAGTACTGTACTGTAAGGAGTTTGTACGTTCTCCCCGTGACCTGTGTGGGTTTTCTCCAAGATCTTCGGTTTCCTCCCACACTCCAAAGACGTACAGGTATGTAGGTTAATTGACTGGGTAAATGTAAAAATTGTCCCTAGTGTGTGTAGGATAGTGTTAATAGTGTTAGTGTGCGGGGATCGCTGGGCGGCGCGGACTTGGTGGGCCGAAAAGGCCTGTTTCCGCGCTGTATCTGAAATATGAAAATATGAAATAGGATTCCCCACAACTGTAGCCCTGAGCACATCTTTCTTTCCAGTCTCCCTTCAGTCCCTCTCCGAGTTCACCTTGTCCACAAGACCCGTGGACTCTATTCTTGCAAATTTACTGACCTCTCCTGGCATCTATAATGGTAACTTACATTGTGAAGAGCTCTCTTCCACTCGGCACTCCTATCTTCTCCTTCAGAATGCCATCGCCATCCCCTCAAACGACTACCCGTTATCCCTCCAATCTTACACATTTCTGCCCTATTTCTAACCTTTCTTTTCAAACATTAGAAAGCGTTGCAGTCTTCTAAATTTGAGTACATCTTTTTCAATCAGATTTCTAAATTTGAGCAATCCCTGTCAGGTTTCTCTCTGCACCATTGGAGGAAAGTAACCGATAGAACATACAACAATACAGCCCCTTCAGCCCACAATGTTTGTGCTGAACACGATAAGCTGATCTCATCTGCCAGCACATACCCCATATTTTTCTATTCTATGTGCCTATCTAAATCCCTCGGAAACTTATTGCAAAGTCATTCAATGACATCCTCTCTGATTAAATCAGTGACAAAGTAACATTCACTTTTATCCTTCGACCTGTCTGCAGCCTCCACACAGTTGACTACACCATCTACCTCTAATTGATGCAGCTAGTAGATTTGCTGCCTCAACATCAGAGAACCGGGTTTGATCCTGACCTCGGGTGCTGTCTATGTGGAGTTTGCATGCGCTTCCTGTGACTGCACAAGTTTCCTCTGGTGCTTCTGTTTCCTATCATGTCCCAAAGATGTTCAGGTTTGTACGTTAATTGCCCTGTATAAATTGCCTCAAATGTGTAGGGAGTGGATGAGAAAGTCGGATAGCAGAGAACTCGTGCAAATGGGTGATCAATGGCTAGCATGGACCTTGTGGGCTGAAGGGCCTGTTTCCATGCTGTAACTTTTAAGTTAATCAATAAGCTTAACGAACATCTAGTATGGATGCGCATAAATTCCATTCAATGTTTAGAATATTAAAGTGACTACCTTCAGTTCCCAATGTAAACTCTTTTCAGTAGTCACTGCAACCAGCTTTTTTCCTGCCACCTGTCTGAAACTGATCCCAGGGTGAGTTTTAGATAACCTTCCCCATCGAAAGAACTAAAGACAGTCTATTTGCACTTTCAAACAGCGGCTGACTTCACCCCTCCCTCAGATTAGCTGCTGACAAAATGCTCATCATCAACCTTTGGTCAGTCAAACACTTCCAGCTGACCTCCCTTATTCTACTCTCCACAAAGCAGCAAGTCCTGAAAGTTTCTCCTGCTCTAGTCATAACTCTGTCAATCCACATGCTTGCGGATCAACATTGCATTGCAGTTAAGTCATGCTGTCATTTTAAAAACCTCCACTGTTTTTAAAATTCCTTTGTGACTTTAACTCTCTAATCTCTTCCAGCCCTATAACCCCCAGTGATATGCAGGATCCACCACTTCTGGCCTCTCCTTGAACTCAATTTAAATCACTCCACTTGCATTAACTGCGAAGTACATCGAGAGCGAGGGCCAAACGGACTTTGAATGATGACAGAGAATGCAAACATAATTTCACTGTGCAGTTGCACATGTGACAAATAAAGCACTATTGAAGATGCTGGGTTCTGAGATTCCATCCCCAGATTTCGTCATCCTTCGGTAGACACAAAATGCTGGAGTAACTCAGCGGGTCAGGCAGCGTCTCGGGAGAGAAGGAATGGGTGACGTTTCGGGTCGAGACCCTGCTTCAGACTGATGTCAGGGGAAGAGGCGGGACAAAGATCTTCATCCTTCTCTCGCTTATCTCCCTGAAAACGTACCCATTTACCATACTTTTGGCATAACGCTTGTCAAATTTTGTTGAAAGAACCGTGAGGATGCAGCAAAAATTATATGAGAAAAGATGCTTACAAATGGAAGCTGTTCCCATTTCTCAAGGCAAGATGAATGTTGTAATTGAATTGGCAGCTTCACAACCTGAACAATAGTCTGCCATCTTTCTCTCAAAGATGGTAGCATCTCGGCCCGTACGATACGGCTGCAGGGATAACCCCCAGTTCAGGGATGCAAGCAAACGGTCTCGACCGACATGCTGAGGAACAGCAGATTGTCAGTGGTGCATTCTTTTGTGCATGATGTTAAATGCAGAGATTTGTAAAAAGTACGGCCTGGTCCTACTTTGAAGAACCCTGATGTTCTCCCAAGTATACTGCCTATATTTATCCCTGAATCAATTTCACCAAAACCTATTATCTAGTCAACAGTGTATCCCATTTGGGAAATCTGATGCTCTACAACCTGGAATCAGTGCTTCCTGCATCACAGTGACTATGCTTTGCCAGCTCTGACAAGGCTTGGAGGGATCACAAGAAACTGCAGGTGCTAGAATCTTGAAATAAAACACCAGTTGCTGGAGGAACTCAGCAGTGCCAGGCTGCATCTAGAGAAGGAATGGACAGGCAACCTTTCAGATCAGGACTCTTCTTCAGACCAGTCTGAGGAAACCCATTGTAATATCCAGTGTTCGGAACTACTTGCAGGTAGATGCCCTTCAAGTTCAAAACTTGCTACAGTTCCCACTCTCTGAATGCATCCCCTCCCATTCCAGTATCCACCATTCCCCCTCCTAACCAGCAAACCAAATACCTCCCACATCTCCACCTACGTTCGCCCCACAAACAAAATAACCAACCCTCAAGATGCCATATGCTCTGGCATCACCTCTTTCCAGACACCCACCACCTTAATATTTGCCCCTTCCTCCCCAGGACAGCCCCTGCCACACACAAACAGCCCACACTCAAGAAACATGATCTGCCATGGAAAAAGCAAAAGACTGACCTTTGAACATGTTCATCATTTAAGGTCTGATACGTTGCAGGCAACACATCTATTAGAATATGCAGTGACCAGTTTTTACAACTGGCCAGTCAGATGTTTAACATATCTTTTCAGTCAACAAGAATTCCTTAGATGATATGATTAAAGTGTTATTTTTCACATTGACTTGTGCTCTATCCTTTTGTACACCAGATTTGTATTTTATGTTAAAAAATAATTTGAAACAATTCCATAGTTTATTGTAAATAGGTATTTAACGTGATGGTAAGCATTTTGGATTGAAGACCTTTACTTCAAAGTCTATTGAAAACATTGTTATTGAATTTGCAGAGCCTTTCGATTATATTCAAGTGGCCAATGTCAATTAAACCAAGTCAAGTATTTAAAATCAAATGCACAAGCCCAGACCATCATGCAAATTAACCTCCCTTCCATTGACTCCATCTACACTTCTCGCGGCCTCAGCAAAACCACCAGCATAATCAAGGACGAGTCTCACCTTGGTCATATGTGAAAACGCATATCTCCAGATTCAGGGACAAATTCTTCCTAGCTGTTATCAGGCAACTGAACCATCCTATCACCAACTGGCGAATGGTCCTGACCTACCATCTACCTCGTTGGAGACCCTCAGACTATCTTTAAATTGACTTTACCTTGCACTAAACATCATTTTCTTTATCCTGTATCTGTATACAGTGGATGGCTTGATTGCAATCATGTAGTCTTTTTGTTGACTGGATAACACACAAAAAAGCTTTTCACTGTACCTCGGTACATGTGACAATAATAAACCAAACTAAAGCTTGGTGAGGTTTGATTACAAGTTAATCTGCTTCATGTAAAAAATAAATTCTCCTTACAATAAAATAGCAGATCTTTTTCAGCATTGTATATATTGACTTGCCTTACATAAACAAAGGATATAAACTCCACAAATAATATAGTAGATTCAAACAAGATCTTCCGAGTGACAGTGCACTTTATTTTCTTAACTGGCTCCTGTTACAGGCCAGTAAACAATAAATGATTTAGTGGTTATTTTGTACCTGTTAAAATACAACTTTCAACATTCATCAAACACACAAAATTAAACTAAATTGTATTTTTGTTGAGCTGTCAGTTAATGAAACATTTTACTCCTGTTTATCTAATTTAGGCCTTTATTGAGTCAGTGCTTCCTGCAAAACTTAAATAATTAACAATTTGATGCTACGAATGCCAACAATGTTACAGAATTCACAGTGTAAATATAACTGATTTTATATTGTAACTATTTAGGATACGTAACATGCTGCCATGATCACTTCGGACACGTTACAAGTATAACAGAATGCTCAGTCCCTACTTCCTATTTTGAGCCCCAGTATTATCTGTGGTGCGCTCCAATCCTGTTATGCCGAACCCTTGTTGCAAACTGGTTAGACCATAACATTTTGTTATCAATTTTACTTCAGAAAAGGCTGCAATTCATGATTTTTATTCTTTCTGATGCTATGCAACAGAAAAAAACATAGAACAGAAAATAGGTGCAGGAGGAGGCCATTCGGCCCTTCAAGCCAGCACTGCCATTCATTGTGATCATGGCTGATCATCCACAATCAGTAACCTGTGCCCAACTTCTCCCCATATCCCTTGATTCCACTAGCCCCTAGAGCTCTATCTAACTCTCTCTTAAATTCATCCAGTGATTTGGCCTCCACTGCCGTCTGTGGCAGAGAATTCCACAAATTCACAACTCTCTGGGTGAAAAAGTTCCTTCTCACCTCAGTTTTAAATGGCCTCCCTTTTATTCTAAGACTGTGGCCCCTGGTTCTGGACTCCCCCAGCATTGGGAACATTTTTCCTGCATCCAACTTGTCCAGTCCTTTTATATGTCTCTATAAGATCCCCTCTCATCCTTCTAAACTCCAGTGAATACAAGCCTAGTCTTTTCAATCTTTCCTCAAAACTTTCAAAAATAATCAGCTTGGTCTAATTATTTCTTGGAAATGGAGAATTATTTGCCATAAATATTTTGTATTAGAGGAGGATGCATGACTTACAAGTCTGCTGCTGTATTCTGTCAATATTCACTCATCGTGTCAATTAGGCATGGATACAAGAGAAATAATTGGGTATCTTACGAACTCACTCCAGTGTGGGTGGGGGTGTGGAGGGGGGCATGCCTGAGTATCTTCATAATTAATCACAAAGATCATAATTCATTCCAGGCAATGAAGGCAGAAACAATCACTTGTGTAGTTCTGCTATCAATTACCTTCTACAGATAAAAGTGAACAAAAGTTATGGATGAATCCCAAATTAACCATTAAACCTCTTCCTCTTATTTACACAGAATAAACGTTTTTTCGATAATCTGGCATCCTTGGGACATTATTAGTGGTGCAAACCAGTAGACTTTCTGAATTATTGAATGCACTCATTTTAATACCCATGTACATTAAAAAAATTTTTTGCCTATCATGCCATGGCATAATAAATTGTCCAGCTTATATATTGGGAAATATATAAGCACTCTGGACGTTCCCGAGCCTGGTGCTATGGATGCCAAGCCCAGTCTCAGCCACACTCTGAACCCCTGGCTCGGCCCACTCACCAAGTTTGTGTTCTGCACCTCCAGTTAATATTACAGACTATTGAATGAGATGCCAGATTATTAGTGTTTCCAAATAATCACATGCTGGATTATTAAAGCTTTACTGTTTTACAAAACATTTACTGCAACAATTTCCTTTGAAATTCACACCTCAAAAAACTTGCTTGAACATTCATGATAGAAGCTGAAGAGTTTACCACTCTGATTTACTGTTTTAGCAAATTTGTTGAATTCTTTGATTGGGACATTCCTATCTGTTGTGATATGACAATAAACCAAGGGTTCTCAACCAGGGGTAAATTTACCCCCAGCGAGAAAATTTTGCCTACCCAGGGGGTAAATTTGAACAAAATAATAATGTTAAAAACAGTATTTTAAGATATCCCCTTTGTCGGTTGCTTTATTCTGGTAGAAGGGTAAACTCAAATTGCTGAACAAAACAGGGTAGGGGTAAATTTACTTTCGAAAAGTTGCCTGGGGTAAACGGGACAAAAAAGGTTGGGAACCCCTGCAATAGACAATAGGTGCAGGTGTAGGCTATTCGGCCCTTCAAGCCAGCATTCAATGTGATCATGGCTGATCATCCACAATCAGTACCCCGTTCCTGCCCTCTCCCCATACCCCCTGACTCTGCTATCACTAAGAGCTCTATCTATCTCTCTCTTGAAAGCATCCAGATAATTGGCCTCCACTGTCTTCTGAGGCAGAGAATTCCACAGGTTTACAACTCTGAGTAAAAAGGTTTTTCCTCATCGCCGTTCTAAATGGCCTACCCCTTATTCTTAAACTGTGGTCCCTGGTTCTGGACTCCCCCAACATTGGGAGCATGTTTCCTGTTTCTGCTTTAACATTTCAGTTTTTAATTATATTGGTGAACTAAATAAAGTATGTATTAGAGTTCTACTGAATGCTCCAAAAACATTCATTTACATTAAAAAAATGTATTTTCTTCATTACAAACATTTGGTGGCTTGCAAATGTCAAAGCTACCGAGTAAACTGTATTTTTGTAAACCAGGAAAGCAAGTAGTAAAGTATAAAGCAATATTTTACAAAAAAAAAGCATGCACCAGCAGAGCATTAAGATGAAAAATCTCAGTGGTTCATTAGTTTCTCAATTCCATAGTCATGATTTTATATGTACTACTATATATTGGGCAATTCAACAGTTTTATGAAAGAAAAACCATGTTTGACAACAGTATTTTAATGGTCTAAATTTTAGATTTGGTAGCGCGATGTAATACATCTATATTTTCAGAAGGCATTTAATAAAATACACACTTGAGATTGCTGTACAATACACACCGACCGACTGGAATAACATTATACGTTAGGAATAAAGACCGTCAATGGATGGAAAATACTGATTAAATGGGTCATTTTTTTCTGTTAGCAGGTTGTAACTGGCAAACTCCAAGGAAATACATTCTCTGATGGGGATGTCAATTATTCACCATTTACACATAATTAATGCGACTGCAAAATAATATTATTTTTGAAATGTTCTTATGTGTAATCCTGTGTGCTAATTCAACAGATTTGATAAACCAATCTACTTAAAATGTCACGGAAGCTATTCAGTCCATCGGGTCCTTGCTGGCTCCCATGTAACAATGGAATTGTTCCATTACTCCTCTCCTTATTTCCCCGTATCCCACCAATTTCTCCCTCACACAGACCCATTAACTCTTTGATTCTTGACATCAACCCACATAAAGGGATAATTTAAAGTAGCCAATTAATCTACCAGCATGTGTTTAG
The DNA here is from genome assembly GCF_053455715.1 of Rhinoraja longicauda. Taxonomy (NCBI): domain Eukaryota; kingdom Metazoa; phylum Chordata; class Chondrichthyes; order Rajiformes; family Arhynchobatidae; genus Rhinoraja; species Rhinoraja longicauda. The sequence continues at coordinate 77,609,979 of NC_135956.1, forward strand.
AATACAAAGGGAACTGGAGCACTTTGAGAAAACCTATCCAGATATAGAACGAACATGTATATTCTGCATATAGAAGTCCAGACATTAGGATTGAAAGTGGGTCCTGGAGTTAAAAAAAAAAGGAGGAACTCAGTGGGTCGGGCAGTAGCTGTGGATACTATGGGTCCCAGCCCAAAATGATGTCTGTTCATTTCCCTTCACAAATGCTGCTTGACCGACTGAATTCTCCAACAGTTTTTGTTTACTCTTGTGTCTCCATTTTACTGTGGAGCTGTGTTACATTAATCACTGTGCCACCGTACTGCACTTTTCCCCTTGCAATGCCTTGTAACACCTTGCCTGGACCACAGGTGGGCAAGAGTGTTAATCGGACTTTTGCCTCAAGAGCCCAACCTCCCTCTCTCCATGAGACTGCTGATCCGCCACACCTAGGAACTCCGTCCGACCTGCCACTTTATTTTACAAGTTCAAAGTTTAGGCGTCACTTCTCTGCCAAAGTCCAGGTCTTTAAGTTAGCTAGACGATAAGAAAGGTAGAGATATCATGCACAAGTGAGAATAAGTCAATGAGAGGATAAAGAGGAAAGGAGAAGGCAATGGAAGAATGGAGGGAGAGAGGGAAAGGAGAATGTTAACCATGTCAATGGATGTTATCAAAAATTATTTTTTATTCAACCTTTCAAAATTACCATGCACGCAAAATATTTTCTTTGGATCAAAATTACAGCTATTCTTTTATTGTTTAGTAATGTGATCAAAATTGCAACCAATTCATAACCCTTCTTTTAATAGCATCTATTTTCAATCACACAAAAACAATAATCAATTTCCACCACTCAGACGACAGGGACAAAAGAACCTACCCAAGTTTACTATTAATCTAATGGTAGATTGGAAGATAAGCTTCAGTGAGATCCAAAGAAGCAATAAGCTTTCCTATCCAAAGAGCCCCAAAGGTATATGATGAACTATTAGATTTAAAAATGTAAAATGAAATGTAAAATTACACACTGATACACATGAAAAAATGCACAAGGGTTAGGCGCTGTATTACGTTTGGAGACTGTAATGTGTTGGTGTTCAGAGGGACCTGGAAGTTCCTTGGTACATGAATCACTGAATTGAATGCAGGTACAGTGCAAAGTATTCAGACCCCTTCACTTTTTCCACATTTTGTTGCGTCACAGCCTTATTTTAAAATGGATTAAATTCATTTTTATCATCAATCTACACACATTACCCCATTATAAAAAAGCAAAAACAGGTGTTTAGAAATTTTTGCAAAGTAATTAAAAAGAAATAACTGAAATATCACATTTACATAAGTATTCAGACCCTTTCCTCAGAACTTTGTTGAGGCACCTTTGGCAGTGATTACAGCCTCAAATCTTCTTGGGTATGACAAACACTTAAAACACATCACAAAGACAGCCTTCTTCCACCTCAAAAACATTGCCCGTCTCCGTCCATCCCTCTCCTCCACAGCTGCAGAAACCCTCATCCACGCCTTCATCACCTCCCGTCTGGACTACTGCAACAGCCTCCTCTATGGCGCACCCTCAAAAATCATCAGTAAACTTCAATACATTCAAAACTCCGCTGCCCGTCTACTCACCCACACCCCGATCCGCGACCATATCACCCCCGTCCTTTACAAACTCCACTGGCTCCCCATCCCCCAGAGAATCCAGTACAAAATCCTCCTCATAACCTACAAAGCCCTCCATAACCTGGCCCCATCCTACCTGACCGACCTCCTCCACAGGCACACTCCCACCTGCACCCTCCGCTCTGCTGCTGCCAATCTCCTATCCCCCCACATCCGGACCAAACTCAGATCCTGGGGGGACAGGGCTTTCTCCATCGCTGCTCCCACCCTATGGAACTCACTACCCCAAACCGTTAGAGACTCCTCCACACTCACCACATTCAAAACATCGCTGAAGTCTCACCTGTTCAATACTGCCTTCAACCACTGAAGGTCACCTCACCTTCTGTCTCCTTTTTCTGTTCGTTTACTTATTTACTTATTTATCTATTTATTCATTTCCCTATGTTCTCCAAATCTCTGTAAAGCATCTTTGAGTATATGAAAAGCGCTATATAAATAAAATGCATTATTATTATTATTATTACTACAAGCTTGGCACACCTGTATTTGGGTAATTTCTCGCATTCATCTCTGCAGATTCTCTCAAGCTCTGTCAGGTTGGATGGGGAGCGTCGATGCACAGCTATTTTCAGGTCCCTCCAGGGATGTTCGATCGGGTTCAAGTCCAGGCTCTGGCAGGGCCACTCAAGGACATTCACAGACTTGTCACGAAGCCACTCCTGCGTTCTCTTGGCTGTGTGCTTAGGGTCATTGCCTGTGGGAAGGTGAACCTACGCCCCAGTCTGAGGTCCCAAACGCTCTGGAGCAGGTTTTCATCAAAGATCTCTCTGTACTTTGCTCCGTTCATCATTCCCTCGATCCTGACTAGTCTCCCAGTTCCTGCGCTGAAAAACATTCCCACAGCATGATGCTGCCACCAACATGCTACATCGTAGGTATGGTATTAGCCAGGTGATGAGCTGTGTCGCTTGGCATTCAGGCCAGAGTTCAACCTTGGTTTCATCAGACCAGAGAATCTTGTTTCTCATGGTCTGAGAGTCCTTTAGGTGCCTTTTGGCAAACTCCAAGCGGGCTGTCATGTGCCTTTTACTGAGGAGTGGCTTCCATCTGGCCACTCTACCATAAAGGCCTGATTGGTGGAGTGCTGCAGATATAGTTGTCCTGCTGGAAGGTTCTTCCATCTTCACAGAGGAACTCTGCAGCTCTGTCAGAGTGATCATCGGGTTCTTGGTCACCTCCCTGACCAAGGACCTTCTCCCCCGATTGCTCAGTTTGGCCGGGCGGCCACCTTTATGAAGAGTCCTGTTGGTTCCAAAATTCTTCCATTTAAGAATGACGGAGGCCACTGTGCTCTTCGGGACCTGGAATGCTGCAAAAATGGTTTTATACCCTTCCCCAGATCTGTGTCTCGACATAAATCCTGTCTCGGAGGTCTACATACAATTCCTTCGTCTTCATGGCCTGGTTTTTGCTCTGACATGCACTGATAACTGTGGGACCTTACATAGACAGGTGTGTGCCTTTCCAAATCATGTCCAATCAATTTAATTTACCATTGGTGGACTCCAATCAAGTTGTAGAAACATTAAGGATAATCAATGGAAATAGGATGAACATAAGCTCAATTTTGAGTATCATAGCAAAGGGTCGAATACTTATGTAAATGTGATAGAAACATAGAAACATAGAAAATAGGTGCAGGAGTGGGCCATTCGGCCCTTCACCGCCATTCAATATGATCATGGCTGATCATCCAGCTCAGTAACCTGTACCTGCCTTCTCTCCATACCCCCTGATCCCTTTAGCCACTAGGGCCACATCTAACTCCCTCTTAAATATAGCCAATGAACTGGCCTCAACTACCTTCTGTGGCAGAGAATTCCACAGACTCACCACTCTCTGTGTGAAGAAATGTTTTCTCATCTCGGTCCTAAAAGACTTCCCCCTTATCCTTAAGCTGTGACCCCTAGTTCTGGACTTCCCCAACATCGGGAACAATCTTCCCGCATCTAGCCTCTCCAACCCCTTAAGAATTTTATATGTTTCTATAAGATCCCTCCTCAGTCTTCTAAATTCAGTTATTTCAGTTATTTCTTTTGAATTATTTTGCAAAAATGTCTAAATACCTGTTTTCACTTCTTCATTCTGGGGTATTGTGTGTAGATTGATGATTAAAAAAAAGAATTTAATCCATTTTAAAATAAGGCTGTAACGTACCAAAATGTGGAAAAAGTCAAGGGGTCTGAATACTTTCTGAATGCACTGTATAACGAGCAATCAGTGCATTGGTCTTTATTGCAATAGGATTCAATTACAAGAGATAGAGTTGAGTTATACAGCTTGGAAGCAGGGCCCCCGATTCAACTTGCCATGCCGACCATGATGCCATATCTACACTAGTCCACCTGCCTGCATATAATGCATATATCCCTCGAAACCTTTCCTATCCTGTCTTGCTCCAGTTACAAGACCACATCTGGGATTCTGTGCAGGTCTAGTCTCTTCACTTCAGAAAGGACAGAGTGTAGTGAAGGTTCACCAGATTGATGCCTAGGATTGTTTGTCGTACAAGGACATAATGAGCAGACTGGACCTGGATCCTTTTTCAAATTTAGAAAAATGAGAGATAATCTCCAAAATCCCTAGAGAAAGCAGATAGATAGACAAAGTTTTCCTTTGCCGGGGTGACATGAACCAGGGGTCAGGATCTCAAAATGAGGGCTTGTCCATTCGTAACAGAAACAAGTAGAAATGTGTTCATCCAGAGGGTAGAGAATCTTTTGGATTTCTAGCCAAATATGCAGTGTTGGCTCAGACACAGTATATTCAGGAATAAGATAGATATATTTTTAACAAATACGAATCAAGGATATGGGGTTATTTGAAGAATGTGGTGCTACGTGGAAGCAAACAAAACCTGAAAATATATTACTGAAGTGGTGCTGGCACGAGGGATAAATGCCTGCGCCAATTTCTATTTATTGCTTCATATGGTCTTATTTCTGGGTGAAAGCACAGTCCTTCAAGGATTGGTTGTTAGTAGGGGTTCATATCTACTGGACAGAAAGGTAGGTGGCAGAATCTTGGAACAAGAGTTTCCTGATAACATAGATGGAGAAAAATGTTGTCAGTGCTGGGAATGTTTGAAGTTCCTCTCTCAAGGGTCATAACTGTTCAATGGTTAAGCTGAATTTGATAGATTTTGGGGCTCTCAGGGAATCAGAGAACATGGAAAATGTAATGAAACAGTTATGAATTTAACACTGAAATGGACTCACTGGGACACTCAATATACTTTTTGTGATATTCTCAAACGATAAAATAATGCAGAAACAGAATAATCAATATTTTCAAATCACTTGCAAGAAAATGATCAAGTCAATTAACAGAATTTTCATTTGTAATTTTAACCAAGGCTCAACATATTGTTCAAAAATCTAAATGTTAGAAAGGAAATCAGATGACACAATCCATGCTGTCATTGTGCTTGAATAATGAGTCGGAAAGTTACAAGGTCTAAGACTAAAATATTTACACAAATCAAAAACTAAGGTTTCCAAATACTGAAATATTTGAACACAGTGAAATAATACACATAATCATCATTTAAAAAAGTTCTGAACAAGTTTATGAAAAACTGTGACATGTTGAGAAAAAGAAATTGGATAAATAGAAATGCAAAACATGTTTCTTGGATTGCCAAGATGCTTGCATGACCCAGCAAACTGGGACATCCCTACATATAAATAATTTTGATGATGCCATGACATAACTATGCTGCCAAAATTAGGAAGTAATAGAAATGAAGGTGGTGCACCAGAAACCTCAGGCAGAAAGATGGGCAAAATGACCTGCGGTTATGGCAAACTTGACATTGTCACTAATGGGTGCAAAAATCGCATTTGGGTTTGGAGATAGACTGGTGCAAGAGAGCAAATGAGCAAAGAAGCAATATAGAGGATCACAAGTGGCAAAGGACTTGTAAAGGGACTAAATAGAAAGCTATATTCTACGAAGATTGTATTGACAAAAGGTCATGATGAATTGGCACAATTCAGTGGTTAGTTCTCTGAAGGTAATATAGACAGAGGAAACACCTACAAATGTGCAAACGAAGGCTGCTGATAATTAAAGACTGCGATACCGCAAATGGAATTAAAAAATGGTATGCATGAAATTTAATTCATACATGAAAATTCTGAAGACGTTCAAGAATAATAAAAACCCAAAAGACGAATTTCCATTGGCAAACATTTTTTTTTCAATTTTGCATTAGTACCAGAGGTATAAATAGCTTAGATGACATTTTTCATAGTTGAGATTACACTTCTGTAAATGCTATTCAGCAGCCTTTAATATTACTTAAGAAAAATCTATAAAACAATCGAGTCAGAGGAGAGCAAAAAGAAAAAACCTGCTGGAGGAACTCCAAGTCAGGCAGGATCTGTGGAGGGAAATGGACAAACAACATTTTGTGTCGATGCCCTTCTTCAGACACATTCTTCAGATCATTCTTCAGTGAGAGGACAATGGGATTCACACAGGTGGTGCTGCCCAGCCCAGCCCAGCCACACAAGAACCACACAGTTAATGGCTTCCAACTGTTGCAAGGGATCCGCAATTAAATGAACAATTATTCGCAACACTAAAAGGCAACTACAAAATTAATTTCAAATGCAACAGAAATAGTTTGCTTTCAAGAAATCCCTAAATATAACAAGCTAAACTGATCAGATGTAAAGGTTCTTTCCACAAAACATCGCATGTATACAATAGGGGTTGACATCATCAAATCACTGCATTATTCCAGTTTTGGTGTTGAGTGCACGATCATGTCAAAATTGTTATGAATATCAATGTAGATTTTCAAAGTAGCATTCCCACGGCTCTGCCCATATGTGTCTCAAACACTAAAGGCACTGTGTGAACGTGTCATTTTTAACAAGAGCAGCACAAATAAAATTACCAAATTAGCATCCAATTGCATATAGCTTTGTGATAAAACGATCTGAGCCCAAACAATTTCTTCAAGCTCCAGGATTCCAAATTCATTCTGAATCAGTTTGTCTGAACATTTCTGCTGTTTTCATAGAAAGAAGAGACTGCAGATGCTGCAATCCAGAGCAGAAATCTGCTGGAGGAACACAGCATGTCAAACAGCATCTGTGCATGGAAAGGAATGGTAAACGCGAGGTGCCCCGAATTCAACCATTCCTTTTTACCCACAGGTTTTGCTCGATCTTTTGAGTTCCTCCAGCAGATTGTTTCTACTGTGCTTCTTTTAAACCTGGTCTGTAATAATGTTCAAGAGATCCAATATCATCTCCTTCTTGATCTCAAAATGTCCTAGCATATTAATATACCTCACACTGATCTCAATATCCTCCATGGTGAATATCGACACAATGTTCAGTACACCTACATCCTCTGACCCTTTATCCTTGAATGGTCCCACACTCTCCATTTTTTTTTGATGCCCGTATAAAAATCCTTGGGATTCTATTTGAAACGACTTGCCAATCAATGCTATTTTATGGTCTCTTGTTAGGTCTCAAAGTATAATTTTCCTGATTTCCATGTAAACTAACTTCTCCAGCAATGCTTTAGAGGCTCTCTGAGGATCCTTCAGTGCTTCTACTCTGGGGCTGTAGAAAGCATCTTGTCCGGAAACATCACAATCTGGTTTGGGAATAGCTCTGCCCAGGACAGGAAGGCTCTGCGGAGTGTAGTGCGTTCGGCTGAATGCACTATAGGAACTACACTCACCCCCCCCCCTGCAGGACCTATACATCAGGAGGTGCCGATCCAGAGCCAGCAACATTATGGGGGACTCCTACCACCCCAGCAATGGACTGTTCCAGCTGCTACGGTCAGGCAAACGCCTCCGCTGTCACGTGGTAAAAACAGAGAGGATGAGACGGAGTTTCTTCCCACAGGCCATCAGGACTGTTAACTCTCATATCACCAGGGACTAATTTAATTTACCGTATTAATTTATTTTTTGTGTTAAAAAAAAAAAAAAAAATCTATTCTGTTTTGTAGTTTTAGCACAATCCGCAGGCGTTGCCACTTTCATTTCACTGCACATCTTGTGACAAATAAACTTGACTTGACTTGACTTTAAAGGACTACAATGTCACTTGATGTGCATTACAGAAAAAATGGATCAGCAGCACAAATGATATTTGCCACTTCTACGTTTTTAGAGTAGTAACACAAGGAACACTCTACCACTTTGAGCTTTGCTTATGTTTTTAAGAACAGTTCAATTCAATACAGAACGGAATGTTATCACAATCCTTTCAGGAAGAAAATAAAGAATTCTCATAAGAAAAAAGTATTACGTGTTTGAATTTCTCTGTCCAAACTGGGGAAAAGAGGGGGCATGAAAAGTAAAAATAGGTTGGTGAGTAACTTTGAATTTCATGGTGGGATGAAAGCATGTTTACTGATTGGAAACACGCCATTTGGACCATTAAATTTGCATATTGTTTTTCTCAATGAGCCTTCCATTCTAATGCTAATCTTCTCCTTGCCTTTGGCATTTCTCTTTCCAAGCAACCATCTGCAGTTGCACCCTGTTTATTTGCATCTTCCTTAAGGGTAATTACCATTTTAATGCAGCCTTTCATAGAGCCTTTTCTCCCTATACTTACAATTGTGAAAAGTTTGTTTATTGCAATTCCTGTTTACATGATTGTGAACCTTGAATCCCAGGAAGCCACCATTCAATCTCATTGGCAGTCATGCTGCAGCAATTATTTGCTGCAATTGTTCTTTGAGATTTTACTTTGTATTCATACTTTTATAATTCTAGCCTACTGTATTCACTCTTCCGAGCTGGACATTGAAGAAAATTAACATGAATTAGCCAGGTCTTGATTTTTCTTTCAAGATTTGGAAAATGCCTGTTGTACTACAATTTGCAAAATTCTCCTTTGACAAAGACAATAGGCCATTCGGCCCTTTGAGCCAGCACCTCCATTCAATGTGATCATGGCTGATCATTCTCAATCAGTACCCCGTTCCTGCCTTCTCCCCATACCCCCTGACTCCACTATCCTTCAGAGCTCTATCTAGCTCTCTCTTGAAAGCATTCAGAGAACTGGCTTCCACTGCCTTCTGAGGCAGAGAATTCCACAGATTTACAACTCTGACTGAAAAAGTTTTTCCTCATCTCCGTTCTAAATGGCCTACCCCTTATTCTTAAACTGTGGACCCTGGTTCTGTACTCCACCAACATCGGGAACATGTTCTTCTGAAAGATGATTCTTTCATAAGAACTAAATTACACCACTTATAACATTTCCCATTTTATTCCTGTCTCAACCCATCTAATGTTGAGCAGTGTGTCTGGATGACTTTAGAAGGCAACCATTCCTGTGATTGCATGGCTGCCCTCTCAATCTCAGCTCCTCCAGAATTTGTTACCAGTAACACAACTTACCCTTATTTTACTAACATTTCCCTGGATTTACTGGTTGATATTGTCTACATCTACATTTTATTTGTAATCTATCAAGCCCGATGGTACCTCCACACCATTCCTTCCTCCATCTCCTCAAATCGTTGGAGGCAGGAAACATGGTCCCAATGTTGGGGGAGTCCAGAACCAGGGGCCACAGTTTAAGAATAAGGGGTAGGCCATTTAGAACGGAGATGAGGAAAAACCTTTTCAGTCAGAGAGTTGTGAATCTGTGGAATTCTCTGCCTCAGAAGGCAGTGGAGGCCAATTCTCTGAATGCATTCAAGAGAGAGCTAGATAGAGCTCTTAAGGATAGTGGAGTCAGGGGGTATGGGGAGAAGGCAGGAATGGGGTACTGATTGAGAATGATCAGCCATGATCACATTGAATGGCGGTGCTGGCTCGAAGGGCCGAATGGCCTACTCCTGCACCTATTGTCTATTGTCTATTTCATTCAGCTCGTTTGTATACAGCACAGTGGCGCAGTGGTAGAGTTGCTGCCTTACAGCGTTTGCAGTGCCGGAGACCCGGGTTCGATCCCGACTATGGGTGCTCTCTGTATGGCGTTTATACCTTCTCCCTGTGACCTGCGTGGGTTCTCTCAGAGATCTCCAGTTTCCTCCCACACTCCAAAGACGTACAGGTTTGTAGGTTCATTGGCTTGGTATGAATATAAATTGTCCCCAGTGTGTTTAAGATAGTGTTAATGTGCGGGGATTACTGATTGTTGCGGACTCTGTGGGCCGAAGGGCCTGTTTCTGCGCTGTATCTCTAAACTAAACTAAAGTAGCTTTTATGTCCATCCAATTGAGGGTTTTGGTGGGCTGCAGACCACTGAGAAATGTTGTCGTGATATTTTCAGTAAGGAATGTGTTAAGGAAGGCCTTAAAACCATTGCTGGTAGACCTGAAAACTTGTGCAAGGGGCAACTCATTCAACATTCAATCTTAAACAGGGATCTAAATTAAGCAGGCAATCATCTAAAACGGATTCCTGTCGCAATTCATCTTCTCAAAAGGTGGCGAATCTCCAGAACTCTTTATCCTGAAGGTTTGTGTTGGCTAGAACTTAAGATATTTGATGAAGAGTTGTATAATTTTGAAAAATTGGGTAATTGAAGACCATGTGGAACTGGTACAGAAGAGGAATTGTGGCCCGGGGAAGATCAGTCACATTGAACTGCAGAACAGGCATGGAGGTTCAGGTGATCTATTTCTGCTCCTATGTTCTTGTGCTCATGTCACCCTCACTCCGAATGCTGTATTTGCAACCACTTAAACCTTCATCGGAATCCCATAAACCAGAAATTGGATCAATCTCCACACACTTCAAGTGTGCATAATGTACATAAATCAATATAGACCCAGTTGATAGGGGTAGCAAATATTTCCAGGTGAAGATGTACCCTCTGCAAAATTCCACCTGGATCTTCTGTGCACTGTTCAAGTTAGCATGCCAAATGTTCTACCAAATCAGATATACACCCAATGAAGACACTACCTGTGCAATGTCTACTTCCTCCCTTACCAAGCCCAAAAAAGTGTATCCATGATTTTCATGGAATTGTCTCAGCTGATCCTGAAAAGCCATGAACGTGGGGCATACCATACTTTGTGGCTACTTCTTGGGATTACACTACTGGTATTGGAAGAACTGACCAGACGACTTCAGAACTCTTTGCAGGCCAGAGGGTGTTTAAACTAATAGGGAATGCTTCCTCCAGCAGAGAGCCACTGAGATGCTATTGCACCGGGTACCTCAGTAGCACTTAGTCTTTTAAGACACCAGAACCCATCAAGACTTCTCTAATGAAAACATGGTTGGAAGCTCAGGATTTCAAAAGGAATCCTGCAGAAAGACATGCTCCATAATCTGGCAAATAACAAGATAGGGCCACCTCATTGACACTTAATCCCTCACATGCTAGTTTTCAGGTCTACCTATACTGATTTTAATAGACAATAGACAATAGGAGTAGGCCATTCGGCCCTTCGAGCCAGCACCACCGTTCAATATGATCATGGTTGATCATTCACAATCAGTACCCCGTTCCTGCCTTCTCCCCATACCCCCTGACTCCGCTATCTTTAAGAGCTCTATCTAGCTCTCTCTTGAAAGCATCCAGAGAATTGGCCTCCACTGCCTTCTGAGGCAGAGAATTCCACAGATTTACAACTCTCTGACTGAAAAAGTTTTTCCTCGTCTCCGTTCGAAATGGCCTACCCCTTATTCTTAAACTGTGGCCCCTGGTTCTGGACTCCCCCAACATTGGGAACATGTTTCCTGCCTCCAGCGTGTCTAATCCCTTAATAATAATAATAATAATAATAAAGGCATTCCTTGGCCCATACCTTACAGAAAATGTCAGTTCTTGTAGTCTCAACCGGAAAGACATAAAACTGACTCGTGTACCACTTGATTGAGTGGAAAGTCTCACACTAACTAGACAACTGTACTTACCTGCTCCTGGATGGGTTTTTTTTAATGCTGGAGCTCCAAGGCACATAGGTGCACCTTCCTGACATGGATCTCATTGACTATGATCTGCATGTCTCTGAGTTAATGTTGGATCTGCCTCCTTTGCATTCATTATGTGACTATGAAAGCATGCCTTTTAAGGATTGCAGTCCTTATGACGGGTGGAAAACAAGGAGTTTGAATACAGATCCACTGGGAACTGTATAAGTCAAATAATAATACAACTTTCCATGTACAAGTCACTCAGCACTATTTGAATTTTATTTTAATTCAATTTTCTATTTCTAAGGGATTCACACAAGCTCTAAAGTCACACAGGCACTAAAGTCACACCAGTTTAGTACACCAAAAAAAAATCTTTCATCTTTTGCCACATCAAAACCTACTTTTCTTCCCAAGTCTCTCGTCACTTTGCCTGTTCTTTTAATTTCCTTTAAAACGATAGTTTTTGACATTAAAAATCCTCCATTAGTGCGCGTGGTTTGCCATCTGTTGGCACATCACTCCAAGGTTTAAAATCATCTACACGCTAGGCCTTCACTGCAACTGTTTTGATGGAGGCTGGGAGAGGAACAAGGTGAAACTTCAGAAAGCACAAGCACTACTCCAACATGCTTCTGCACCTGTGGCAGACAAATGCCAAAGTCAACATTGAGACCAATCATTTGAAAGTCTCATGTTGAACTACATGACAGCCTGTAATTTTTCAATAGGAAGGGCTTAACTGCAGTTTATAAAATATGAACTGCACTAATGATTAAGTCCGATGCGGTGCATATGCAGTCCTTCCAAAGGACAGCAATTGACTTATTTTCAGAAACTATGAGTCATAATAATAATTCAGTTATTTTTCTTGCTTATGTTTAATGCTTATAAAGAATTTCTTTCTATTTATTCCCAGTTTTCTGCATTTATTATTAACTTTGTTTTTATTTCAGGCGAGGAAAGGCATTTGTATTTTTCTTGTAGTTTAGATCATAGCAGTTCAGTTTCGGTTCAGCAGTCTTCACATATTTTATTGGTCTAAATAGCCCCGATAGCTCAAGCTCCACCTCTTAACATCTGGCAGTGGTGTCAGATTACAGAACGCTAGGGAAAATAGCAGCGAGGTCACAAACAAGCAAATACGGTTATTGCAAATCTGCCTACTCACTCAGCAGAAACATGGCAAAACACAAGTTAAAGACTAGTCAACAGTTTCAAGGTTTCCCCTCCTAAATAGAGCAAACCTAATCAAAATCCAGTAGTATCATGGCCTGCAGCAAAATTCTGCCGTCCATCGAACTCGATTCCTGTTAACTGGCAGATTTAAGCCAGCAAAATGCTTGCAGAAACTTCAAATCCCGTTTGCTGTTACACAAACGTTACTGTAAATCAAGCAAAATGACAACTCGAAGAATTTATTTGCTCTTATCATAAATTTTAAAATCACAGGCATGCTCAGGAGTATGGACTTCCAAATCCTCCCCCCACCCCCCAGTTCCACTCGGTGCGGTTGTTAGAACGCCTTCCCAAGCATGATGTAACATGACCAAAATTAAACCAGGAGAGGCAAGCAGGGCACGTGCCACAGACAGTGAGGGAGAGCAGTTTTTCTTCACTCTTTAGTGGAATGAGTGCAAGTTGAGCCTTTTGCTATTTCTATGTATTTAATTAGAATAAAACACCCAAGGGCAGAAACTATGCCGAAGTGTCTTTCAGAAATGTCCTCTACACAGTCAGAAATTAAAATGCTGCATTTTAATTCTTTTAACTAATTGCAAAAGATGTTTTCTACTCCAATGCATTATAATCGAGTCCCTCTCAATGGGTGTAAATAATCATCTTTTACCAAGGTTTCAAAGGTCAACACAATGCAATAAATGTCATTTTATGAGGAATGAGAAGCTTACTCACATTATTCTTTTTCACCCAGCTATCACACCACCAATGGATTCTGCTTCAATCTATGGAATGGCTCATAGATACTTCCATCTCTGAGACAGATATCTATATTTATATAATATAAGAAAATAACTGCAGATGCTGGTACAAATCGATTTATTCACAAAATGCTGGAGTAACTCAGCAGGTCAGGCAGCATCTCGGGAGAGAAGGAATGGGTGACGTTTTGGGTCGAGACCCTTCTTCAGACTGATGTCGGGGGTGGGACAAAGGAAGGATATTGGTGGAGACAGGAAGATAGAGGGAGATCTGGGAAGGAGGAGGGGAAGGGAGGGACAGAGGAGCTATCTGAAGTTGGAGAAGTCGACGTTCATACCACCGGGCCGCAAACTGCCCAGGCGAAATATGAGGTGCTGCTCCTCCAATTTCCGGCGGGCCTCACTATGGCACTGGAGGGGCCCATGACAGAGAGGTCAGACTGGGAATGGGAGGGGGAGTTAAAGTGCTGGGCCACCGGGAGATCAGTTGCGTTGATGCGGACCGAGCGCAGGTGTTCAGCGAAGCGATCGCCGAGCCTGCGCTTGGTTTCGCCGATATAAATAAGTTGACATCTAGAGCAGCGGATGCAATAGATGAGGTTGGAGGAGGTGCAGGTGAACCTCTGTCTCACCTGAAAGACTGTTTGGGTCCTTTGATGGAGTTGAGGGGGGAGGTAAAGGGACAGGTGTTGCATCTCGTGCGGTTGCAAGGGAAAGTGCCCGGGGTTAGGGTGGTTTGGGTAGGAAGGGACGAGTGGACCAGGGAGTTGCGGAGGGAACGGTCTCTGCGGAACGCAGAGAGGGGAGGGGATGGGAAGATATGGCCAGTGGTGGGGTCCTGTTGTAGGTGACAGAAATGTTGGTGGATGATATGTTGGATCCGCTGGCTGGTGGGGTGGAAGGTGAGAACGAGGGGGATCCTGTCCTTGTTGCGAGTGGGGGGAGGGGGAGCAAGAGCGGAGCTGCGGGATGTAGACAATAGACAATAGACAATAGGTGCAGGAGTAGGCCATTCAGCCCTTCGAGCCAGCACCGCCATTCAATGCGATCATGGCTGATCACTATCAATCAGTACCCCGTTCCTGCCTTCTCCCCATACCCCCTCACTCCGCTATCCTTAAGAGCTCTATCCAGCCCTCTCTTGAAAGCATCCAACGAACTGGCCTCCACTGCCTTCTGAGGCAGAGAATTCCACACCTTCACCACCCTCTGACTGAAAAAGTTCTTCCTCATCTCCGTTCTAAATGGCCTACCCCTTATTCTCAAACTGTGGCCCCTTGTTCTGGACTCCCCCAACATTGGGAACATGTTATCTGCCTCTAATGTGTCCAATCCCCTAATTATCTTATATGTTTCAATAAGATCCCCCCTCATCCTTCTAAATTCCAGTGTATACAAGCCCAATCGCTCCAGCCTTTCAACATACGACAGTCCCGCCATTCCGGGAATTAATCTAGTGAACCTACGCTGCACGCCCTCCATAGCAAGAATATCCTTCCTCAAATTTGGAGACCAAAACTGCACACAGTACTCCAGGTGCGGTCTCACCAGGGCCCGGTACAACTGTAGAAGGACCTCTTTGCTCCTATACTCAACTCCTCTTGTTACGAAGGCCAACATTCCATTGGCTTTCTTCACTGCCTGCTGAACCTGCATGCTTCCTTTCATTGACTGATGCACTAGGACACCCAGATCTCGTTGAACTCCCCCTCCTCCTAACTTGACACCATTCAGATAATAATCTGCCTTTCTATTCTTACTTCCAAAGTGAATAACCTCACACTTATCTACATTAAACTGCATCTGCCATGTATCCGCCCACTCACACAACCTGTCCAGGTCACCCTGCAGCCTTATTGCATCTTCCTCACAATTCACACTACCCCCCAACTTAGTATCATCTGCAAATTTGCTAATGGTACTTTTAATCCCTTCGTCTAAGTCATTAATGTATATCGTAAATAGCTGGGGTCCCAGCACCGAACCTTGCGGTACCCCACTGGTCACTGCCTGCCATTCCGAAAGGGACCCATTTATCCCCACTCTTTGCTTTCTGTCTGTTAACCAATTTTCTATCCATGTCAGTAACCTACCCCCAATACCATGTGCCCTAATTTTGCCCACTAATCTCCTATGTGGGACCTTGTCGAAGGCTTTCTGAAAGTCGAGGTACACCACATCCACTGACTCTCCCTTGTCAATTTTCCTAGTTACATCCTCAAAAAATTCCAGTAGATTTGTCAAGCATGATTTCCCCTTCGTAAATCCATGCTGACTCGGAACGATCCCGTTACTGCTATGTAGAAGAGACCCTAGTGAGAGCCTCATCTATAATGGAGGAGGGGAAGCCCCGTTTTCTGAAAAACGAGGACATCTCGGAAGCCCTAGTCTGAAACACCTCATCCCGGGCGCAGATGCGGCGTAGACGGAGGAATTGGGAGTAGGGGATAGACTTTTTGCAGGGGACCAGGTGGGAAGAAGTGTAGTCCAGATAGCTGTGCGAGTCGGTGGGCTTGTAGTAAACATCTATATTTATATAGGTGAGTTCCCGAAATACAGCCAAAACAGTACACGATAGCGCAACAATTTTAGGCCCACCTTACTCACTAAAATTTATTAACAATAAACTTTAATAAATGCGCTCCGCCACCCCCCCACGCAGCAGCTCCGGGAGAACCGGCACCCGTCCCGGCATGCCCTGCGCCCGACCTTCATCCCGTGGTGCAGCTCGGCAGCAGAGGGTCAAAGAAGATGGCCGCCGACAGGACGAACATGCAGCAGCGCCTTGCGGCCGCTCTGCTGCTGCTAGCAACCACGATGTCCGCATGGGGCCGGGTGAGTGGCTCCCTCTCCCCTTTCCTCTCCCACCCGCGGTCCCGGGGGAGACTCCTCGGCCGGCAACGGATCCACGGGTTGTCAGTTGGGAGAGGGTTGCTGGGCCCACAGGAGAGGTTTGGACCCAATGGGTCCATGGGTCTCACTGGCCGCCCTGATGGCCACCGGGGCCGGGGTGAGTGGCTGCCTTTCCCCTTTCCTCTCCCCACCCACCCACCTGCCCCCGGAGGAGACTCCCCGGCTGGCAACGGGACCATGGGTCGTCAGTTGGGGGAGGGTTGCCGGGCCCACAGGAAAGGTTTGGACCCAACGGGTCGTCTAGTATTTTAGAAAATTGCCATCAATGTCTCCAAAGTGTTTCATAAACTACATACAATGAAATTCGTTATGATTTACATTCAAGAGCTAAAGAAAAGGGCTTTTGTATAGCATCTTTCATAAACTTGGAACATGCCAAAGCACTGCACAGCTAACATGGTCACCATCATAATTACCGAATAGTGAAAGGCCTGGGTAGAGTGAATATGGACAGGAGGTTTCCATTAGTGGGGGAGTCTAGGACCAGAGGACATAGGCTCATAATAAATGGACGTACCGTTTGAAAGGAGATGAGAAGGAATTTCTTTAGTCAGAGGGTGGTGAATCTGTGGAATACACTGCCACAGACAGCTGTGGAGGCAAAGTCAATGGATATTTTTGAGGAGATTGACAGATTTCTGATTAGCAAGGGTGTCAGAGGTTATGGGGTGAAGGCAGGAGAATGGGGCTGAGAGGGAAAGATAGATCAGCCATGATTAAATGGTGGAGTAGACTTGATGGGCCGAGTGGCCTCATTCTGTTCCTAGAACTTTATTAAATTCACTTTATTTGAAACGTTAACAACATTCTTCAACCTAGATCAGTACTCAATTGAAGGATTTTATCCAGGAAAGAATGGGAATTGTCACAATTCATCACCATGTTCTGGCTGCGAGTCAGAAAATGAAAGAGATTCTGTTTTCCTGTTTTTTTTTAAAATCACCTGTAAGCAGGATCATCAGAAATCAGGATGGGGTTTGATTGCAACAAATTTCTACACATAATCTACTGAAAGATTAAAATAGCCATGCCACCAAAACACGAGCATGAATAAGGGCCCCATTAGCAAGGCACTGGAGAAGAAATTTCCCATGTTATACAGCACCAACAAATTGATACCTTTGTGAACAAAGCAACAAACAAGAAATAGACCATGCGCAACATTCATTTTTAATAGTAAATTTAATTTAAAATGTCATCAAATGCTCAAAATAACCAGTTCAGGCAGCATTGGTGGAGAGAGAAACTGAGTTACCTGAAGACAGGTTATTGACCAGAGCCATTAACTCTGCTCATCTCTCTAAATGTTACCCAGCTTGATGAGTATCTCCAGCACAGTAGCAATATCAGATCTTATTTCAGCTTTCCAGCATCTGAGAGTATTCTTGCTTTATGATTAATTTTAACCACTTGTCACTGTGTTCATGGGACAAGCCCTCTGCAGACCTCAATTTTCTTTTGCGGGTTATATTTGGGAAAAGAGAGAAAACATTTACTTAACATTACTTGAATCAATTAGAAAGAGTGAATGAGCCGAACACAATTTGTTTTAAAATTCTGTTAACAAATCAAATTTCCCCAACTTGTGCAGAGATTACTATTCTACCAATTAAAGGTTTCCAATAGCAATGGAATGGTTAACTTTTAACAGTGATCTGCTGGACAATGCAGATGTACTGAATAACTTGGAAGATAAAGCCAAAAGCGACCTCTGCAAATTATTGCCAGTGTTAAGCACAACAACTTCAACAATAATTTAGTACCTACCATCAAAATTGCACATGCATATGGCATGCTGATGTTTCACCTACCGCCTGACTTTCCATCAACTGTCTCCTAGCGTACACTACTGTTTGGACAAGGTGCCTAGATCTCAGTTAACTTTTTATGCTGGTCAAACGTACTGAAATATTTCCATTTCCCCACCATATCAAAAATGAAAATTCACAAACACTGACAAAATGCCTCTGTTCACAATTACACTCCTTTATACGCTCAAAATGGCGTACAGGCAGACTTACACGGCTGTGAACCAATACGATAAATATTCCAGACTTAAGTATTGAGCTAGAAATTAAATGCTATTCAATGTAACTTACTCAGAGTTTAGTGTTACAACTATAATAGTGATGTTACTTTTAAGCTATTATGGCATTGCAAGTACACAGTGCCCTCCCAGATACACCTTCTAACCATTTAATAAGCAACTGTCTTTTAATTAGGATAGTAAAACTATATTACAAAAGTCACGAGTGTATTTATGCTTGGGGAGCGACAACCGCACAACAGTTAAACTAAACATTACTATGGAAAATCATAAAAAGGTAAGCTGTGCACAAACTTTGCTTGAAGCATTTCAAATAAACAAAATATTTCCTGAAGCTTAGAAATTCAAGGCTTTCAATGAGTTACTTTCGAAATTCACCAGTGAAAGAGACTGATTGTAGTTTTAAATACAAAGTTTATTTGAATAATTTATTTCACACCAAGGACAATCTATAAATGCACATGCAAATCCGTCAACATTTGCACCCGAAAACTTTTCAAAAGTATATTGAAATCTATTTGTATAAGCTGACGATTCTGAAAAATAAAAAATCGGCAATATCCTTATCATTCCTCACTACCAAGTTTCTTGATTCGTGTTAGCAAGGTCTCTCAAAAATGGATGAGAAACAATTCAAGTTTTCACCACAAAGGTCAACTGAAGCACAAAGTCATTCCCTGTACTGAATTCTGCAATTTCTCTCAGTCGTCAGGCTGTGCCTCACCAATTAGCAGGAACCCAGAAGTGATGCAGAAATGTCAGAGCGAGGACAAACAAAGTACACGTTCTTGACACTGGCCTTCGCTGTGGAAACTTTAGTACATTCTACATTTGAAATCATTTTGGGGCTCCTGATATATAAATAAAGAACAAGTTGACCTTTGACCCACAATATCAATCTGCAATTGCGTTTTGCCGTTTTAAGTTTACAAGAGCAGGATTTAGAAGCCAAATTTAGAAACCCCTAAAAAAACTCCAAATTGAGCATAATTCACATCAGCCAGCACAGGATCACATGAATGCTAAAACTGAAGGTAAGTTCATTGAAAAAATTAAAATATATCAGTTCAGATTCCCAAGACCCAGAAACAACCTTAAACACAAATGAGTACAGGACGATGTAGATTAAAACTACTGTGTTAAAAGGTCAGTCACACCCAAATTCTGTTCAGATTTCCCATATGTTCATACATTTTATTTTAACTTGCCGTTCTTGAAATTCACATAAACCATGTATTCACATGTATCACTTGAACGTTCTCCAAAATAATATACTGCATCCAGTGGTCCCGATGTGGCCTCCTGTACGTTGGTGAGACCAAGCATAGACTTGATGACCATTTCGCCAAACACGTGCTCAATCCGCCAAGGCCTACAGGATCACCTGGTTGGCAGGGCCGTTTTTACAGCATTATGGGCCCCCGGGTAAAGCAGTGTACTGGGGCCCCCACCGTTACTCTCCCCCACCCCCCTTTCCCTACCAGCCCCCCCTGTCGTGCCGGCGAAAAGCACTTACCGAAAAGCACTTAGCGATGGACTTAGGGTGCTACATTGTTGCAAAAAGCACTTACAGATCACTGTGAGAAGCACTTAGGGACCGAAAATGTTGCGAAAAAAGCACTTATTGAACCTACATTTTTAAAGTAGTATTTATTTATTGCAAGTCACTTAACATACACAGATCAGCATGGGGCCCCTATGCTCGCGGGGCCCCG
Source organism: Rhinoraja longicauda (assembly GCF_053455715.1). Lineage (NCBI taxonomy): Eukaryota > Metazoa > Chordata > Chondrichthyes > Rajiformes > Arhynchobatidae > Rhinoraja > Rhinoraja longicauda. The sequence goes on from NC_135956.1 coordinate 77,630,130, forward strand.
GGCAAGTGCCCATCAGGCCCATGCGTTAAGACGGCCCTGCTGGTTGGTAAACGTTTTAATCCCTCTTCCCAGTTCCAGAATGACCATTTTGTCCCAGACTTGCTCCATTGCCCGAGTACAGCCACATGCAAACTGGAGGAACAGCACTTCGTATTCGAATTGGGCAGCTTAAAACCCAGTGGTATGAACATAGAATTTTCCAATTTTAGGCAACTACAAAACACCCACCCTCCCTTCTTCCCCCACCCCCCCCCCCAACCACCCACCCTGCTCCCCTGTGCTCCACCTGGAACTGCATCAATTTCTCCTCTTCCCCCTCCCCTTCCACCTTTCTCAAGTTTCACAATTCACAACTCCAATCATTTTGTCTCACACATTCTGTCTTTTGTCCAACCATCTGCCTATCAAAACTCCCTCTCAGCTGTATCCACCTGTAGGTTTTGTCCTGCGCCTCCTCTATTCCTGCGTTCTCTACCCTCCCCCCCCCTTACAATCAGTCTGAAGGGTCCTGCCCTGAAACGTCACTCATCCATGTTCTCTAGAGATGCTGTCTACCCACTGTTTTTACAGCATTGTTTTAAAAAAACTAGTATCTGCAGTTCCTAGTTTCTGTATTGCCAAAGCTGTTATCTAGCACTTGATAAAGGCTGGTTTAACAAATACCTGGTTAAACCAACATTTACCTTGGCGTCCCCTCCCACCCCATACCAATGTATGCACTGCCCCAATGTTGGTGTGAATGCTTACTTGATGTTAGCACAGGTGCTTCAATGGTGCTCAACCAATATCAGCCCCAGGAGTACCAAATATCAGCATGGGTGCCCCCTCGAAGTTACCCTCTTCATGAGTGCAGGGATTGTCCAGATGTTGGGTCGGGCACTCCCTCTGCATTACATGCAACTCGACCATGCTGGTCACTCAAGTGCCAAATAGTCAAGATTCCACTCTAATTTTAAACAAGCTGCAAATTACCCATCTTTTGGCAGAGGAATCAACCCTTTTTAATTCCTTCTATAACATGTTAGCACTGAAATATTTGCACAGTTCCAATTATGAACATATTTTAACACAGATTACTTGAGCAACTAAAGTATTTTTAACCTGAGAACATTCCTCCAATTTTACCAAACTCTCAAATCAGTGCGTGAGTTTCTTCGATGCTGAAGAAAAGAACACATGCGTGAACGCGTTAAACGGTTTATAATGGAGAGCTTGAAAGGCATACTGTGAATCTCAAGTAGCAGAGTGATGTAGTCAAATTCTACCTAAAGTTGTGATAGTTTGTCACATTTTGACAATTTCCCCCATGGTGAGCTACACCGTTGCAATTTTACTGCACTGTTGTTCAAATTGAAAGTTTCTGTCACTTCATAGATGGGTTGTGGCCTGTCATTCTTAAAACAACCACAAAGTGAATTGAATGTTTCATTTAACAGCAAGAGACACCACAATCCAAAACCGAATGGGCATAAAATATTTGGCCACAATCAGCTGTTGTGCTTCCTTAAATCACACTATTTCACCAGCTATGAATGACTGTCATGGAAGGCCCTGCAAAAATGCAGGGTCTCTCTTCCTCCATACATATTCTAGCAGACCACTACATTTCCAATATGCTATACTTTTTTAGGTTTCCAGCATCCGCAGCTTTTCCACTTGATTTTATTAAATAAAAAATATTTTACTGCATATTTTAATCAATAAATGGTGTCCGTGTGAACTACTAGCGCTGAAATTTTTTATTTTTTTTTAAAGGATGGTCATTCAACCAAAATTGGCTAAGAATACACACAAATTCTGTTTGTTACTGAACACTGACCATTTAAAAATTATTTCACATTTCCTTCATCTCATTTTGAATGCAGAGTCGAACTGATTATATGTGGGATTTATGTCAGGATGTACCTTTTCATTCTTAACTTCTCCCATTAGCAGCCTCTTTACCCTTCACCTTCGGGTTACTGCCCATTCCTCCTATCGCTGCTACTAGTTTCAGTATGGTGCTAGTGTTTGCCCGGTCCCCCTATGTTCGAGGAAATCTACCATCCAATGTATAATAAACATTTTCCAACCATTATCTATCAGAATAGTGAGAATCAGAATACAACTAGTTGTTTCCATTTATTTTAATCATGAATCATACAAGCAAATTTGCCGCCTTGCCAGTTACCAAGTATGAAACTTCAATGCAGGCAGAACGTCCCAATTAAATGAGAAAGGTCAAGTAGATCCAATAGGTTTGCGGACATTTTCATTGAAAAAAAAAACATTCATCTTTTTATGGCGATCATCTGGGCAGTCACTGACATTAAAAGCAACTTGGCTTCCAATAAAATAAATGATGGATGGCTGGCAGTCACTTACAAGACAGAAATTAGATTACAGTCTGACCGATTTATCAGAAGGAAATGACACCATCTTAAATACAATAGTATAATGTTGTATTTGTGTTGATTTATCAGAAGACGTGTGACTATTAACATCCTCTTAAATATGTTGCAAGAATCAATCATATCATCTCATGTGAGTAGCTGATGTCAATCAGTGTGGAGTGGGAAAAGATTTGGTATTTTTCAGCTTCATAGTAATCGGGTTAGGAAATAAAGATATCAGGATAAATAAAGTTCAGGCTTTAAACGCCCATTTTTGCTTGGATTTTTAGCTCAGTGATCTTATCTGCATACAGAAGCAGAGAAGATAAGTGCAAGTAACGAATGCACTTCAGCCTAAAATTACCCAGATTCCATCCAGAACGCTATTCAATAACTTAACCTATTTGTTTTGAATTGTTTCCTCATTCAGCTTCATATTGCGAGACGTTCGCCAAGTCTGTCACAATGTTGATCACCACATTGTCAGAAAGGATTGTACAACCTGGGAGGTTCCAGCCTCCATGGAAACTCTGCCACTTTAATGAAGCAAAATGTTCCGTCTCTTCCCCCCCCCACATCTAAATAAAACATCCTCGGAGTGCTAGAAATGACAGGCACCTTTCCAGATTGGTCTTCCCAATTGAGCGAGCAATAGCAATAAAAGGAAGACAAAGATCAAGGTCATCCACAGTTGTAAATAGTTATCACTTGTAAATATTTTCTAGTATTGCCCCATACATAACTTTCCGCTTTTTCTGCCAGTTTGTCCAGATCACAATTTACCGACTCAAATTTGGTGTATTCCATGCACCAGCTCAGTAACTACAATATAAAATGTTGGAAAAGCTAAGCAGGTCAGGCAGCATCTGTGGAAATACACTTCAGGTCAAACATCTCAGAGAAATACTAACCTTGTGCAAAACTGTGCAAACAATAATGAATGGTTCCTTCAATGGAAACAACTATGGCTGTTTGGGCTTGTTGCTTGGGGTCTTTAAGATTATAAACAAATGAATCCAGTCCTGGCACAATCCAACACATTTTACAACATACATGACAAAGAACTACCAAATACAACTATAGTTACAAAGTGCACAAGTAAATCTGGGGGAAATCAGCACAAGGTATCATGCAAAGCATTAAAAGCTGTATAAATTATTTTGCCATCAGAAAACATTAAATTTGGGGGGGGGGGGGGTGTGGAAGCGTTTTACACCTTTTGTTTTAGCAGGTCAAATTCAATAACTAATCGCAGGTGTCTAGCGTTGTGTTTTATTCTATTCACTGACAGCTAACAGAAGTTAATCCACAGAGATACTGGCATCTGAAGCACATGGCTAAAGAATACAGAGGAATTAAAAACATGGGGAAAATGAAGGAAGAAAGCACGTCAGTATTGGAACAACTTTCCCCATGCCAACTTCAGTCGTGATAAACCAGACACTTATCCAACAGCAGCAATTTCCCTGGGCATTCCAACCCTCCCTTACAGAATTAACTTACGCAAAGCACATAATTTTTACGTCAGCGTAATATCCAAGATATGATCATAACATTGATTTTGATCTGATTTGTATTTTTACTGCCTCATGACAATTTTTTGTGTCTCAGAAAATCTAAGAATCCAACATGCAAAGCAGTAATTTCAATCAGAAATGGGTTTATCATCACGAGCATCTAAAACTAACAAAGATACTGATAGATAAAATCGGACCAATTTTCAGACCAAAGTCTGAAATCAGAGTTTATTCTTTCAAACTGAAACATTTAAGCAACTCACGACAGATGTTTCAAAAAGATTTACATCCGTGAATATATCTGTCAAGCTTTAGAAGATCCTTCAAGGCCACATGTTCGAGCAGTACCACTCAGGAAGTGGCAGATTCATCACTCAATAGTTCAGTTGGGCAGGACAGTTCAATTAGCATCATTGACACTAATTGTCAACACCCCCATTGGAAATTGGTGCATTTGAATCTTCTCAACCTGGCTTGGATCAATTTCCACCATCAAATAGCTCGTCAACACTCTCGTTCAGACTTTTGCCTGCCATTTAGAATATAGAACAGTGTGGCACAAGACAGCCTCTTCAGCCCACAATGTGCAGGCAAATAGGAGTTGGTCTTGGCATAATGTTTGGCCCGGACATTGTCAATGTCAAAGTCAAAGTCAAAGTCAATTTTATTGTCAATCCTCAGCCAGTTTACACAGACAGAAAATCGAAATACCGTTTCCCACAATCCCGAGGAACAAAGTGCATAAAACTAAGTTAAAATTAAAAAGGCACAGCAAACAACAATCAACATAAAATATAAAATATAGTCACTTCAAATGCGTTAAAAAAATTTTTTTAAAGTGTCTGGTGCTGGATGTGCGTGTGTGTGGGGTGTTAAAGTCCAGGTCCAATAGGGGCAGGGGAGAGAGGAGGAAGGGAGGGGAGAGAGTTCAGCATCCTGACAGCCTGGTGGAAAAAACTGTTCTTTAGTCGGGTGGTGCTTGACCTCAGGCTGCGAAACCTTCTCCCTGAAGGCAGGAGGGTGAAGAGGCTGTTGGAGGGGTGGGAGGGGTCACCCACAATGCTCAATGCTTTGCGGGTGAGGCGGGTGGTGTAAAGGACCAGGAGTGTTGGGAGTGAGGCGCCAGTGATCCTCTCAGCAGTGTTCACTATGCGCTGCAGGGTCTTGCGGCTGGAGGCTGTGCAGCTGCCGAACCACACAGTGATGCAGCTGCTGAGGATGCTCTCGATGGCGCCTCGGTAAAAAGTGTACATGATGGGTGTGGGGGCTCCCGCTCTCTTCAGTTTGCGGAGGAAGTAGAGGCGCTGCTGGGCTTTCTTGGCGATGGACGTGATGTTGTTGCTCCAGGAGAGATCCTCGGTGATGTTCACCCCCAGGAATTTGGTGCTGCTCACCTGCTCCACAGCAGCACCATTGATGGTCAGTGGGTGGGGGTGTTGGGTGTGCGTTCTCCTGAAGTCGACAACAATCTCCTTTGTTTTCTCCACATTCAGGAAGAGATTGTTGTCTGTGCACCACGCGGCCAGCTGGTCCACCTCCTTCCTGTAGTGGGTCTCGTCGTTGTTGCTGATGAGACCCACCACTGTTGTGTCATCCATGCCATGACACTATGCCAAGACCAACTCTTATTGGCTGCACATAATCCAAAGCTCTCCATATCCATATACCATTCCAAAAGTCTCTTAAATGTTGGAGGTAACAGAGAGAACTACTGGTGCTATGGAACAGTTGCCCAGCATTATTCATCCCGTTCAGGATTAAACAACATGAATGGATAGGATGCAGAAAATGCAGATGCTGGATTACCTAAAAAGTCACAAAGTGCTGAATTAACTCAGTGGGTCAGGCAGCAACTCTGGAAAATATGGATAGGTGATATTTCGGGTCAGCTAGAAACTTCACCTATCCATGTTCTCCAGAGCTGCTGCCTGACCCGCTGAGTTACTCCAACACTTCGTGCCTTTTCTTAATGAATAGATAGGAAGCTGGTTTCAGATAAAATAACCAGATACACACTCTCATTCAAGCTAAAAGACCACTTTACCTCCAACAACCAAATATCATTACATGCCAATAGCTTCCCGTCTAAAAAAAATCAGCTCACCAGTCAAAGCAAACACTTAATGATGGTTTCTTATAAAAGCAATAACAAATTAAGCAAAAATTTGCCAAGTTGTTTGAAAGATTAATTTCAAAAGTCCAGCATAAAAATTAGAATCTAAACTATCGTACAGACTTGCATTGCAATGGTAACATGAATGGCTCATTTGTCGTGCAATTGAAAATCCTCCAAATATGTGGTATGAAAGAATTATAATCGCACCATATCCAAAATAAATTCACTCCAATGAATTTAACTATAAACAAACATTTTTGGACAGGAAATCCTGCTATAAGCCTCAAAAGATTTGAGTATATTAAATACACTTCCAATTGAACATTCAGGCACATCAATTTGGAAATCATACAAGCAGTACATTCTACTCTCTTCAGATAAGAAGCCAGATATCATGTGATTGTGTTCTTTGAGCAAGGTTATTGTTGTTATTCTCACACTAATCCTATGACATGCAAAAGCATTACTACCAGTATCTGAAATAACTGTTTGCGTAAAAGCAATCAATTAAAGAGGTTCAGAACATTCATTGATGTCAAATTAATTTTTCCTTCAAATCAGTAAAATGTAAAAATGTGAAAACAAAAGAGACTGCAGATGCGGAGTTCTGCAACGTAAAAACAGAACTGGAAGGACAATGGGTCAGACACCATCAATAGAGGCAAAAAGGGTAAATCAACATTGACAACAGGCTTTGTGTAAACATGTGTATTTTTCAAAAGCATGCCTCCTAAAAATCTACAACTCCAATAAAGGATCTGCGCTCTTAATGCCATTGATTATTTGTCCAACAAGGCCTAATATTTCAGATTAATGAAGCGAACATGCAAAATGATAATCTGAATAGTCATCAGTAGAAATAGTTGAAAGCTTACACTTAAACATTCTCTCCAGGAAGCTCCCCGCCTCCACCCTTATAACTTCCTACGCTTCACAGCAAAAGAAAATCAGAAAAGCATCATAAACGTCATAACTAATTAGCATTTTCCATTGAAAAACCTCATTGATATCTCTCTACTGCCCATGCCAAAAATACCTTGTGTCCATCCGATACCAAAATATTTTGTCATTCTCACAATCTTCTACTGAATTATATTTCTCCAGATGACTCTCTCCTGCATACAAAAGCATCTCTAAAGTTTGTTTTAACAGCTGACAGATATCAAAATTTTTACTAAATTCTGATGAATACACATTTATCTTTCACCTATGAGTCAACTGTAGAACTAGATTGTATTCAATTATTTTGACATTCATATCCAACATTAATTTAAGCAGATTTTTTTTTATTTCTCATGGTGAAGAAGAAACAAAAGTATATCTTTCATGTGATTACCTTCAAAGATTTAAACACACGCAGTCAAGTTTGCTGTCATATATGCCTCACATGCAGCTTTTTTTTAAACCACAAACTTTTTACTCCTTCAGGACATCCCACAAATAAGCCCACAGGTTCCTTGCATGAGATGCTAAAAGTTGCAGTAAATGGTACTATGGTTCCTTTCACAAAGTATACAAACACACTGTGGCGGTCCCTGGGGATCAGGCCACTCCTTGGGTCAGCCCCCTCATCACTTGACGGACAGGCGTAAGGGGTTAAAAGCCAGCCCGTTGGGAGGCGTGGCTCATCCCTAGGTGGACTACACTGTGAGCAGGAGCTCACAGCCTAATAAAGACCTTTATCTAAAACTGCCTGGCGTCCTGCCTTTTCTCTGGCCTCCGCCAGGCCACTACAACACCATAATTATTTTGTTTAAATATACTGCAGCGTTTTGCATAAATGTGTTTTCTGCTACCTATAATACACTCAAACCCAGGTGGCAATAATCTACCTTCAAGACTTCCCCAAATGTTGTCCTTCAGCAACATCCAATAACCTGTTGGTCCAGATATACACCGATCTTTCCCAAAACCATCTCAATGCACTCCTATCCCGTCTTTCATTTAACAAACCACTTTTCCAGCATCCTCTACTTCCTATCCGTCATTACTATGCTCAGCAATATACATAGGGTGTGGCCATACCTCAATTTTAATATCATCCTAAAGATTGACACAAAATGCTGGAGTAACTCAGCGGGACAGGCAGCATCTATGGAGAAGGAATGGGCGACATTTCTCGGGTCGAGACCCTTCCTCAGACTGTTGTGTTAGGGGGGGGGGGGCAGAGGGGAGGGAGATAGATATGGAAATGTGAAGGCGTGAAAACAGGGCAAAGGGAGTGGAGATCAAGGAACTATCATCCTCCTTGCTTATAAACTTAGTAGCACTGCTTCCCTGTATCAATCTCACCTCCTCCAGTCTGCCGACTTCACTGATTTTCTCTACGCCTTCAGTTTCAAGTTCTGGAATTTCCCACCCAAACACATGTGTTTTTCTAACTTTCACCCCATCTTTAAGAAGCACTTTAAAATCAGCAACATTTAGTCATTTGTCCTCGTATCTCCTTTTGCGACTCGGTGTCAATTATTTTTTTGAGGATACTTGCATGAAGCACCTTTAGTTATTTTAAAGCAGCTGCACAAATGAAAGTTATTGCTGTTAAAACAAGCCACTTCTGATAAACCAAATCAATTTGTGCAGATGAAAATCAGACCATTTAGTGTGTGCTCACCCCCTTCAAGGAATGAAGAAGCATCGCTTATTTCACCCTCACCACCAATTCCTGAAAAAATGAAAACTGCACATTGAGGCTCCAAGAACAACTTCAAAGTGAATGTATCTGTTTGCCCCAATTCCAAAACAGCGCTAAATAGACAACCCAGAACATGAAGCTTTCCAAACAGATTCATGGATGAGCTTCTTGATAGTTTATCCCAAAAGAGGGAGAACATTTCCCTCACAAAACCAAGCAGTAGGTTCTAGTTAAAACCTGGAACTTTGTTACAACATTACAAAATCAAAACAGCGAGGAACCCCTTTGGCCTATTTTACTGTGTCAGTTCTTTGAAAAGGTTATCTAATTAGTCCCACTCTCCATTATGGACACAAACCCTGAAAGACCACTGGTCCGATGTACAAATGCCTTCCGCTATACTGCATGAAGTTTGCCAAAAAGGTAATGAGATCCAGTCATTTTGAAGTGTTGCTTGAGTGAATGATTTGCTACCTAGCCAGTGAAAATAGCAAGCATTCATGCCAAAACTGAAACTGAAATTTTGCTTTGCATAAAAGAACTTTAAAAAATAAAATCAGTACCCATCATAGTGTAGATAAAAATTGATGAAGTGTCAAAAAGAAAAGTTTCATACACGTTGAAATGCCAGATTTATCAGTGGTTCTATTCACCAAAAAAAAGCATAAAACTGAATAAACAATTGCATCGTTCTACTTGGCAATTTCCACTGCCACACCTTCACAAGGCCCCTCCACTTGATTAGCTTTGCCCTGCCAATAACCTAAACCTACAAGAAGCTGGACTAATGCGCTGCACATCTGTTAAACTTATTTTCACCCCTCCTATGGCTAAATTCCGCAGGTATTCAGCCAGTTCTACTTGCCAATACACACCAGGCTGACAGCCAATCATTTGTTGTCCCCAACCCTTCCTCACAAAACAAGAGGAAGTTGACTTTAAACTCCACTGCCTTCTTTCATTATGAATGACTGGCAGAGCCAGCCTTACACTTTGGAAAGCTCAGTCAAGCATATCCATTTTTATGGTGCTGCATAGTCAAACTACAAGTTTCTACTTGTTTAAACCAGGAATGAACTATTTTAGAACAGCGAGTCTGAATATTTTTAAATTTTAAAAATGCATTAAAGTATACAGATCATATCATCTCATGATCATAAATAAAAACACTGGAATTTTTTAAAACAATGCGTTTTAACATGTTATTGTATTATATCTATTCATCAAGCTTTCAAAGACACAACATTTTGTGTAAAAGACCTGTAAAAAAATCAAAATAATACCTAATAAAATATTGCAAACATTTAGAGTTGGGGGAAAGCTACAATTTCTGTTTCCATGAACTCAGCATTTCTTTCACTCTTTTGGACTGAGTGACTTTTCAAACGAGCAGTAAAAATCCAGAACTGGAAAGGCAATATTGTATAAATGTATTGAATATTTTAAGGACATCCTGGAGTAGTAAACTAAAACTAAAATTGCATTCAAAACCTCTCCCATGTATTCCAATTATTTATCAATTGCAAACCAAATTCTTCTGATTTGTCCAAGCAAAGAATATCTGTGGCCCACAAAAGATTCTGCACTTCCATTGGCTCTGCAAAGGTTTGGGTTGGTTTGAAGTTATGAAAATTATTGTAAGAAGTTTCCAACTGATACTATTTTTTATTTTATCTTCTAAATAGTGTGACTGTCTTACAATTGAACTATTTCATTGCAGCCTACTAAAAAAAAATCAACTTTCATTTTTGCTTAAGTTAAAAATTAGACAGTGCTAAATAGAACTAAAGAAATGCAGGAATATAGAAAAGGTTTCCATAGAAACTAACAACGGCAATACAGCATCTAATTATATCAGTATCCAAACAAAAATCATTCCTGTGTTAATCACTGTGTCGCACGTGAAATGCTGCATCCTGACATTGGCTGTGAATCAAGGGGGAGGGGGGAGAGGATACATTCCATTTGTGATCCTTCAACTCATCATTTACTGCAACTACTTGCTGGAAGATAGATATAGTCAATTTAACTGCATAAACAGATTTTTAAAGGATTTGAGCAATAAAAAAACAAAAAAAAAAGCTTTCAGGAACAGGAAAAGCAACTTCCAACCAGATCTGCCCTTGTCATGAAACAATCCTAAGAAATTCAGAGTTAATTGGCATTGCAATTATGCTTATTTCCAGCCAAGTTCATAGCTAGATTGCAAGAATTATATTTAAGGACCTTTTAGCAATTTGTGTAAGATTGTGCCATCGAACACACAAGTCAGATCCATTCCCAAACTACTACACATATGTTAGGTCTGAAGCACTCAAAAGGAAGAATCGCCAACTGACATCATCGCCAACTGACATCATCTGTCCAAATGCAGAGCCGGTGTTATTGTTTATAATTTCAAACAGTTGAAATTCTAAATCGTGTGTTTTACCGTCGCTTCATGATTGGGTGAAAGAGGAGGAAAAATATTCTACTTCTCGTCCTTCCTCAGAATCCATTCGGAGATTGCCTGTTATAATTAGATAGACAAAAGAAACTAACATAAAGATAACAACCTAAACAGGATTTGTCATAAGCAGCAGCGCATCATAATCCCAAATCTGGCAAATGACACCTGACTTGGTATCCATAGATTTACAGTTATGGATCCATTTGAATCAGCAACAGTCCCTCCCTCCACCATCGCTGTTATTGGGCAACTGAACAGGCCTCCAGCTAGAGTGTGGTCCTGACCTCCCATCCACCTGATTGGACCTTTGAATAATCGTTAATCAGACTTTATTGGACCTCAATGTTATACCTTGAACTGAATGTTGTACTCTTTATCCGTGCACTGTGGACAGCTTTAGTGTAATCATATATGGTCTTTTCTTTGACTGGATATCACACAAACAAAAAGCTTTTCACTGTACCTCGGTACAAGTGACAATAATAAACGAAACTAAATTCGTTAGGAGAGATCTAGAAGTGTTATTAGCCCAAAGATTTAAAAAAAATGTAACACACAAGTCAGATCCATTCCCCAAACTACTACACAAATGTATTAACAATTGTATTAAATGTAACCTCTTCACGTTTGCGCAAGGCACAAAGCTGGGTGGCAGAGTGACCTGCGAGGAGGATGCTATGAGGCTGCAGGGTAACTTGGATAGATTGGGTGAGTGGGCAGGTGCATGGTAGATGCAGTATACTGAGAGATTATCCACTTTGGTGGCAAGAACAAGGCAGGCTATTATCTGAATGGTGTCAGATTAGGAAAAGGGGAGGTTCAACGAGACCTGGGTGCCCTGGTCACTGAAAGTAAGCATGCATGTACAGAAGGCAGTGAAGAAAGCAAATGACATGTTGGCGTTCATAGCGAGAGGATTTGAGTATATGAACAAGGAGTTCCTACTGCAGTTGTACAGGGCCCTGGTGAAACCACACCTGGAGTATTGTGTGCAGTTTTGGTCTCCTAATTTGAGGAAGGACATTCTTGCTATTGAGGGACGACAGCATAGGTTCACCAGGTTAATTCCCGGGTGGTGGACATATGATGAACGAATGGATCGACTGGGGTTATATTCACTGGATCTCATAGAAACATAAAATTATTCGGGGATTGGGCAGGCGAGATGCAGGAAAAATATTCCCGATGTTGGGGGAGTCCAGAACCAGGGGTCACAGTTTAAGAATAAGGGGTAGGCCATTTAGGTCTGAGACGAGGAAAGACTTTTTCACCCAGAGAGTTGTGAATCTGTGAAATTCTCTGCCACAGAAGGCAGTGGAGGCCAATTCACTGGATGTATTTGAGAGCGTTAGATCTAACTCTTAGGGCTAATGGAATCAAGTGATATGGGAAGAAAGCAGGAACGGGGTACTGATTTTGGATGATCAGCCATGATCATATTGAATGACTGGGCTGGCTTGAAGGGCCCAATGTTCTTTTCTTGCACCTATTTTCTGTGTTTCAATGTTTCTAACTGCTTTGCCTCACTCTTTTTCCAAAAATATAAACATCAAATTCACTTGAATCTTCGTAACTGAGCTATGCAAACAAAAACTCGGGGAAATATCAACCACTTGCGCGATCACCTGGTTAATGAGTGAAAGTCATGACCATTCAGTTGAACAAATAAAGGAGCATGTGGATATAGAGGTCGCATATCCAGATAGCAAATACTGCTGAACAATGAAATAACCTTTTCACTTACAACTGACTCAAACAGAGCAATTTATTAACCCGTTCACTGGGAAATGGAACCACAGCATTTTTCAATGACAAGGTCAAATGTTGATATTAGAATCATAATCTCGAACTATTAACCAAACCAACAGCACACACAAGAACAAATAACTGGCTAGAAGCTAGAAGAGCAGAAGAATGCGAGAGAGAGCAAAGAACCAGGAAATTATAGACCTGTTAGACAAACATCTGTTGTAGGAAGTTATCGATATCTTTAATTAAGGACAGACTGACTGAGCACTTAACTGCAATTTGAGCTGATTAGAGAGAGCCAACAAGGATTTTAAAGGGTAGGTCATGTCTAACCAGTCTAAATTAATTTTTTAGGGGAAATAACATGTAGGAGATGGGATGCATACGAATGTGGTTCCAGGAGGTATTTAAGAAGGCTCCATGCAAGGGAGAGCTAAAATTAAAATGGTGTTATTGAAGCAAATTATTGACCTAGATAAAAGGCAAAATAAGGATAATGACAACGCATTTGAATTGGAAGTAAGCAACCCTTGATGGCCGACAAAAAATTGTTTTGAGGTTCAACTATTCACATCTATTACCAGCTTGACGAACATAATAAAAGTCGTATGATTGGTGGTGTAATATGTTCAGACCATATAATTAGAGGTGATAATTGATTGAATTGGTTGAAATGCGACAGATGAACTGCAGTCTAGTTAAGTATGAGCTGATCCGAAAAAGGGTTGAGCCTCATTATTTAACTTCCAAATATCTAGCACAAAGGAGTTCTGAACAGATTTGGGCTTCATGTGAACGGATCACTAAAACTAAAATAACACCAAAAACAAATCAACAAGGCTAGCAGATTGTTTGCCCTTATGATGAAACCAAGTTAGATGGTTTGGCAACATATGGGGTACAGTTCCAAGTTCTTTATTGATCTTTCTCACTGCAATACTGCAACTCGCCTCCAACAAGCTTCCTACAAGAGTGCAACTTATCCACAGGACCAATGAGAAACTGTTCAACATATTTTGCTTACACTACAGAGCTTAAAACACTTCAGCCTTATTAGTTGAGCTACAGCACGTAGTTGCTGCTTCCACATGCACGCTCAGAGAGCTGAACTCAAAGTCATCATCGACTCAGTCAGCGAAACATTCCAGACAATGAATGTTACACTCAACATCTGCAAGACAAAGGCCCTACACCAACCTGCCTTCTGTCTATAACCTCAGGAAAAAGTGGCCTATTCCTCATGCAACAGGTATCGCTCTGCAAAGGCAGACATAGACGATGAAATTCATCAATGCCTGTAGTGCACCACCCACAGCCTTAGACTGTTTGAAGTTCAAGAGACCTCAAACTGACAGACCCAACAAGATCTCAAGACACTGAAACGATATCACCAATACTGTTTGCCACAAAACCCTCCAAATCCACTGAAACACAAAACATTATTTTTCCCTCCTTGGCCAACATCCCCAACACCGAGGCCCTGACTCATCTCTTTTTAACAGGTCACATAATCGGCAAGTCTGACGCTGGTTTCATGAACAGATGCACTATTACAAGCTCTGTCACTGGTACAGATCAGGCCCATGACCATTCAAAGTGGAGGACAGCATTCCATGTGCCATTCAGAACCTCAAGACCAAGCTTTGGAAACATATAGACTTTATTGGAAGATGTGCACCACTTTACAAGCCTACTACTACCCACCCACCCACCACCCCAGGCATAGTCTCCACACTGGTCTCATCAGTATTATCAGAACCAGAGTGGGAAGTCATCCTTGAGCCCTGGGCCTGCCCAGGAAAAAGGTAACTTTCCTGAGCACAGTATCTTGGGGGAAAAACACATTTATGAAGGACTTTTTGCAAGGTAAATTACAAATTGATAGGTTAGTATTTCCAGTATTATTGGCAATTAAAGGGTGGCTGGATTGTGGTATTGAGATTTGAAAGGAATTGAGAACATATGGATAGAAACATTTTCTGCTTGTGGGAAAATCAAGGCAACGGAGCGTATCATTCTAATTAGGACAAGGCCATCAAGGAGAATTTGCTGCAAACATGGTAAGGAATATTCAACTTTCTTGCAAAAGCAGATTAAATGCCAGATCACAATAATTTTAAATCCGAGTGATAGATTTTTACGAGCAAGGGAATAAACCAATATGGAGTCTGGGCATGTGACTGGAGGTACAAGACAAATGTCTTATCAACTTGAAGAATGACACTAAAGACTTCAGTTCCCCATAACATTTCTTGCATTGGTTTTCAAAAGAAAAGTTGCTCAGTCGCCATATAACTTTGTGTACACTATGGACAGTTTGCTCTCACTGTACTATAATGAACAAGTGCAAATAGATGGATCACTTTGTGGATCACCTCTGCTCTACCTGCACACCTATTGAGATTCTACTTATATGCCACATTAATTCTTCATCTCACTGATTCTTACCACTTCAGTCCTGGCATACTGCACCATTTCCAACCTAGTTTCAGGAAGGACAAAATCATTTTTCTGACAATGTCTTTTGGGCTGTGTGAACATTTTGGCAAATCAGCATGTCCAGCATTCATTTGGTATTTTTAGATAATTATTCTGCAGTTGCATCTCCTATGGAGTTTTGTTACCTTCCACCATCACTCCTTTTGTTATTTAATTTCCATATTATCAGAGACCCTCCTGGTAGTTTTCTCCTCCTCTATCCATGCATGTACAAATATAATAATTTTTGCCTTATTTAATGCTCTAACAGCAAAGTACAATTGCTGTCTTGTACTGCCATGTAACACATGCAGCTGACAATCACTTGAATCCATCATCACCCACATTAGCAATGTTGTTTTAATTCACAAGTAATAAATCATTTAACAATAGGTTACTGTACAACTGATACGTGCACATCAGCCAAAACACAAATGTCAGTAGTTCTATTAAAGTTCCAAAGTTCACAATACCACTGCCATTTAGAGTCAAGAGTCTTTCAGCGTGGAAACAGGCTCTTTGGCCCAACTAGCCCACACCAGCCAGCGTGTTCCATCTACACGAGCTCCACCTACCTGCGTTTGGCCCATATCCCTCCAAACCTGCCCTATCCACGTACCTGCCCAAATGTTTCTTAAATGTTGTGATAGTACCTCCTCAACTCCCTACTCTGGCAACTTGTTCCACATACCAATCACCCATTGCGTGAAAAAGTTACCCCTCAGATTCCAATTAAATCTCCTCCCCCCCCCCCCCTCCTCCCCCCCCCCTCTATAAGATCACCCCTCATCCTCCTGTGCTCCAAGGAATAGAGCCCTAGACCGGTTAACCTCTCCCTATAGCTCAGTCCTGGCAACATCCTTGTAAATCTTCTCTGCACCCTATCCAGCTTGACAGCATTAAATCTAAATACGGCCTCACCAACTCTTACACAACCGCAACATGACCTCCCAACTTCTATACTCAATGCTCGGACTGATGGCCAATGTGTCAAAAGCCTTTTTGACCCACCTATCTACCTGCAATGCCACTTTCAACAAACTATGTCCCTGTACTTCTAGATCCCTCTGCTCCACAACACTCCCCAGAGCACTACCGTTCACTGTGTAGGTTCTGCCCATTAGTGGTCCCAAAATGCAACACCTCACATTTTTCTGCATTAAATTCCATCAACCATTCCTCAGCCCTTCTGATCAAGATCCTACCCGATCAAGATCCTACTGCAATTTTTGACAACCATTTACAACACCATCCACTTGTGTGTCATCTGCTGACCGACTGTCCGACAGGTCCTGTCCCAAAAAGTTGTCTACCCATTACCTCCATAGATGCTACATGACCTGTTGAGTTACTCCAGCGCTTTGTTTGAATGAATCTCTTTTCAACCCTTTTTCTTAGAAGTTTCACATCAACCGAGTCTATGTTAGAGTAGGAAAAATAACTGCAGATGCTGGTTTAAATCGAAGTTAGACACAAAATGCTGGAGTAACTCAGCGGGTCAGGCAGCATCTCTGGGGAGAAGGAATGGGTAACGTTTCGGGTCGAGACCCTTCTTCAGACAATGTTTATAGTACATTGCTTTTATATCGCTTTGCCAGATCCGTTCACTTTACTGGGTTTCTTGGTGAATTATGTGAGAAATCACACAAATTTATATCATACCTTTCACAACCTCCCAAACCATGATGAAGCCTCTGAAGTTGCTGCCTGTAGATTCTGATTTTGGGTGCTGCCTGTGTGGTTTGCACGTTTTCCGCATGACCGTGTGATTTTCCACCAGGTGCTCTAGTTTCCTCCCACATCCCAAAGATGCATAGATTTGTAGGTTAATTGTCCCTCATGTGTAGGGAGTGGATAACATAATGTGAAGGGGTGATTGATGGTCGACATGAACTTGGTGGGCTGAAGGGCCCTTTTCCATACTGCATCTATAAATTAAACTTAAATGAAATTACAAACCTTCAGCAATACAGAAGTCAGAAATTCTACCAAAATGGAACTCCATATTTCTGATGAATGAGAGTATTTGCATTCACACTTGGGAGAAACCATTGGCTGCAATGCAGGGCTCCCAAGATAAATAGGCCCCTCATGCCATACAACTTCAGGAGCATGTTAATCTAAACACTCGTGGTGTACAGCAGCATGCATCCCACTCGTGTGTTTCATTTCTGCCATAATGCAGGTGTACCATTCACTGACCTGTTCCTGCCAATAACTAATGCTCTCAGAAAGCAGGAAAACTGAATGAATGTATACATTCATCATAGATGAGGCCCTCACTAGGGTCTCCTCGATATCCCGCAGCTCTGCTCTTGCTCCCCCTCCCCCCAGTCGTAACAGGGACAGAGTACCCCTAGTCCTCACCTTCCACCCCATCAGCCGTCGCACACAGCACATGATCCTCCAACAATTTTGCCACCTCCAACGGGATCCCACCACGAGTGACATCTTCCCATCTCCATCCCTTTCCGCTGGGACCGTTCCTTCCGCAACTCCCTGGTCAACTCGTTCCGCAGGAGATGCAACACCTGTCCCATACCTCCCCCCTCGACTCCGTCCAATGACCCCAACAGTCTTTTTAAGCGAGGCAGAGGTTCACTTGCACCTCCTCCAACCTGATCTACTGTTCCAGGTGTGGATTCCTGTATATCAGCGAGACCAAGCGCAGGCTCAGCGATTGTTTCGCTGAACACCATTGCTCATTCCACCTAAACCTACCCAATCGCTAAACACTTTAACTCCCATTCCCACACTGACCTTTCTGTCCTGGGTCTCCACCATAGTCAGAGTGAGGCCCAGCGCAAATTGGAGGAACAGCACCTCATATTTCGCTTAGACAGCTTACACCCCAGCAGTATGAACATTGACTTCTCTAACTTCAAGTAACCCTTGTTTTCCCTCTCTTTCCATCCCTCCCCCTTCCCAGTTCTCCAACCAGTCTTACTGTCTCCGACTACATTTTATCTGTTTGCTTTGTTGTTACCTTCTCCCAACTAACAATGATCTATTCTACATTCTCCTTGCCTTTGTCCTGTTTTCACATCTTACACTTCCTTATCTATGTACCTCCCTCTCCCCTGACATCAGTCTGAAGAAGTGCCTCGACCCAAAACGTCACCCATTCCTTCGCTCCTGAGATGCTGCCTGTCCTGCTAAGTTACTCCAGCATTTTGTGTGCATCTTCAGTTTAAACCAGCATCTACCATTCATTCCAACTCAAACTGACTGAATAACTTGGAAAGGAAATGGGAGTTTGAACACGCAAGAGAAAATAAGAATGCATAAATGCAAATGTGCAATGGAAAATCTGAAGATGTCGATATACATATTTTAGAAAGATATCACAATTTGCTTATTACAGAAAAATAAGCAAGGAGAAAAACAAAATGTGTAGACAAGTTCCTTCCAAACTGTAACTACCACTGACAATCTATCCATAAAGCTGTTTGCAAAAAACAGCCTGCAAGAACTCATCTCACAATTCTATATTGCTGACTGTGCAAAATGAGGCATCCCTCTAGGCCTCTGTAGTAGCATCACATTAGATATGTAGAATGTACCAGCATAAGCACGTTCTCAAGATGGTACACAAAAAAAGTTTTAAAAGGTCCACACATTTTTTATAAAGTGGACCAGCCTAAATCTACCATAAAATGATTTCAACAATTTATACACACAATTGTCAGGAGTAAATTGGGAAATTCGTACACATTTATTTTGAAAAGGAACATGTCTGAAACAAACGTGCTCAATCCTTTTTCCAAAATTTCAAAACAGACTTAAGAAAATTCTAATGTGTGTATCTTTTAGTATCTGAACTGCATTATATTGCACATATATAATATACAATATCTTCAAAAATCTGCATTACATTATGTTGCACTTTTCATTTAGCTATACACACTTTATACATATTTTTCATTTAGCAATAAGGCAATACTAATTAGATGGTCATAAAAAATGATTTATATACAAGGGAATGCGTATTAAATTCCGAGAATATAAATACATTTAAGGCTTATTAAAAATACTGATTATGAAGCTTTACAGTAAATCTCGTTTGACCATTTTCAAAAATCTACTTAGTCTCGAATCTTCTATAATAACATAGGACTACTTAAGTCTGCACATTAATTGCCCTAAAGAATTAATCTGTACAATTTAGCTACATAAGCCTCAACGTTAGCATATTGTATTTTGAATATTTGTTTACTTTAACCAATCCAGTCATCCATGTGGTGCAGTTATTATGGTGTTTAAGCAATACAAACATGGTATTTTGTTGATCTGATATAAGAGACAACGAGCATCATGCACCAGCACCACTCTGGCCATGTTCACATTTCACTCTTGCCATTGGGAAGGTGGTTTAGAAGTCTGAAATCCGTGACCTTTAAGTTCAGGAATTGCTTCTTCCCAGTTTCCTGAACACTACAAGCACCAACTAAACCACAAACTATCTTGGCTGCAATACAGGCTTTCGTTTTGCACTAATCTTGCTTTTGTTAATTTATTGAACTTTTGCGTTATGAGTACTGCATTACAGACCTGTTATGCTGCTGTAAAAATTTCATTGTTCGGTTTTCGGTTCATATGACAATTAGACACTCTTGGCTTTTTTGACTCTTGAAAAGAAACCTATATTTAAAATGCAATCATGATGAGCATATATTTTAAATACCGTGAAATTTAAATAACAAGCTCCAACATGTCAAGTTTCAACATATTAGGCATCACTTGGGAGGGAGCAGAAATTTAACTGGGCGTGCCACTTCACGCAAGGGGAATACAAAGTCTTGATACTACAACGATCAGCTCACTTCCTTGTCTTCCATGCCTCTCTCCACCTGTAATGATTAAATGATGAAAAATGTGCAATGTGTAAAAATCAGTGCATTTACAATGGTGATAAAGCCAAAGCAAGTTTTGATTGCCTGGTAATTCTATGCCACCATCAACAACATGGAACTGTGCCTTCAACGTTACTACCATTAAAGTTTTCTGAAAATACATTTCTCAGCTCGTAATCACTCGGGTGGATAACAAGAGCAGGCAAGATCATTACAACAAACCCCATCTACTCACACAACATTCCAAAGCACTGTTGTTTCATTGTCGCCATTTCTTCAATACTCATTTTCATAACACCCCAAGAAAATGATCTGCTTAAAAAATGTAGTGAATCAGGGAGATGGGCAATCGTCTGCTCAGGGAACAAATCCAGTTTCACACATGAAAAGAATAGCTCTCTTCCACTCCCGTTAGTTTTAATGGGATCCTCAATTATGACACATTATTTAAATTTTACTGCAATTAAAATATATGCTCGTCATGACAGCATCTAAAATACAAGTTTCCTTTAATCTTACTCTATGCCATGTTGTATTTTACAACCTGCAGAAAGATTTCCGCTCCTGAGTGAACGTTAGAAGAAATAAATTGGGTCAGACTGGGAGTGGGAGATCTCCCGGTGGCTGAGCACTTCAACTCCCCCTCCCACTCTGACCTTTCTGTCATGGGCCTCCTCCATTGCCATAGCGAGGCCCACCGGAAATTGGAGAAACAGCACCTCATATTTCGCTTGGGCAGCTTGCAGCCCAGCGGTATGAACATTGACTTCTCCAACTTTAGATAGTTCCTCTGTCCCTCTCTTCCCCTCCCCTTTCCCAGTTCTCCCTCTATCTTCCTGTCTCCAACTATATCCTTCCTTTGTCCCGCCAGTCTGAAGAAGCGTCTCGACCCGAAACGTCACCCATTCCTTCTCTCCTGAGATGCTGCCTGACCTGCTGAGTTACTCCAGCATTTTGTGAATAAATACCTTCAATTTGTACCAATATCTGCAGTTATTTTCTTACAATGCCAAAATCAAGACTCAGAAGTCTAAAGAAGTCATTCTTCCAAAGCAAAATAGACAACATCTACAGCACCTTAACCACCAACGCACCTGCTCCCCCTCAAACCACCTGCTCCCCCTTATCCTGTCAACCCCTGTCTCAGTTCTCCCCAGTCTCCACCACCGACCTCTCTGACCTCTTCACAGGAATGAAAACTGCCACCTGCTCTCTGGACCCCATCCCCTCCAGCTTTGTCAAGGCCTGCCTTCCTGCTCTCTCTCCACTTATCACTGCAACAATAAACTCCTCCCTGTCCACTGGCATCGTCCCACCATCCCTCAAAATCGCTGCTGTCACCCCTATTCTGAAAAAACCTGGACTCAACCCTGACACCCCAAACAACTTCAGACCAATCTCCAACCTACCCTTTCTGTCCAAAGTTTTGGAACGCGCTGTAGCTTCTCAACTCAAACATCACCAATAACCTGTATGAAACATTCCAATCCGGATTCCGCTCCAACCACAGTACTGAAACTGCACTCCTCAAAATCACCAACGACCTTTTCCTCTCCTCTGACGCTGGCAACCTCAACATTCTCATCCTACTCGACCTCAGCGCCGCCTTTGACACCATAAATCACTCCATCCTCCTCACCCGACTTGAAACCACCTTTAACAACACCGGCACTGCCCTATCCTGGATCAAATCATACCTCTCCGACAGGCACCGGTTCATCTCCATTAATAACTGCAAATCCCCCACCGCTCCCCTCCCCCAAGGTTCAGTTCTCGGCCCCCTCCTCTTCATCCTGTACCTGTTCCCCCTTGGTCAATTAATCCGCCGTCATGGTCTCAAGTTCCACTGCTTCGCCGATGATATCCAGCTCCTCATCTCCACCAAGTCAATCTCCACCTCCACACACTCTACCCTGACAAACTGCATCACTGAAATAAAATCTTGGCTTCAATTTAATTTCCTCAAACTCAACTGCGACAAATCTGAAATCATCATCATTGGACCAAAAACGCTCACCAAATCCACCCACAACTTCACCCTCAAAATTGATGGTTTCCCAGTATTCACCTCCCCTCACATCCGGAATCTTGGAATCATCTTTGATCAAACCCTCTCCTTTGACAAACACATCAAACACATCACCAAGACAGCCTTCTTCCACCTCAAAAACATCGCCCGTCTCCGTCCATCCCTCTCCTCCACAGCTGCAGAAACCCTCATCCACGCCTTCATCACCTCCCGTCTGGACTACTGTAACAGCCTCCTCTATGGTTCACCCTCAAAAATCATCAATAAACTCCAATACATCCAGAACTCCGCTGCCCGTCTACTCACCCACTCCCCGATCTGTGACCATATCACCCCTGTCCTTTACAAGCTCCACTGGCTCCCCATCCCCCAGAGAATCCAGTACAAAATCCTCCTCATGACCTACAAAGCCCTCCATAACCTGGCCCCATCCTACCTGACTGACCTCCTCCACAGACACACTCCCACCCGTACCCTCCGCTCTGCTGCTGCCAACCTCCTGTCCCCCCCATCCGGACCAAACTCAGATCCTGGGGGGACAGGGCTTTCTCCATCGCTGCTCCCACCCTCTGGAACTCACTACCTCAGACCATCAGAGACTCCTCCTCACTCATCACATTCAAAATATCACTGAAGTCTCACCTGTTCAGCACTGCCTTCAACCACTGACCGTCACCTCACCTTATTTTTCCTTTTCTGTTCGTTTACTTATTTATTTATTTGTTTTCTATGTTTTAGTAAACCCTGTAAAGCGTCTTTGAGTTTTTAGAAAAGCGCTATACAAATGTAATGCATTATTATTATTATTATTATTAAAGACTAAAGAAAGGAGAAATAAAAAAATCTGTAAATTTCAGCTCCTGGGCAACAATGGTTTGTGGTAGCTGATGACTTATCAGAATGTGGAAAATTTGCAAAAATCACTCAAAAATCTGATGAAAAGGAAAAGTGGGGCAGACATTATTTTTCCCTCACAAATGCACCCATGATCTGACTTCACCCCTGGTGGATTGGTTCAGTCAATGGGATGGTGAAGGGAAAAATATGGCATGTTGAAGTGTACAGTACCTAGCACGCATGACACCTCTAAAGGACAACTCACCTAGACTAGGAGCTAAACCTCAGTAGTTTGTTTATAAGGATGTCTTTTCAACTGACCGAGCAATGAAGCAGCAATTCACTTACACTTCTACCATTCTAGTGAGCACAGCACAGTCTCAACCACATTAAAGAAAGCAAATACAGATTGAAAGAACGCTTTACAGAACACATCTAAACCACCTGCAAAGGTGACCCCAAGCTTTCAATTGCCCATCATTCCAATTCTTCATTCTGTTCCCACTCTGACTTGTCCGCCTTACGTCTCTTGCACTGTTCTCACAAAGCCCAAAGAAAGCTTTAGCAACAGCATCTCATCTTCCATCAAGGCAGCCCAGAGCCTGCAGGGCTCAACATTAAATTCAACAATATCAGATAACCAACTTTTCCAGTTGTGCTACCTCATGAAACATTAAACTGAACTCTCACGTGCTTCATGACAGTGTAAAAAAATCTGAAAGCACTGTTTTCCTGAAAAAACAAGGGACAAAACCATCAAATAAAAATAACACTCTGCATCCAAGTGTTGGCTATATATTTGCCTATGAAATACTGTGGCTATAATTCACAAATAGCCTTTAAGGACATCCAAGATCTTATAAAAACAAAAGCTCCTCTTTCTTTTAATTAACCCATCCCCAGGAAGAAAAAATTCAGACCATATTTATCAGGCAAGGAAAAAGTCTCAACTAGTCTTGGCAAATATATATTTTTGTGGAACTTGGAGTGATGAAAACAGCTCAATTCAGAGAACTGTGAAGTAATGCAGTTCAAAAGGGCAAAGACAACAAGGCAATTCCTAATAAATGATATTGCGTTAAGTGGAGAGAATCAGAAGCATTTTTGACTTCATGTCCACTGAAGCCAGAAAGGAGGTAGTGTTCGATAAAGCGATTTTAAAAGCTTAAGGATATTTGCTTTTATACCGAGACAGGATGGATAATAAAAAGGGAATTGCTGTGAAACTGTAGAAAACACTACTTAGGTCACAGCTAGAGCATTGTTTATGATTTTGATCACCACACTAGGAGAGGAACACAAGAACAACAGAACGTTCGAGGAGAATAGCAAGGAAGTTGCTGGGGCTGTGGAATTATAGTTATGAGTTGGGACTGACTAAAATGATGTTATTTTCTATTGTAAGAAAGATGACCACATAGAGATTTAAGTGTCCAAAATTATGGTAAATCCAGAGAGGGCAAACAGGAAGGACACTATCTCTCTCTCTGGAAATAAAGAATGAAAGAATGGGAGATCTGAAGGCAAAGGATTGCAACCAAAGTTTACGAACATTACCTCAATCCAGATTATTATTTCAATGCATTATTGAAGAGCTGTTGCAATATTAACAGAAATATCTTGTGGAAGCAACTTTCATGGGCCTTCACACCTCACCGGTGGTTTGAAATGAGCCTGCGGATGTTTCAAACAGCTGAAGTTTCCTGGTCAATATTTATCTGTCATCCAATATGCTTTAAACAAATTTAATTTTTTTGACAATAAATTGGCCCATTAGACAAACAAATTATATTCGCTCAAGAAAAGCAGGAAACTGTACAGTAAATTTGCAATAAAACTTGGCTACCTTCTCCAGAAAAATGCAGTGAGTAGAGAATCATGACAAATCATTTCCGTAAAACTAGTTACGACATATGCAGCAAATGGTCAGAGTTAATTGACAAGGGAATTACACCATCATCTCTTGCTGGCTAACTATACTATTATTGTAAAGAAGTTGAGTCTTGTAATGTGCACACAGGCTGAGATTATTTCCAAAATTACTATAGAGACAACATTTTTAAAAAAAATTATGCCTTGGAACATCTGAGATTGTGAAGTAATTCCTGAAGCGTGTTCCAACAAAAAAGATATTTTAGTAAAAGAACCAGTAAAATCCATGAAAGTATCCAGCATGTACACATACTAATACAATGTCCATTCATACCAAGTGATTTGACAAAATGTTCCATGATTGAGATTGGCTCCCAACACAGCTCTTTAATTTGAAATTTCCAGCATCAATTCCCCAATCCTCCTGGATTCCATCTTCATAACCATCCTCGCTCCCTCTCCATCTGCGTCTTTGTGAGACGCTCAAAAAATAATCTCTGATTTTTGGATATTGGCCTTAATAACCCAAGCAATTTGATATCAAATTCTATTTGAAAAAACTCTCCTGTGAAGTACCTTTGGACACTTTATTCTGTTAAAGTCACACTATAAACAAATTGTCCAATGTCTGTGTGTGCGCGCCTGGGTGTGGACAGGCAAAAGCAAAAAATAGTTCTGTAAAGAACGTGGCAAAGCCGATGAGATTATCCAATTGATGGAAACAATAATAGTTAAAATTTGTCAAAATCATTCAATTTATTTAAGAGAACATTCCATTGAACTTTAAAGATATATTTAAAGCCTTGAACTTTAAAGATATTTATTCCTCTTAAAAACTAGTTTGATTTTTTAAATTACTGCACATTTTGTTTTAAAGTAGCATATTTCCAAATTTAATCTGCAAAAGTTTTGAAGTGAATTTTATTTTTAAATTGTTCCAGATGTTGATAATATTTTTCTGCAGTTTACATATGCAATGCCATCATGTTTAATGCTGATAATGAATTTGAATGATTTAGCTACAATTCTAAATAATTTTCAAATATACACATTATAAAACTGTTCCATGGTATATATATTTTTGTTTAACACGGCGTTAATGTTAAGGTTTTAAACACCAAACATTTTACTAACAGGAAATCTTTCACTGGGCATAAAAGCCTGCGAAAACACAATGTTTTTTTTATTGTGATGGAAAAAGGGTGGTGGCTTCATTACCATTGTGTTTGTAACAGTTTGAGCCAAAAGAGCGTCCCCACTGCCATTAATTTGAGAGACCATAAAGAACAGAGTCAACATAATTATATCGTTTCTGGGCGACAATTCAGACTGCTATGAATTAACAACAGGGTTGCGCATTTGGTATTATTCGAGTCGCAGATGGAATAGCTGGAATTTAAATGAGAACAAGCATTTATTTCCTGCTACGCAGCTGAATGATTTCCCACCCCTGGCGGTGTGTTGCTTTCTGCAAGCATGTGATCAGTTACTCAGCACAACATAATAATCACATCTCGGTCAGGTGACATTTGCAGAGGATTTGGCTGCAGCGCGGCGGAAAAGTGCAGTCAGCTTGCAGTCCCACTAACACCCTCCACCTGCAATTTCTGCCAATGTGCAATTAACCCTAAATCCTCATTTGCTTCAATTACACACAAGTCAACCTCTAACCTCCTGACCCTGCTCTGCAGAGGCGCTGGGAAATAGGAGATCCATCACCCTGATTATCCCCAGCAATGGGTGCTTCGTGGTTCCACCAGAGCAACACCACAATCTGAAACGGCTTCAACTCTCAGCAGTTAACAACAGCCGAAGCGTCGAGCGGGAGAGGAGAGAGAGTTAGTTTCGGTTTGCATCGAAAGCTATTGTTGCGCGGTTAAAAGTTTAACCACAAAATGTGTAAAGGGGAGCGAATCCTCCGATAAAATCCCTTCAGACCTTTCCCACGATTTATCGCCAGTCAATATTTGTAACTTCTGTAGGAAATAGTTGGGGTGGACTGACATGGCACCATTTAACACTCCGTAAGGGAGACCAGCTTTTTAATAAAAGCAAAGGCTTTGTCCTTTCAGCAAAAACCCATATAAACCACAGAAAACGCACTTTAAAGAAATGGGTGCATCCAATCCCATGTCGAACCATATATATATATATATATATATATTCACTCCCATGTCACACACACTCAACATGGGATTGTGCGTGTGTATAAACACACATTCAATCCCATGTCATATACACACAGTACAAGACATGGGATTGAATGCAAAACATGAGATTGAATGCAACCCATTCCTTTAAAGTGCGTTTTCTGTGCAGTTTATTGCAGGTGCGAACGATGATTTTGCTGATGGATATATATTATATATATATATATATATATATATACACACACACGACATGGGATCGAATGCAATAACAAATACAAGTTGCAAGATTATTCTGTAACCACCCCCCGCCCCCCCCGACTGAAAAAAGACGAATACGAATGAAACACAAGATAGAAAACACACACAAGAATCTTGGACAATCTTGGACAAAACACAGTGTTGGATTATAGGTCAGGCAGCATTTGCGGAGGGAACAAGCAATACTTTAGGTCGGGACCATACTTCAGTCTTATGGAGTGGTGGGGAGAAAGCTGGAGGAGAGGTGGGATCAGAACAAAAGTTGGTATTTATAGATGTGTACAGGTATAATGAGAGGGGGTGTTCAGGCAGGAGGTGGAAGAAGGCAATAAAAGGGGAAATGGGGTGCATGAGGATGGGAGATGAATGTACAAAGGAGCACTGTGACGAGAGAGAGGGGGAGAGGGATATGCAAGGAGAAGTACCAGGGGGTACCGGCTGTATTTAGACCAAAGTAATACCGTCTAGTATTAATTTACTGTCCAGCAGAAAATTTATGGAGTGGAGCTTCGTAACATTGATATTGCAATTATGTGCAATATTATCCACAGTTTGATGCCAATAGTTTGAGTGGTCTAAAGTTTGCAGTACTTCATTTGGATTCATATATTCTGTAACTGTGCATAACATAAACATCAAAATTAAATGACATTTGTTGCATGGCCAAGTCATCCCAGTGGACGTTTAAAATTTAATTACAATTTCTGTGGGGCCAATCTTGGGATGTGGTAGCAAGATGGATATCGTAGTGCTGGTAACCCAGTGATACATAATGCAAATATCATAATGGCAGCAAGGGAATTTAAATTAATTTAGTTAACAGAATATGAAGGAGCTGATAATAGTAACCATGTAATAAAAATCTTGTTTGGTTTACTAACATCCTTCAGAGAAGGAAATCAGTTTTCCCCACAGTCTCTTTTTATGCCTATTGTCATGCCAATGGCAATGTCACTTACTCTGAATTGCCCTCAAATCACTAAGCCATGCAACTCTGGGGCATTTATGAATGGGCAATAAATGTTCTCCTATCTAACAACACATCTTGAAAATGAATGCAAAATATCTGCAGACAATTTGCAAATATAATAATGCCACAACATGCATTTGGATAACATTTTGGTGATATTGTTCCAGGGCTAAGCTTAGGGAATTCGAAAGTTGCCCTGTTTTATCTATTATCTCAAAATTGAATAAGCAAACGTGAACTCAGCATTAACATTTGCTCCACACAACAACACATCTGAAGCTCTACACTGAACTGTTAAGTGTGGATTAAACCCATGATCTTCTCACTCAAAAGCAAGCATACCAAATCAAACTGACATTAATGCATTCCAAATAAACATATGCTAGTCTTTAAATTCAGAAGTCTATTTAACTTTACACTGCACTCATAAAAACCTTTCCCCTCATGCTGTGAAAAACAAACACACACACACACACACACACACACACACACACACACACTGTAGTAGTCAATGGATTTTGGCCAGGCACCAATTTCACATGTTGGTCACTTACATCATGTAAAGAATCCAAAGAAACAATTAGATTATAAAATTAATCTTTTCATGTTTTTGACAGGTTAATTGTTTAACCGTAGAACACAGGAGAAAATAATGTTAATTTTAAGGAGAAAATATCTTCTATTGTGTTAATACATACCACATAGTTACCAAGATATCATTAGTGACTACGTGCTAAACTAACCTTATGTAACTCCAATGCAAATCTCCTCACACCCCTAGCTGACCCAAAAGAACAGTTAAGGTGGAAAGCAATGGTGATGGCAAGATATCAAGGCCACTATCGTACCATTTCTAAATGGTGCAGTCTTGGCTGAAATCAAGGGGAAAGAAAACAACGTACGTGCTCTCAATTTTTTCTGAATAAAACCAGATCCAAGTGCACATCCAGGTTCAGATATTTAGCATTAAAAGTTTGTTTATTTGAAAGCAGCTTTTATCTGCCAGCATGTTGAGAAGTGCAGAGCTTGCAATACTTGCGAGAATATATTTGTCAATTTTTCAAAAACACTCCCTATACATTATTTTCAATATCAATTTTCTGCCCAGTTCCACATGTATTTATAGGATTTTGTTATACTTTTTTAGGTAGATTTTTAAACACTTAAATACAATATTGGGTTTTGCTAAAGAGTGTTTATTGGCCTTGATAAGGTAGTGACACTTTACTGAATTACTGTAGTCTATATGCTGGAGTACCAGCTAAAGTAGGGAGTTCCAGCATTATAACCCAGGTAGAATGAAGGGGCAACATATTTCAGAGTTAAGAAATTTCAAGATAGTGACATTCTCATGTGGTTTCAGCTACTGTTCTTGCCGACAGAAGTTGCAGATTTGGGAAGTACTACTGACGACAGCATGCCCAGTACACAGTGTGCCATGTCTTGATGCTTTGCTTTTTTTCTGAGAGTATTCCATCACAATCCTGAGCAGAGTCTTGTAAATGGCTCAAAAGCTTTGTGGAGTCAAAAGGAAAGTCCCTCACAGCAGGATACCTCGCTTTGTTGGCGTGAGCATTATCCAAGGAGGTGGAAATGAAACCAAACTAACACTTCAGATCTTATGACGAGGGAGGATTATTGCCAAAGAGTTGACAATGTTTGGGCCCAGGAAATTGCCCCGAGGAACTCATGCTGTTATATCCTGCACCCAAGAGGCTTGCTCTACAATAGCCACAGACACCTTTATTTTGTGCACAGTATCTGGAAGTGTTCTCTTTGATTCTCACCATTCAATTTTACTAGGTTTTCTTAAAACCACAATTGACTTAAGTGCCATCTTAATTTTAAGGGCATCGGTCAAGTCTATATATTCCAGCTCCTTCACTTGTGTCTGGATGCTGGCTGGAATGAGGTCAAGGCAAAATAGTCCTGGTGAAGCCCAAAAGTTTATCAATGAACAGGCTGCTGGTGAATATATAACAAAATTTTAATTCCCATGACCGAGAATAGATTAAAAGGACTGTAATTGCCAGGTTAGGTTAGCCTCCATCCTTTGTGGATAGGATATATCTAACTATTTTTTTCCAAATCTTGAGGGAGACACCAGTGTTGAAATTGGACTGAAATGGTTTGACTACAGGAACAGCTAGTTCAGGTGTATACCGAAGCCAGGATGTTGGCTGGAACTACAATCTTTTCCAAATCTTGTTCTCTCAGCACCATGTATAAAATAACAGAGCTAAAACCACCAGTGAAAAGAAGGGTCTCGACCCGAATCATCACCCATTCCTTCTCTTCAGAGATGCTGCCTGTCCCGTTGCAGTACTCCAGCATTTTGTGGCAATCGTCAGAGTGAAAATGATTGCCATTTTCCCTGTCAGTCAGGCTTGATGATCTCCGTTTGAACTGAATAATGTTACTGTGTTTAGTCAGTACAGCTTCCGGCAGAAATAACCCTGCTTTTATTGGGAGAAGGTAGCTGCAGCTTGTGTTGACTTCAGTCCTTAGACAAACTACTTTAAATAAAAGATAAACACAAAGTACTGGAGTAATTCAGCAGGTCAGGCAGCATCTCTGGAGAAAAAGGATAATAAACTTATCTTTTTTACTGTACAAAATATACTTCATCTCGGGTCATATTCTACAATCAGTGAATAACTCATTTGCTGATGCAGTGTTCAAAATAAATACTCATGATACAAAGTCAATCGAATCAGATTGACTGAAGGTGATTTTCAATGACAAGGGTAGGGGTTGGGATAAATCATCAACTGAGCACACAAAACAAAAACAGCAGCAAATTAATTTTGTGGCTTCACCACATTGGCAATGCAATTTTGACACCGGCTCCATTTCTGACATGTTCATTGAGCCCCAATTGAACCAAGAGTCAAAGAGGGATGTGCCAGGCTGCAAGGCAACAGATTGTGGTGGAAAACATTTGTCCATTGCACTTAATGGATTTCCAATCTTGAGATTTTTTTTTGTTCTGACCATTTAGTAGGATGTTTTTTTCACAAGTATGAACAGTGTTCTCAGCATTACTTCACAAGGATTACATCAGAGAGGGGCTCCTGCATTATATAGATTGAGGAGGAGCAAATTAGAAATGAGAACCTCCAGGACTAGCCCTTCCCAACTATACATTAGATGTACAGTTATATTTGATAAGCTTATTCTTTTTGGTACACCAAAATCCACCCACGGTTACAGGTTAAATATCTGATTAATACAGTAGTTTTAGTTTTAGAGATTCAGCATGGAGACAGGCCTTTCATTCTGAGTCTGCACCAACCAGTAACCCCATACACTAATTCTATTCTACAAATTAGGGAAATTTTACAGAGGCCAATTACTAGCACATCGTTGGGATGTGGGAGGAAACCCGAGCACCCAGAGATAACCCAGAGTCATAGGAAGAACGTACAAACTCCATACAGACAACACCCATAGTTAGGATTGAACCTGGGTCTCAGGTGCTATAAGGCAGCAGCTCTACTGCTGTTAGACACAAAAAGCTGGAGTAACTCAGCAAGACAGGCAGCATCTCTGGAGAGAAGGAATGGGTGACGTTTCAGGTCGCGACCCTTCTTCAGATTCTACTGCTGTGCCAGTTTGCCACCCTAATAAGCCAAGCCCTAAGAACTTGGATGTGTGCTTCAAAAGCCAATAGGCTGCAGACTTCATACTGAAAGACACGATTTGACTTGTTTTAAAATGGAACAAACAAGATAATGCAATTGGCGGCCTCCTGTATGGTGAATTTTCTGATCCTAAACAGGGCCAAAATTATACCAGGCCATGACTGATCACAGCCAATGAATCGTTCGAGGATCCCAAAATCAATCAGAGTGAAGCAAAGTGAGAAGATGGAAAGCAGTTTGTGACTTCAATGCTACTGTGATAAACATTTGCTGGAAACTGTTGAAAACATTATTTGTCCTGGAAGTGATGGCCGAACAGACAGCAGGCTACTAATTCAGTCTAACCACAGAGAATAGATAACTGAGCAAGATACCACAAGCACAAACCAGCAAATTCAGGGAAGGAAGAAACATCTGCCTGTGCTCCCCGCCAGTAAATCCATATATCATGTAACATCACTGAAAGATTCATGAAGAATACACTATTTCCGTTAGAATGATTTCTGCTGTTCCTTTATTATTGGGTTCTCATGGAAGGTCACAGACCGCAATAAATAACTAACTCATCTCTCCAGAGCTGCCGACAGGCCGGTTAAATATTTCCAGCATTTCTGTTTCAGCATCTGTAATTTGCTTTTGTTCCTTTATTATTGAATGTAAACGTCTTATACTTCCATATGAATAAAAATTACTGGAAATAAAGAATTATAGAGACACAAGGGTGCTGGAATCTTGAGCAAAGCACAGTACTGGAGTAACTAAGTGCATCAGGCAGCATTTGTGGATGGAATGGATAGGTAACATTTCGGATTGGGACCCTTCTTCAGACAGATCGGGCGGTCACGGTGGCGCAGCAGTAGAGTTGCTGCCTTACAGGAAATGCAGCGCCAGAGACCCGGGTGTGGTCTGTACGGAGTTTGTACGTTCTTCCCATGACCTGCGTGGGTTTTCTCCGAGATCTTTGGTTTTCGCCCACACTCTAAAAACGTACAGGTTTGTAGGTTAATTGGCTTGGTAAACGTAAAAAATGTCCCTAGTGGGTGTAGGATAGTGTTAATTTGCGGGGATCGCTGGTCGGTGTGGACCCGAGGGCTGAAGGGCCTGTTTCCGCGCTGTATCTCTAAACTAAACAGATTTTTGTCATCCTACTGTTTAGGTTCTTTCAACATGGTACCGAAGACCAGGCAGGTTTGCTATGTTTGTTGATATGTGTGTTGCATTCAAATAAATATTTTCTGCAATAACAATAGAGCTTTCCTTTGGGTGACTGACTTTGTGTTGATGATTTTTTGTCAATTTGCCGGTATCCGAAGTGGACTTCAAATGCAGATAACTTTGAAAACATGTTAAATGTACAATACCAATTATGCATAAACTGACCCAGATTTTCTCGTACAATGTGCAAGTTCATTGCTACCTGCAGGTGATCAAACTTTTATTCATACTGCTAAATCTGGGCAAGTCTCAGAAGGCCCAGCTGCCTTATTCTTGTGGCCTCCAGCATTAGATAGTTCGAGGGGAAGGGGAGAATTGTCCATTCTCTATGTAGTTCAAGGTCTAACCATTGCATCAACTGGGTGCTGTACAAATTAAGCAATGATTACCACATATGCCTATTATATAATACTGAAATACTAGCAATATTGAACATTTGAAATAAAAATAGAAAAGGCTTGAAATACTCAGACCTGACAGCATCTATGGAGGGAGAAAAAGCTGCTGATGTTTCAAGGTGATCCCCTTCATCATAAGATGAATGTTCAGCTCTTCTGAGGTCAGTTGCTTCTGCTTCTGCTGAGTACGCCACCCCAACATGGTGCCGCAGCGCTCATGCTAGCAAGCTAGACGCCACCCTCAACGACACCATGCGCCCTACTCCGACGGATCTCCTGCCGGTGCTCGCAGGTATCGCACCCGCCAAGCTTCGCAGAGAGTTCTTCACTCATAGGCTGGTGTGCAGGGCCCCATCGGACGCCAAAGATCCTTTGCACCACCTCGCCCAGGATTCACAGCAACTGGGACCTCAACGCCTGTCATCTCGTCGCTCCTTCTCCCGTCACGCAGCGACCCTCTGTGGCTCCGGTTTCAACATACTACAGCCTTTGCTCAGGTGCATCACTTTTCAGCAGCCTCAGGCTCAAGGACTCCAACTTCTTAGTCCACAACTGGGCCAGCAGGCAACAGCAAGGTCGTTGGCAGAACAGCAGTGGTTGGATTCCACAAGTGCAGATTCTCCCTCCACAGAGCTTTCCCAAGGCATGGCCTGAAATTCACATTAGGCAGGAAATGGTGTTGAGTAGACTGATGGGACTGAAGGTTGATAAATCCGCAGGACCTGATGAACTGCATCCCAGGGTACTTAAGGAAGCGGCTCTAGAAATCGTGGACGCATTGGTGATCATTTTTCAATGTTCTATAGATTCAGGATCAGTTCCTGTGGATTGGAGGGTAGCTAATGTTATCCCACTTTTTAAGAAAGGAGGGAGAGCGAAAACGAGAAATTATAGACCAGTTAGCCTGACATCAGTGGTGGGGAAGATGCTGGAGTCAATTATAAAAGAAGAAATCGCGGAACATTTGGATAGCAGTAACAGGATCGTTCTGAGTCAGCATGCATTTACGATGGGGAAATCATGCTTGACTAATCTTCTGGAATTTTTTGAGGATATAACTAGGAAAATGGACAAGGGAGTGCTAGTGGATGTAGTGTACCTGGACTTTCAGAAAGCCTTTGATAAGGTCCCACATTGGAGATTAGTGGGCAAGATTAGAGCACATGGTATTGGGGGTAGGGTGCTGACATGGATAGAAAATTGGTTGGCAGACAGGAAACACAGAGTAGGGATTAACGGGTCCCTTTCAGAATGGCAGGCAGTGACTAGTGGGGTACCGCAAGGCTCGGTGCTGGGACCACAGCTATTTACAATATACATTAATGACTTAGACGAAGGGATTAAAAGTAACATTAGCAAATTTGCAGATGACACAAAGCTGGGTGGCAGTGTGAACTGTGAGGAGGATGCTACGAGGATGCAGGGTGACTTGGGCAGGTTGTGTGAGTGGGCAGATGCATGGCAGATGCAGTTTATTGTGGATAAATGTGAGGTTATCCACTTTGGTGGTAAGAACGAGAAGGCAGATTATTATCTGAATGGTGTCAAGTCAGGAAATGGGGAAGTACAAAGAATGGTGTCCTTGTTCATCAGTCACTTAAATTTAGCGTGCAGGTACAGCAGGCAGTGAAGAAAGCTAATGGCATGTTGGCCTTTATGACAAGAGGAGTTGAGTATAGGAGCAAAGAGGTCCTTCTGCAATTGTATAGGGCCCTAGTGAGTCCGCACCTGGAGTACTGTGTGCAGTTTTGGGTCTCCAAATTTGAGGAAGGATATTCTTGTTATTGAGGGCGTGCAGCGTGTTCACTAGGTTAATTCCCGAAATGGCAGGACTGTCGTATGTTGAAAGACTGGAGCGACTAGGCTTGTATACGCTGGAATTTAGAAGGCTGAGAGGGAATCTTATTGAAACATATAAGATTATGAAGGGATTGGACACGTTAGAGGCAGGAAACATGTTCCCAATGTTGGGGAGTCCAGGGGCTACAGTTTAAGAATAAGGGGTAGGCCATTTAGAACGGAGATGAGGAAAAACTTTTTCAGTCAGAGAGTTGTAAATCTGAGGAATTCTCTGCCTCAGAAGGCAGTGGAGGCCAATTCTCTGGATGCTTTCAAGCGAGAGCTAGATAGAGCTCTTAAAGATAGTGGAGTCAGGGAGTATGGGGGGGGAAGGCAGGAACGGGGTACTGATTGTGAATGATCAGCCATTATCACATTGAATGGCGGTGCTGGCTCGAAGGGCCGAATGGCCTACTCCTGCACCTATTGTCTATTGCCTTATGCAGAACCGTTAGCTGGACCACTTGGCGTACTGCAAACCCCTTGGAACATTATTAATGACAAACACACTGGCAGCAAGCTGAGCCTGTGTGGCAGCAAGCCAACTTTGCAGCAAAACCTGGATATGGGTCAGGCTTAAGTAGCAAGTAACTACCTCATAAGTGCCATCACCAATAATAGTGACCTCTCCTTGCTATTTTCAGCCATGATCACATTGAATGGTGGTGCTGGCTCGAAGGGCCGAATGGCCTTCTCCTGCACCTATTGTCTATTTTTGGCAGAGTCCCACACCATCAAAATCTAGGTGCCAGCGGCATAACCGGACCATACTCAAATATTATGGATGGAAAACCATGTTCAGGGTTGCAATTTGGATGCAGGTGTCTCCTCTTCTGGCTTTCCACAGATTTACCACCATCTTCAAGACAAAACTCAGGGATGTAAAGGAACAATCGCTACTTGCCTGAATGAGTGCAACTGCAACAATACTTTAAGAAGCTCAAAAGGACACAAAGAACTGGAGTAAATCATGGATAGGTAACATGTCAGGTCCAGACTTTTCTTCAGACTGCTTTTAAGAAGCTCGTCGACATCCAAAACAAAGCAGCATGTTTAGCCGGCACTTCATGTCACTTTAAGAATTCACTCCTTCCACAGTCAGGCCACCCTGCGGCATTGCGCACAATCAACAAGATGCATTCCAGCAGCTCATCAAGATATTCTACACCTTCGATATCAAGATCTCCACTGCAGCAGCAGAAAAAGCAACCCTCTGCTGTGCCAGGAGGCTTCTGTCCAGTTGCAATCACAGTTGCAATGACTTCAACCTACTCTTGAAGCAAGGAAGGCTGGGTTTAAACAGAGCAGATACATTTTAACTGGAATGCAATACTAAAAAACTGCAGATGCTGGTTCATACCAAACATGCTGCAGTAACTCAATGGGTCAAGCAGCATCTAAGGAGAAAATAGATGGGTGAAGTTTCAAGTTGGGACTGTTTAGATTTTTAACTGGTGCTTGTCACTCACACAACTGGACCCACTTCAGGGCACTCATCAGTCGGGTGAATGCTGACCAGATGCTGAAATTATTAACCTTTGTATTGCCTACTCATTGTAGTGGGCTTAGTCTATTTTAGTTTAGTTTCGAGATGCAGCATGGAAACTGGCCCTTCGGCTCACCGAGTCTGCGCTGACCAGTGATCACCCATACACACTCGTGACAGAATTACACGTTACAGAAACCAATTATCTTACAAACCTGTACATCATTGGAATGTGGAAGGAAACCAGAGATGCCAGAGAAAACTCACATGGTCACAGGAAGAACACAAACTCCATACAGACAGCACCCATAGTCAGGATGAAACCCGGGACTCTGGTACCGTTAGTCAGCAACTCTACCTTTGCGCCATCCTGTGCTATCTGTATTGATTGGAACAGTGGTTGGTGAATTATACATTACAATGCCTGCAATCATTTTTGGGGGCTTATGTGATTCAACCCTCAGTACCGTGTATATTAAGACAACAAAAGTGAAGATATCTATAGTTAAATGATGTTCCAGGGTTATTGTTAATTTCTCAGCCAGTGCTATTTATCAATAGTAACTGGAGAAAAATTACACCCATATAAATTCTACATTTTCTTGGAATCCAATAGAGGTTATGTGATTTAACCAATTAAATATCTAGTAAACCCTATAAAAGAGGTCCCTAAGCTCAAGCTCTTTTGCAGGCTAAGGTGAGTAAGTGAATTTTCTTCATATAAAAAGGGATGATGTTCACTCCACGTTAAAGAAGGATTTCTATGCAGGACACTCTACTGACCAAAAGCAAGCCTTGTTAGTGCTGTTCCAGCATATACAAGAACAAATCACATAAAAGTGAAGAAAAAAAACAGCTCAAATGTGTGAGGTGAATCAGATTGCAAAAGGAGGAATCACATTACTTACTTTACTAAAATGATTTAAATCAAGATTTGTATATATTTTTAGGATTTTAATATTTATTAGGACTTTATTACATATTTATCATAGACCAAATTTTGATACCATATATAAAACCACCTTTCATATAGTGTCTTAGCACTTGACATTCTCATGCAAAGAATCTATGTCGTTGCACTTAAAAATATTAATCTTGAGCAAGATGTTCAGACTCAATATCCATCAGTATTACTGCACTTAGTTTAGTGGTACAGCGCAGAAACAGGCCCTTCTTCCCGAGTCCATACCAACCAGTGATCCCCACACGCCAACACTATCTTACACACTTGGGACAATTTACAATCATACCAAACCAGATAGCCTACAAACCCGCATGTCTTTGGAGTATGGGAGGAGAAAACCCACGCAGGTCACAGGGAGAACGTATAAACTCTGTAGAGACAGCACCCATAGTCAGGATCGAACCTGGATCCCTGGTGCTGTCATGCAGCAACTCTACCGCTGTGCCACCCTAGTTGCTACAACACTTCAATTTTACAAATCGGTACAGAAACTATCATAAATTCATATTCATAAAACTTCTTGTCCAAAGGCCATATATACTGTTCCAAGTTGTTTCCTTAACAAAACTGCAGATTCCCTTCTTCTCCTTTCTCAAGCCTGCTCAAAGTCTCTCTTCAGCTGCCCAGTGAAATAAGTGTGAAAGAGTAGGAGATATTGCACTACATTCCAAAATATGGTGAGATCTCTTCCACTTGTATAACAGGAACAAACAAAACTTGTCAATGTGTTTGAAGACTGCATCAGTACAAAGTCCAACTTCCCTGGTACAAAAATAATTCTCAATTGATTTGCTCAAACTTTCTATCAAATCTGTTGTCAAGACATCATACTGAATAGCCAATAATAGATGGGGCAATATCTGTGCCTCAGTCGATTGGGCTATGAAATAAGATTGACAACAGGTTCGATTAATAAAACATGCTAGCTGGTTCACATATTCAGATGATGCTTGGGCATGATGAATAATTGCAGGATAACATACTAACACCTATTAACTGTATCATTGAAGAAATAAGGATCCCTTTGTTGACCAAACCTCATGGAATTATACTCTAGCAATGAGGCAAGACTTCCCAGAGTCATGGTATAAAACTGGGAAAATATGATTTCAATTATAGGTTCATTGCATTCTCCACAATAACCATCGTCACAATGCAAGGATGTGCATTCTTGTGGGATGAAAAACAAGGAAACAGGGTATCCTACCATTATGACCTGACCGTTCATCTTCCATCACTAATAATATGCCGTGACCAGCAAGCACAAGTAAGATACTAAATTGAAAAGTTCACCCATATGAAGTGAATTTAGAGATGCTTGCAGCTCTTGAAATGCATCCTTTGGTGATTAAATCAATGCCAGTAATTGACAAGACCATATACTCATCCCCACATGAAGAGTAAAAGACAAAGCAGATATGCAGTTTATTTTCCCTGTAGTCATTACAGCAATTGCCAAATAGCTGTTCATATAGCAGTCACGTATTATATCAAATTTCTAAAAGCAAAACAATTCTGCTTTATAATATTAATATCCAGATATCACATCTAATCATAATTGTTACTTTAAATATGTACTTTTAAAAACAATATTATTCACTTTCTTTCACTGCAGACACCATCTTGCAGGCAACTTCTAACGGCCATTTCACACCAAGATCTTTAAAAAGCAATAAAATGAACATTCAATTTATCAATACTTCACAGATATAGTAGCATAGATTAGCAGTCAAAAAATATGATTAGATATTCCACTGGAAGCAGCTTGAGATTTTTAAATTCATTATTTTAAAACATCTAGAGTTTAGCCTTGGAATGTATTTTAAAACTCAATTTCTTCAAATGACTCAACTCAATTGACTTAGTGTCTCTTACAGAAGTAAATCATTTGTCATTATTCCAATCATGCATATGGTATATATAGCATATGTCATGGTATGCATTCCCATACCAGAAGTCTTCTATTCATCATTTAAAGGAAAAATGTAGGATAACGGACATAAAAGCTTCAAATAAATAACTTGGATTTTCTTCTTATGGAATATAATTCAGAGACAGAATAAGTATATTATGGAGTTTGAAAGATAGACGAAAAGAAAATGCATTCATATAATCCAGGAGCCCAAAACTAGCCATCATAAGTGGAAGGCATACAAATCCCATTTTGTTTTTAACTCAGCGACAAAACTGTAGAGCATGTTAACATGTGGAATGGTTGAGGTAATTAATCTGGCAGTTAACAATGGCAGACATGGTAACCACCCAAAGGGTAAAAGAAAATGATTTGGATATATTTATTATGTAAAATAAATCTGTGATATAACAAAGCAGGACAAATCTTTCATAACACAAGCCTAGTGGTCTGTTTCTGCATCACAAAGTACTAGCCAGTACTCAAATCAAATTATTTACTGTAGTTCAGCAGGAATGTAAGTGTACCACTGTCTTCTGGCAAAAAGATAATAAATGATAAACTTGTTAGTAAATGATAAATGTTCACCTCCCGAAATTATTTTTGAACATTTGAAGAAAGAATTTTGAGTCATTCAGCCCTGCTTTCCACTAACCCCTCCAAAACAATCTTCCTGAACCAATAGAACAGAGTCTGGAATATGGATCTATAGTGACCAATCACACTCATTACTAGGCTAACGTCTCAGAATAAATTATGTACACAAACCTACAAATTTCTCCATCAAACTAAGTACAACTGACACACCACTGCCCTTGCAATTTTTTACAGTGCAAACTGAAACAGACTATTAAATAACATCTATATGAAATATAGTAACAAAACCAGTAATTGCAAACTGATTTGATTTTCATCTACTTGTATTCCTTATCCACAAATGATAAAATTCAATTCCAACTCGATATCCAACATCCACAAAAACATTTTCCTGTGGGTGCTTCAGATTTCTCTACCATTCATTTCCACCTCTCAGCACTGAAAAAATAACATTAGATATAGAAGGAATTGTTCTGCCCTCTTAGTTTAAGAATGCTACATTTCATTCTCTCAAGATTGTGAACAGCAATTTTGTCGTCAATGTTTTCCGTACAATTCAACTTACATTTGGGGCGTTGTGCGCAGGAAGGATGTCGAGGCTTTGGAGAGAGTGCAGAAGAGGTTCACCAGAATGTTGCCTGGATTAGAGTGTTGGCTACAAGGACAGGTTGGTCATACTTGGATTGTTTTCTCTGGAGCAGAAGCTGTGGGCAACCTGTTTGGAAGCATGTAAAATTATGAGAGGCACAAATAGGATAGAAAATCAGAGTATTTTTCCGAGGGTGAAAATATAAAATACTAGAGGGCATATGTTTAAGGGGAGATAAGGAGTGGGGGGAAAGTTTAAAGGAGAGTTATGAGGCAAGTTTTTTTTAAAGTGCTGGGTTCCAGGAATATGCTGTCAGAAGAGGTGGTAGAACCAGTTACTTACAATTTAAAAAAAATATTTTGACAAGATACTTGAACAAACAGGGATTGGAGGGATTACAGTATTAGTATTAGTACAGTATTAGGATTACAGCACACAGTATTAGTTTAGATTGACATCATAGTTGGCCAAAGAGCCTGCTCCTGCGCTGTATTGCTCTACAATCTAATTACCACATTAGATCTGACTCTTCTTTAGTTACGCCTGAGTCATTTTACACCTGCTTTTTCGAATTTAGTCCTTAAATCAATGGCACTTCACATCTTTAGGTGTTTTAAAGACCTGATTCATTGGCCACAAATTTGGCTTCCCATGCCACTTTCCTCCTTCAGAATTTTGGCTGCATCCTATGCACCTTCAAAAGCTCTGATATGATTCTTGTTACATATGTGCCAAAAAAAGATATTCTTTGATTTTAAAATTATATTTTCTATCAGCCAGCTGTGTTCTGTGTAGCATTTTAAGGAAATGTGCAATGCAAAATTATTGCTCTACAATGACATACACAGCTTCCAAACAAATTTGGCTATTAATAATTGATAAAATTGAACATAGAATTCCAGTTACTCTAACAAAATGAAAATTAAACAAAGAATCTATCAAGCATCTAATATTAAAACAATCAAAATCTAAACAGCAATGCCCCTTTCTAGTAAATATTCAAAGACGTTACAAGACAATACAGAAAAAGTGCAGGACAGGGGCCGCATACAGACATTAATGCAAATTACATCAAGAACAAGGGACATTGCAGGGATTGGACCATGAGAAAGACTGTTGGAAAAGCAAACATACTGGAAATGAACATTTGGACTGGCGAGTGTGATGAGGACTAGATAATGCATGCAGGGGAGGAGTTATACGGGCAATGCAGAGGCATTTTCACAGAGTACACAATGGTGAAAAAGACAGGCCACCTTACTGTGATGATGAATGTTGCAAAAGGACAAAGGATCAGCGCCTCACCCACTGATTCTTCAATGAAAAGCAAGATTGCTCCATTGTTATACAAAGGAGCAAGCAAAAATCACATTAACCTTTCAAAAACTAGAATTAAATTTAGCCTGATAAATTTCACATTTAAAAAGCTTGCCTCTGTAAATGCATCACATTGCATCTGTAAGATCTCAGTTGCGGGTAACCTGCTCTTGACCCTCGTACCAGGGATTCGATTCATTGTTTACAGGCTAGAGCAGGCATTGTTTACTGAGACTCATTAATCTAAATTTAAGTATTGACTTCCCATGCCCTTTAATATCCCTTCTTCAGTTTAATCAATCCTTTATTTCAATCCAATATTGTACTTAAATTACAAAAACTCAGCCCCCTTTATTGTACATCAACTGTATTAAAACTATGCATTTTCAATCCTAATGGTTCAATTGATTTTAAGTTACATAGCTGAAAATGATACTCGGTAACAATAAGGGTTCATAATCCACATTACCGCCCACCTTTACCATTTCTTTTTAAACCAACCAGATTTT
Source organism: Rhinoraja longicauda (assembly GCF_053455715.1). Lineage (NCBI taxonomy): Eukaryota > Metazoa > Chordata > Chondrichthyes > Rajiformes > Arhynchobatidae > Rhinoraja > Rhinoraja longicauda. Next base: position 77,672,885 of record NC_135956.1, read on the forward strand.
ACTCAAGACATTAACACAAATACTGCCAAGTTAAGAGCTTCCCATTGAACTGCTGGGTGGGGCATTCCACAAGCAAGGACAAAACAAACTACTGAATAAAACTCCCAATGGCCCTTCAGCAAAGCTACAAACACCAGCACCAATGCAAAAACAAATTACACTACATCACCTAAATTTCTATGTTACTGATTAATTGGTGTAAACACATTCTGGCATGAGTTAGTCTCTTCTCACATTCACACTCAGGGCAGCAAGAAACCGACAGAGTGCGCGACAGATCCCTTAAGCTTAGATTTAAATCACCCTCAGTATTCTTGCAAAATTCGCAGAAGCATTAAATTTCAGAACCCATGCAAATTTTAAATTAAGTAACTATGAGTTATAATTTTAGTCTGAAGCGGTATGAACAAAAGGAAATTATGTTAAGACATGATGGGAATCCAAATTGAAGTCACTTGGACATTTATTTTTCCAAGAAAATCAAACTTGAACATTGTAGTGAAAAACATGAATCATTTGAGGCAAACAGAAACCAGCAGTTTAGATTGACAAAGTAAAGAGGCTGCACTATCCACATCATCCAACAGTTTAAGAAAGCCATAAACAAGGATTTATGGACTTGTCAACAAATTTCACTCAAACTGATTTAACGACTAATTATACCATATTGTAATAAATTCAAACCTTACAGAACCGTCATTTTCTGTATTTCAAATAGTTTTAGCAATGCATATAAATGTCAGTATGAAAGAAGAATCAAATTACTGAGTACAGCACTTATTCTAGGTATTAGCTAGCTCGCCATTCAACATTTTTTTCTCACGAGGGATACATTTTCTATTGAAAGAGACCAACTCAGATATACCTGCAGTTTTTTTTTTAATGTCAGAGGGGTCCAGGGACAATCTACTACCACAATTAAGTCAACAGGCAGGACAATAAAACGCAATGTCCACTTACAACCCTCTTTCTGCAATGGAAAAGACCAGAAATACCATTACATCACTACTGATGATGTCACGTGAAATAAGTTTTGTACAATATCTTAACTGTTTTCTTTTCATCACTCAGATCAATGTACAAATTGATGCTTCAAATTCCCAATGAAGATTGGATGTCGCCATCGGTGTCACATTATCAGACTCTGCACTTGAAATTCAGTGACTTCAGGCCTCTCCTTGTTGCCCCCCAATCCTTTGTTTCCAAAAACAATTTATCAAATTCACATCTTGTCCAATGCCACTTTCCACACTTACATCCATGACAACAATGCACCCAAATATATATTTCTTAAACATAGGTTTCTGATATCAAGTCATTTGCTGGGTCCTGGAACTTCCATCCAGACTATATTGTTCCATATCTTGCATTAACACATCCTCAACAAGGTTTTTAATTTCCCTTAAAATCACATCTTCAATGCATTTTACCTGCACTTAACAAAAATATTTAAAGTTTTATCATTCTAAACATTTCAAATTCATTAATTTCTTGTAGTTTAACACAAAACCTAGTTTAAGCAATATACCTATTAGTTAGAAGTTATAGATGGGATGACAACTCAAGTTTCATATGACTCAGCTATCAAGAAAAAACCTAGCCAAGCCTATATAATGGATGTTACATAAATGCAAAACTGGTTAGCCAACTTTCAGTTACTGTTTTTGCAGCAATGTACTGCATGCTTACAAACGGTTTCCATCGACTCTCAAAGTAACACAGTCTCAAAAAACCCTGCAATCTCCTATTCCAATTGGAAAGAGTGACACCAAAGCTGATTATTTCATTTAGCATTTTTTTGGGGTAAAATTTTAACTATAAAATTATCAGTTTCATTTCGTATGATAGCTTGATTTATTGGTTGGCAAATATTAATTGGTTCGAGCACCTAGAAATGTGTGAATGCTTTTATATTATACAAAAGTATTAGATCAAATCCTTCTAACCAAATAAGATTTCAACAAAGCAGAACAAACAGCTTCTCAAATAGATTCACTCCACAAGTGCACAACCTCCATTTGGTGCCTCCTTGCTGCCCAGACAAGCTCATAAACTTGCCCTGGGGAGGAAACAGAAATCCAATCACACTGCAGCCCATAAGTGTACTAACTAAATCCCAAAGCAGCTACTTACAATTACAAAAAGACTCCTTAAATTATTGAAAATAGCATCCAATGCTTTTGTAACGACCATCATACAATGCCATGCTAAATAAAATGTTGGAAACGGAGACACAGAGAGACGAAGAGGAGACATCAGGTATCTTCAGTGAGCATGCCACTGAAAGAACCACAGAACATTTCAGCAAGGAACAGGCCCTTCAGCCCACAATGTCTGTATCGAACATGATGCCGTGAAATTAATCTCGTCTCCTGCATGTGATCCATTTCCTTCCATTCCCTGCATATAGAAACATAGAAAAATAGGTGCAGGAGTAGGTCATTCAGCCCTTCGTGCCAGCACCATCATTCAATAAGATCATGGCTGATCATCTACAATCAGTACCCCGTTCCTTCATTTTCCCCATATCCCTTGATTCCTTTAGCCCTAAGAGCTAAATCTAACTCTCTCTTGAAAACATCCAGTGAATTGGCCTCCACTGCCTTCTGCGGCAGAGAATTACACAGATTTACAACTCTCTGGGTGAAGAAGTATTTCCTCGTCTCAGTCCTAAATGGCCTACCCCTTATTCTTAAACGGTGACCCATGGTTCTGGACTCTCCCAACATCAGCAATATTTTTCCTGCATCTAGCCTGTCCAATCCTTTAAGAATTTTATATGTTTCTATAAGATCCCCTCTCATCCTTCTAAATTCCAGTGAATACAAGCCCAGTCGACCCATTCTTTCATCATATGTCAGTCCTGCCATCCTGGGAATTAACCTGGTGAACCTACGCTGCACTCCCTCAATAGCAATAATGTCTTTCCTCAAATTAGGAGACCGAAATTGCACACAATACTCCAGGTGCAGTCTCACCAGGGCCCTGTATAACTGCAGTAGGACCTCCTTGCTCCTAAACTCAAATCCACTCACAATGAAGGCCAACATGCCTTTAGCTTTCTTCACTGCCTGCTGTACCTGCATGCTTATTTTCAGTGACTGATGTACAAGCACACCCAGGTCTCGTTGCACCTCCTCTTTTCCTAATCTGACACCATTCAGACAATAATCTGTCTTCCTGTTCTTGCCACCAAAGTGGATAACCTCACATTTATCCACATTATATTGTATCTGCCCACTTACCCAACCTGTCCAAGTCACCCTGCAGCCTCATAGCATCCTCATCGCAGCTCACACTGCCACCAAGCTTTGTGTCATCCGCAAACTTGGAAACGTCACATTTAATTCCCTTGTCTAAATCGTTAATATATATTTTAAATAACTGGGGTCACAGCACCGAGCCTCGCGGCACCCCTCTAGTCACTGCCTGCCATTCTGAAAAGGACACGTTAATTCCTACTCTTTGCTTCCTGTCTGCCAACCAGTTCTCTATCCATTTATTCACAAAATGCTGGAGTAACTCAGCAGGTCAGGCAGCATCTCGGGAGAGAAGGAATGGGTGACGTTTCAGGTTGAGACCCTTCTTCAGTCTGAAGAAGGGTCTTGACCCAAAACGTCACCCATTCCTTCTCTCCCGAGATGCTGCCTGACCTGCTGAGTAACTCCAGCATTTTGTGAATAAATCGATTTGTACCAGCATCTGCAGTTATTTTCTTATAGTTCTCTATCCATGTCAATACCTTACCCCCAATACCATGTGCTCTAATTTTGCTCACTAATCTCTTATGTGGGACCTTGTCAAAGGCTTTTTTAAAGTCCAGATACACCCACATCCACTGGCTCTCCCTTATCCATTCTACTTGTTACATCTTCAAAAAAATCCAGAAGATTAGTCAAGCATGATTTCCCCATCATTAATCCATGCTGACTTTGACCGATCCTGTCACTGCTTTCCAAATGCACTGCTATTACATCTTTAACAACCGACTCATACATCTTCTCCACTACTGTGCAAAACTAACTAGTCTATAATTGACCGTTTTCTCTCTCCCTCCTTTCTTAAAACTTGGGGTCACATTGGATCAGTTCCTGTGGACTGGAGGGTAGCCAGAGTCGAGAGAACATTGGAAAACGGTCACCAGTGCATCCACAATTTCTAGGGCCACCTCTTTGAGTACTCTGCGATGAAGACCATCTGGCCCGGGGGATTTATCTGCTTTCAGTCCCAACAGTTTACCTAACACCATTTTCTGACTAATGTGGATTCCCTTCAGTTCCTCCCTTCCACTAGATCCTTGGTCCCCTAGTATTTCTGGGAGATTCTTTGTGTCTTCCCTAGTGAAGACAGAACCAAAGTACACATTTAACTGTTCTGCCATTTCCTTGTTTCTCATTATAAATTCACCCGTCTCTGACTGTAAGGGTCCTACATTCGTCTTCACTAATCTTTTCCTTTTTACATATTTAAAGAAGTTTTTAGATTCAGTTTTTATATTCCCTGCAAGCTTTCTTTCATGCTCTTTTACCTCCTCTTAATTAATCCTTTTGTCCTCCTCTGTTGCGTTCTAAATTTCTCCCAGTCCTCCAGTTTGCTGCTTCCTCTGGCCAATTTATATGCCTTCTTCTTGGATTTAACACTATCCTTGATTTTCCTGATTAGCCACGGTTGAGCCGCCTTCCCAGTTTTATTTTTTCGCCGGATAGCGATGAACAATTTTTGGAGTTCATCCATGCGATCTTTAAATCTTTGCCATTGCATCTCCACTGTCAAACATTTCAGTATAATTTGCCAGTCTACCCTAGCCAATTCCCATCTCATACCTTCAAAGTCTCCTTTCTTTAAGTTCAGGACTCGAGTCTGAATTACTCTCCATCCTCATGCATAATTCCACCATATTATGGTCACTGTTGCCCAAGGACTTTGCACAAGATCGCTTACTAATCCTTCCTCATTGCGCAATACCCAGTCCTCATTGCACAATACCCAGTCTAGGAAGGCCTGTCCTCTCGTCGGTTCTTCTACATGTTGGTTTAAAAAACCATCTCGTATATATTCCAGGAAATCCTCCTCATCAGCGCTGCTACCAATTTGGTTGGCCCAATCTGTATGTGGATTAAAGTCACCCATAAATGCTGTAGTTTTGCTACATGCATCCCTAATTTCCTGCTTGATGCTACCCTCAACCTCCCTATGTCTACTTGGTGTTCTGTATACAACTCCAACAAGCGTTTTCTGCCCTTGGCTATTTCCCAGTTCTATCTATACCGAATCTACAGCATCCAAGCTAATATCTCTTTTTGCTATTGCTTTAATCTCCTCCTTAACCAGCAATGCCACCCCACCTCCTCTTCCTTTCTGTCTATCCTTCTTGAATATCGAATACTCCTGCATGTTTAGCTCCCAGCCCTGGTCACCCTGGAGCCATGTCTCCGTAATTCCAACTATATCATATTCCTTAACTAATAACTGCACAATCAATTCATCCACCTTATTACGAATATCCATGTGCCTGTTCAAAAGCCTCTCAAATGCCACAATCATATTTACTGCCACCACCGTTTCACAAGCTTTCTCTATTGTGAAGAGTATCTGGACTCTCAGGTTTTATACAGGACCAGAAAAATGCAGCCATGATGTTTTAACAGGTTAATGAGTTTGATTGTTATAATGCAGCCACTTTATTGAGCGCAACACTATGAAGTGTTGGATGCTACGAAGTGTTAACTGTGCTAATCGGTGCACAGTACCCGTTAGATTCCACAGCTGTGAACTGCACGAATTGAATTAGCTGTTACTGACTTTGACGGAGGCCTTAGTGAAACGACAGATGGTACAGAAAGTACATTAGAACTATTTTCCTAACATAGCATTTAGAGGGGGAAAAAACAGGAATTTTGATTAACTTGGGCTTTACAGATGTAGATTTATTTTAAGCGGCAACAAGCAAATATTTTGTACATCAAGACTTTGTTTCTCTAATCCTATTATTTCTGTTATTAGTGTACAATCTGCTATGCCACTAATTTAGTGTTATATTTACAACCAACTTCTAGGTTTACCAGAACAGTTATTCTCATGGGTATAGAAAATAAGTGCAGGAGTAGGCCATTCGGCCCTTTGAGCCAGCACCACCATTCAATATGATCGTGGCTGATCATCCAGAATCAGTAACCCGTTCCTGCTTTCTCCCCATATCCCTCGATTCCGTTAGCCCTGAGAGCGCTATCCAACTCTTTCTAGAATACATTCAGTGAATTGGCCTCCACTGCCTTCTGTGGCAGAGAATTCCAGATTCACAACTCTCTGGGTGAAAAGTTTTTCCTCATTTCAGTCCAAAATGCCTACCCCTTATTCATAATTAATTAATTAATTATGAATAAGGGGTAGGCATTTTGGACTGAAATGAGGAAAAACTTTTATATATATATACACACATACACACATACACACACATATATATACACACACATATTTATTTATTTATTTATCCCCACAGTGCTGTTAGCGGAGTGCCTGTCGCCTTTTGTTGGTCACAGATACCTGCAGGTATCTCTGCGGTAACCTGACATTCTAATTCCCCGAAGACATTTCCTATTAAGAAAGGATTGCACCATACAAGAAGAAAATACGTTCTAGTTTTGCACCTGTCATGCATTGTACACCTTCTTTCATCTGATCCTACTTTAACCATGAAATACAGATTTTGTGGTGCATCAAAATCAATAAATCCTTCCCAAACATTTTACTATTTTTAACTGATCCACCGACAGGAATATTCAAATACTCAAATTGTCAGCAACAGCTACTCCACATTTACTCCTTATTTAAATCACCTATTGTTCCCCACACTAAGACTGAAGTTAGTGTTAAAATGTCTTTCACACCTTTTTAGGTATTCCAGTTGTAGTTCCATTATAGTCGGCTTTTTTGTAAATATTCATCTATTTTAGGTTTAATAAACAAATGAGAATCAACAAATTAAAAATTGGTCAAAAAGATGATTCGAATTTGATATTATCCTCACGTTCGCCGACAACACCAATTGTTGGACGAATTAAAGATGGTGTTGAGTCAGAGTATAAAGGTGAGATTGATCGACAGACCATATGGTGCCAGCACAATAACCTGGCTCTCCATATCAGTAAGACCAAGGAATTGATTGTGGACCTTGGAGGAGGAAGGATGAGGACCCATAAACCTATCTATATCGACGGGATGAAAATGCAGAGTCAAAAGCTTCAAATTTCTGAGTGTGCATATTTCTGAAGATCTTTCCTGGACCCAGCACACTGATGCAATTGTAAAGAAAGCACATCAACACCTCTACTTCCCGAGAAGATTACAGAGATCCGGTTTGTCACTAATCAAGGTGTACAGTAGAGAGCATATTGACTGGTTGCATCATGGCCTGGTTCAGAAACTTGAATGCCCAGGAGCGAAGAAGACTTCAAAAGGTTGTGAACACTGCCCAGTCCATCACCGGCTCTGACCTCCTCACCATCAAAGGGATTTACTGGAGTCGCTGCCTCAAAAAGGCAGCCAACATCATCAGAGACCCACACCACCCCGTCCACACATTCATTTAACCCCTGCCATCAGGAAGGCGGAACAGGAGCCTGAAAACTGTAACGTCCAGGTTCAGGATCAGCTTCTTCCCTACTGCCATTAGGCTATTAAACACATCAAATAAGCTCTGAATTACATAGACTATTGTTATTATTACACTATTATTGTTTGTTATGTGTACGTATGTCAGCAACAGCTGACATGTGTACGTATGTGTGTGTACGTGTATGTGTATGTACGTATAAACACACTGAATTTTTTTTCTCATTTATTATATTGTTTACAGTGTATACCTACGTTTACATATTCTGTTGTGCTGTTGCATGTGAGAATTTCATTGTTCTATCTGGGACATATGACAATAAAACACTTGACATTGACAAAAATAGACAGGAAATATTGTAAAGGTTATATTCTGCAAAGTCTTGAAACATTCAGAAATGTTGTATCCCATTGAGAAATGGGGAGAGTGGAGAAGAATTCAAATGGGGAGAGTGGAGGAGATCAACCTAGTTATTAATGAATGCAAAATTAATCTAAATGGAATATTTAAATAAAGCATGGCTACCTTTCAGAGATATCAGCACGTCAGTCTAAAACTCCCGGTGAAAAACTATGTTCAGCAGCTGTACTTTTGGGGATCATATGCCTTGTCTGCATCAGTCCTGTTCCACAAGCTTTCGTGGAAGCAAACTCCCCATAAATTTTTCTTGCATAAAACTACAATTGCTCTTAAAATTATATGTTTGGACCGTATATTTAGAAAACTTACAAAGACAATAAGGCAAGTTACAGGAATTTGGTTCATATTCTGTTTTGAGTTATTTGCGTTGGCAGTAATCAGAAACTTTAATTGGTTTCACTAACCACCATTTATCATTATTATTGATTGCAGTGTGTGGGCATTGTGACAGAGCCACTATTTGGGTCACAAGAAGGTGTCGATGAGTCATCTTCTTGAACTGAAAAGTAGGTAGATCCAGCACTGATGAATTGAGATTTCCAGGATTTAGACCCAACAATCTATTTCCAAGTTTGTAACTTGGAGGACAATCTGCAGATGGGATTCCAATGTAATTGCTGTCTTTTTTCCCTCTTCGTGGAGGCTATTACTGTTGCAGTAGCCTTGGAGAGTATCTGCAGTGCCTTCTGTAAATATTATATGCTGCAGGCATGAGAGGGGGAACATTAAGGCTGATAGATGATTAAGAATGGTGCAATCTTGCACTTGAAGCATCTCGGTTTTTCTTTCCCACAGATTCTGAATGGCCTGCTAAATATTTCTAGTATTTCCAGCGTATATTACTAATTAGGGTTTTTGGGATTTGCTGTCAGTCTGCATACCCACTTTCACAAATATACTCCCAGGAATGATGTAATCTGCAAAAGGAGAGCAGTAAAGAAAGTGGGTCCCGAAGAAACATTTTGAATTTTAACAATGTCTCATTTGAGATATCAAGTCAGATTGTTAGCAAATTCCAATTTATTATGAACTTTTGTGCAAATGTTTAAAATCGGAAATAACCCGAAATTCATTCTAGAATTCTACAAATAGTTTGCTTGCAACTTCTTCCTCATGAAGTTAGCACAGTTAGCAATTTAGCTATTGACAGCCACAGGATTTATTCTGCTGTATGGGTATGGGCAAGCAGTTGTTTCCTGTGGCTCCATATCATCCTCAAAAGCAATGAACACAATTTATACTTAGAGTTCTTGTGCATTAAGTCTTGGCCAGTCTTGTGCTCAAGTTACTGGGCAATACATGGCAACTGGTAAACAATTGGCTCATTTCACAGGAAAATACTGGCAGGTCCATGTGGAACTGCTAGCATTCCCACTAGGGCCACTATGTACATGATTCTCCCACAAAATTCCTGAACCTATTGGATCCTCTTTGGCAACCTTTTGGGCAGAATTAGGTCGCACATGTGTACTGATGTACAGTGCAATCCTATGCTTTGCTTGCTATCCAAAACGATCAGAAATATTATACGTAAAAACAATCAAGCCAAATTCAAGCACAATAGGTAGAACAAAGGGAAAGATACAGCGTGCAGAATATAGCTCTCAGCACTGTCACACAGCGATTCCAGAGACAAAGTACAAGGTCTGCAATAAGGTAGAGGAGAATCGGACTTTACCCTAACTTATGGAAGAACCATTCAGAAGCCTAATAACAGAAGGGAAGAGTCTGGTAGTGCATGCTTTCAAGCTTCTGCAACTCCTATCCAATGGGAGCAGGAGGAATGACTAGGGTGAGAAAGGCCTTTGATTTTGTTGGCTGCATTTCACGGCAGCATGAAGTGATGTATTGGGCGAGATCCACCACTCTTGGCATGAAAAGGAAATTGTTTTAACCCAATCTATTAAATGTTTTTAGGTTGCAATCTGCAGAACAGATATGGGAGAAACAGCGGATGTTACACATTTGGATTTAAGAATATCACACAAGAGGTCAATACACAACATTAGTTTACATGGGATTGGGAGTAGATAAATGGCACAGCTTGAGCAGGGGGGAGAAAAATAGGAATTGGCCATTTTCAGAATGAGAGGTTGTGATTGGTGAGATGCTACATTGGCAGAGCGAAAACGTATTTTGTAAACAGCGAGAGATTGAAAGTTGTTTGTTTAAAGGGACCTACCTGGAAGTCCTTGTACAGGAAATTACTGAAATTTAGTATGCAGGCACAGAGACAGTTAGGAAGACAAATGGTACATAGATCTTTATTGCAAGAGGTTTTTAGTGCAAGCATTAGGATTCCTTACTGCAATTATATAGAGCCCTGGTGTGATCGCACCTCACTCTTTACCGATCTGATCCCCCAACCACCCCCCCCCCCCCACCAAAAGAATATCCAGAAAATGTACCAAGTGGTCATAGTGTCAAAATAAAGGATTAGCCATTCAGACAGAGATGAGAAGAAATCTCTTTAATATAGGGTAGTGCTCTACCTAAAACACAGCTGTTGAGGCTCAATCACTGAACAATGTTTTACTATTAAAGGAAACAAGAGATTTGGGGTTAGAACAGAATTGTCGCAGAGGTAAAATTCCTGTTATAACCCAACTGAATGTCCTTCTGCTTTTATTTATATATTTCTTCAACTCCAGTGACAGAGCATGAATTTAAGTGTAAGAAAATAACTGCAGATGCTGGTACTAATCGAAGGTATTTATTCACAAAATGCTGGAGTAACTCAGCAGGTCAGGCAGCATCTCAGGAGAGAAAGAATGGGTGACGTTTCGGGTCGAGACCCTTCTTCAGACTGAAGAAGGGTCTCGACCCGAAACGTCACCCATTCTTTCTCTCCTGAGATGCTGCCTGACCTGCTGAGTTACTCCAGCATTTTGTGAATAAATACCTTCGAGCATGAATTTAATGTAATTTTCCAGCAACTGCTTTGGGAAAATTGACTCATAAAACTAGTGTCAGGTTAAATCTGGTATAACAGGAGCTTTGCCATTAATTTCAATGGAAGGGAACATGTGAAAAGGATAAGGTAAATATTACTTGCATTTTCTTTCAATGCATACAACATAGAGCATAGAAATATAAGAAAATAACTGCAGATGCTGGTACAAATCGATTTATTCACAAAATGCTGAAGTAACTCAGCAGATCAGGCAGCATCTCGGGAGAGAAGGAATGGGTGACGTTTCGGGTCGAGACCAAAAGTACAGTACACTATGCAACGTATGTGTCCAACATAATGCCAAGATGAACTAATTTAAGCTGCCTGCACATGTTCCATATCGTCCCACAATCTCTGCATAGCCATAAACCCTCGTAAACATCATTATCGTATCTGCATTCACCCTGGTAGCATGTTCATGGCACCCATCATCCTCTGTTTAAAGAACTTGCTCCACACATCTCCTTGAAACTTTGCCCCCCTGTTTAAATGTTCCAGGCAAAGCCAATACGTGTAAGAACGGAGGTAGATAATCCAGGCTACAAAATCATGTCAGTGAACGTAATTCCCCATTAGAAAGGGCTGGATTGGGGAATTGCTTCTATATTTTCTTCTTCTTACTAAATGCTGATGCAAACCAATAATTATAATTCTCTAAATTAATAAATAAAAGCTTTAGTCACCCAAAAAAACAAGCTGTCTAATTAACATAACATATTAAAACACTAAACTACACGCAAGTTATAGTGTCTGCAATTTTGAGTCGAAGGCCGTGGCTTATACTTAGTCTGTTGATCTCTGCAATTGCAGAGGACTGTACCTTAACCCGAAGAGGGAGGCAGGATGTAGTTGTGGAGAAAATATTTATTAGCCCAATTTCCTGCTAAAAAACAGTCTGGTAGGCCATTTATAAATAAATGACCTGCTAATATTAAAGTCCCAAAGAAGAGGAGCCATTTGGTTAAAGTACTATATTTTTAAGTGAACAGACAACTCATCAAACACCATTTACTGTTAAAACTATATCTATCACAACATCATTCTAAGCAGAATGCAGATACCACATTGAGCAACAGCAAGTTGGCAGTCAAGCTACCTGTAATCACAATTACACAACAAGATTCATATGGATTGCAGTTTCAGTTGTGAGTAATCTAAGTAATAAGTCACATAACAATAGATTGCAATTCCACTGAAATTGTTTAGCACACATGAGTCAAAAGCAAGAATGAAGGCAAATGTTGTTTTTGTCTTGCCTTCAATTCCCAATTAACCAAATTGAATTTTACTCACAATCATTCATGCGAGGCTTTCTGCAACAGCCAGATTTGTACAAGTGAGGAGCTCGGCCAATTATGTAATACAATGAGCAATCTCCATCAATGCTTGAAGATTCTATGATCCAGTTTATCATATCAACAATACCAAAGAAATAAAGTAAGAAGAAAAATGTTCAAATTAAGTGCACAACTATAAAATCTGTGAACACAAGAGGTTGTAATGCTGAAGCAACTTCCACTCTCCCTCTCCACCCCACCCCCACACACTTGTTCTCACTCTTGGTTTCTCAAACAGAACTCCCAAACTCAACAACAATTCACTCCTCACACAAATCTTGACAGCCAAGGCTTTTTTGACCAAGCTGCAATGCAAAAGCATTGTGTCAGAATGTATCATCAACCACAGAAATGGACAGATGGCAATCAGGTGTAGGATTAATAATCATTTGTCCCCATCCCCATCACAATCCAAGAAACCAAATAAATTTACAAAATTCGTACCACCATACCAACTTGGTCAGTTAAAAAAAAAAGACTATGCCTCAACAGTTCACTGTTCGGCTGATAAGTACTGTATCCACTCACCACAAAGTCATCCCATTCAAATGTATTTCAAAGAACAAACAACTCACATGTACAAAACATTCCTGATTTCAGACTACAAAAATGTATTTTATTTCAATTAATTATATTCAGGCATCACACTGCACACACACATGCATGCAAAGCAAAATTCTACAAACAGAATTAGACGAATGACCACTTAATTTTAAAGACAAATTAAGTAGTTATTCATCTTTTTTTGTGTGTAGAATTTTGCTGTATGTTTGTAATGGGTGCGTGATAAATGCTATTTAGACACTGGGAAATCAACTCTAATCATTTTTGTTAGGGCATATTTTAAATCCATCTCACTGTTTTACATTTCATGCAAAAGACAACAACTCCAATAATCCATCACTAATCTGAACTGTCAGCCAAGAGCAAGTATTCAAATCCTGTTGGGAGTTTCAAGCCCACAAATTTCTGATTTGGGCTACCACCAGGACAAAGTTGTTACTTTTATGATTTAGGAGTCTATTTTGTAAACAACAAACAACTTTAGAAAAAATATGCATCACCAGGTGTAGTATTTCAATGCAACTTCCAAGAAAATCTACAGTACAAAATACAGTGGTAATACTGATACTATCTTAAAATAAGTGTGCCAGTGATTAGACGAGTTGGTAACAGATGATCACTCCATTTATCTGCAGTTTCAAATGCAATCTACATGTGAAATATCCACACATCGATTCCTTGCTATTTCCATTTTTCAAATAAATCAATAAATGGAGATTGCATCATTTATTTTTGGACCACAAAAAGTGTATCAATCATAAGCAAAGGCAGTAAGACGATCATACTTGTAAATTAGTATGGAATGACTCTAAATCTAGTTCGGAATTTTCACATCAAGTGTTAAAAACACTACTGTATACCACATTTAATTTGGTTGGGAATTACATTTAGCCACTGAAAAATGCTGCAATTGACCATGAATGATGAACACAGACTGGTCAAATAAAACTGTGGAATATTTTAAATTCAAGATTGAGTTCTAGAATGCAAGACTTCCTCACGCTTTCAGTTTTGCCATACTATTTGCTCCCCAAGGGTCAGATATTCTTCAATGAAAGAACTCTCACTGCTAAATCACCAGATTGCAGATTCAAAAACTATTCAGCCCCAGAACACAAATTTAAAATAAAGATTTAACAAGCCAGTCCAGCTGTAAGGGGCTGCACGGTAGCGCAGCAGTAGAATTGCCGCCTTACAGCGTTTGCAGCGCCGGAGACCCGGGTTCGATCCAGACTACGGGTGCTGCGTGTACAGAGTTTGTACATTCTCCCCGTGGGTTTTCTCCGAGATCTTCGGTTTCCTCCTACACTCCAAAGAAGTGCAGGTTTGTAGGTTAATTGGGTTGGTACAAGTGTAAATTGTCCCGAGTATGTATAGGATAGTGTTAATGTGTGGGGATCGTTGGTCGGTGCGGACCCGGTGGGCCAAAGGGCCTGTTTCCGCACTGTATCGCTAAACTAAACTGCTGTGAGTGCTATCTCCATTCTTAGTCACGTGTGTGACCAAAAAATGTGAAAAATTGTGGAATACATCTCTTCTAATTCTGAAAGCATTATAGGTATATTGTTTTGTACTGTATATATGATTTGTATGTCAAAGTTTATCAAGTGAAATTTTTATACTTTTAGCTGACAATGTTTGTTTAGGGTAAGAGATCAAATATGACTGGTCACGTGTGGCCCTTTGGATAAATGGCCCTTTGGATAAATGCCCTACAGTTCAGTAAATATTAGCTAACTGTATTTTCTCCCATAAATGAATTCAAAACAAACAGATCTAAAATTAGAGCACAAGTTTAATAAACTGGACATGTATTAGTGGAGCTATGTGTAGTATGTTAGTAGGAATTATTTCAGTGTTTGCACCTGGCTCCAATAATCTCAAATAAATATGTTAAAATGGCAAGCAACACTGGTCATAATTATGGGCATTCTGAAGGAAAAAAATCCAGGAAAATCAGATTTGAAAGACCACAAAACATGCTATGGAAAAGCAACAATTGACCATGGATGAAAGCTTGAAAATCGAACAAACAGAAAAGCCCTGTATGCTTAGAGTTCAAACATAAATACAATTCATATTTGATTTAGTTGCAGCATGAGAAAAAAAGTTACGGAACATTACTGCAATAATGTCACATAAAAGCATCTTTTACCAATAAATTGGTTTCAAGCATACAAGTTGCATCCGTGCAACAATTATTTTCCTTAGATGCGGTATTCAAATCAACCAGCAAGCCCAGCATTTATTGCCCATTCTGAGAGACTGGAGGGTTGGGAGGGGAAGTAATTTTTGGAAAGGATTTGCCAAAGCTATGGGTAATTCACCATGAGGCAAAGGAAGAAAAAGTAGCAGGGACACACACACAAAGCAACATTATCAGAGCCCTTGAAACACATCTACTGCATTGATTCATCACAGTGCAACATCCCAAGTGGAAAGAATAATAACATTTCATTTCTAGTAATTCAAATGGATATAAATAGCGCAGCTCCAAAATTAATTCCTTCAATTAGTGGCACGGCAGCCTAAATGAAGCACTACTTTAGTATGTGCACAAAGCTAATTTCAGACTCAAAGAGCACAAGACATTAAATTAAAAATATGAAGAATTGTTTAAAAAGAAAAATTGAAGACATTTCTCAAATATTACTTATACTAAAAGTATCAAAACAGCACCAATTAGTAAGTTAAAGCATGACAGCATAAAAGTCCAGGAAATAGAGTGTGGAAAATTCAAAACTGAGGAACACCCAAAAACTGATGATGTGCAAAAGGTACCAGAGTTGTGAAATAAGGTGTCCATCAATCAGTACATTAGTTTAGTAATCTGATTAGTCATTCAGACTCCTGGATTTTTGAAACAGAAAATATATTCAATGTCTTGACAGCAGAGGATTCTAAAATCTTTTTTTTTTAATCTATATTAAAAAATGATGGCACAAATAAGAGTAATAAAAGTCTGACGGATTTCCGTACAGAATCCAATTAGTTCACTGGTGTTTCTATTATTTTCAACCAGTCAAGCCTATCAACACGATTGACTCCAAATTCTCTTCTTAAGTGGCCAAGCAACTCGTTATATCAAGCACATTCCCAAGTCAACTATAATTGGGCAATAAATGCCGTGCCATTAACAACCACTTCCTAAAAATTATATATTTTTGTAAAATGCAAAACAGAAACAGAAACAGGCCATTTCACTCCTTGAACTTGGCCCATTTTTCTCTTCGGCAGCAAACTAACCGAACATCGAACATCGTTGGATACAACTTTCTAAGTAACAAATGCAGGAGCAAATTGGAGATAGTCCATTTCTTTTTGGACTAAGCCAGAGAAGGACACAAAGTGGCATTTAACCATTTACCCGAATTAATAGGGAGGTAGTACCTCAGAACAAGGAAGTAACAGAATTGTGAAGTGCTAGAAAAAAAAGTCAGCGTTGAGAGCAAAAAGTGATGGTGAAAAACAATTGGTCAGCCTTTTGAAAGCCCAGCAGAAATATTTCTAAAGTAGCTTTAAGCTGGCAATTTACCATTTAATTTTTTGGAATGGACTGGGGAGATTGTAACACAGTGAATCTTAGTAATATCCACGGCAGAGGGATGACGGAGCTCATACTCAGAAGAAAGAATTGCACCTTCCAGTTACAGATGCCAAGAAATCTTTGTACAGCTAATGAGTGGCAAGCAACATTAATACGGCAGAAGTACCATCCAACAACCATCACCAACAAGTGTAACCATCTGACCTTGATGGTCAAGAGCATAAGCATCAGCAAGTCCCCTATATCACCACCATCCGAGGAGTCACCATTTAGCAAGCAAACACAATGATAGCGTAGCAGGTACTGTGGTAACAGAACCAGTTTAGAGGCTGCGTATCGTTCAGCAAGTAACTCTATCCCAATTGTGCCCATGAATATGATGGAATAGTCAGCACTTACATGGACGACTACTGTTGCAAAACTCTCAAGGGGCTCAACACCATCCAGGACAAAGCAGCTCACTCAACTAGCACCCCATGTACCCCTCTAAACATTAATTCCTTACACCACCAGTATACAGGGTCTGCAATGTGTACCATCTACAGATGTATTGGAGTCATTCAACTAGGCAAAGTGAACACTCCCAGTTGCAAATTTCTGTCCAAGTCATATCCTAATTTGCCCTAGAAATGAGCTGTCAGTGCTTCATCCGAGCACTCATTGTGAGAGTACGTTCACCAGGAAAACGGTGTTTTCTAACACATTAGGAAAGGGAATAAATGCTGGCTCCATCAACAACATACAGACACTGTGTACTAGTGGTGTTAGGCATGAATAAACACAGAAACATCAACACTACAAAAAAATTATCCTGATTAAATCACCAATTTCTGTTTCGTCTTACAACCGAGAAAATGTATTATATTATAACTCACCATTGGATCTCTTCCATGGAATAAAATGCGGGCAAAAAATAATTTAAAAATGGACCCTATCAAATATAGCAGGCAATGAGAGGTATGCAATATCAGTTTTGGATAGATCGCCTAACACAATGAAATAACATCAATTAAACTGACAAGCAAATTATGCCAGTTTGGGATCACTGTTACAACTGAAATCCAAATTATTTTTAGGTTCAGGAAAACGATGTACGGTATTTGTCAGAAGTGGAAATAATAAGCATTCACGGATCCTGCAGCTGAATACATACATCTGCAGACCCAAACGAATCAGAACTTTTGAGAAAGTTTGCTCTTTCGCAATAATTCAATCCTCCTGAATGCAAAACACAATGAAAAAGAAGAAAAAAAACCCAGTGGTTTGCAATCACGGAGCACGGAAAGTCCTGCAGCTCCAGAGTGTCGTTCTACTTCTTGTTTCTGAACGTTTTGGCGAGAAATTAATCCGAAAGAAATCACGCAAATAACCCGATGACAAAATGAAAAGTGGTGCCTGGTGTGCATCAGGGCAAAGGGGGTAGGGGGAGGTTAACTCCGCCTTGTGCAAATCAACAGAGGGGAGTTCTTACTTTGCACCTCAAAAGCCGCAGCCATGCTGTGGTGGATGCGCCAAGTAGCTCCCACTGCCACTGGTCTTCCTTCAGTCAGCGTCCTGTCGGAGAAGCCAGTGGCAAGGCGGGCGGGGGTGGGGGGGGAGAGAGAGAGGACATGACATGGCATCCCATCCCATCCAGTCGGCAGCTGTAGTCCATTTCTCGCTTTCCAGTCCGCGCCGTTAAGGCCCGAAAGAGCAACCTGGACTACAACTCCCGAGAGACACCGCGGGTGAGTCGCTCGGCCCACGCGTGCGCAGTGCGCCACACTTGATGTTTATCATTACAGTTGGTGAGCCGCATGGCGCAACCTAATTTTAAAGATCGACACAGAATGCTGGAGTAACTCAGCGGGTCAGGCAGCATCTGGGGAGAGGAGGAATCGGGGACATTTGGGTCGAGACCCTCCTTCAGACTGAGAGTCAGGGGAGAGGGAGACACTGAGATATATGTTGAAGGACTAAGGTGAGAAAACGACAGATCAAAAGCAGACGGTGAACAATGAAATGTAGAATGGTTCTTACATTGTTGGCTATATGGGGAAGGTGACAAGGAGGCATACAAACAGTAACATTCATCAGGAGGACCAGTGGAACCAGTGCGTGGAGGAAGGAACTGCAAATGCTGGTTTACACCAAAGATAGACACAAAATACTGGAGTAACTCAGCGGGTCAGGCAGCGTCTGTGGAGAGGAGGCATCGGGGACATTTGGGTCGAGACCCTCCTTCAGACTGAGAGTCAGGGGAGAGGGAGAACCTGAGATATATGTTGAAGGACTAAGGTGAGAAAACGACAGATCAAAAGCAGACGGTGATCAATGAAATGTAGAATGGTTCTTACATTGTTGGCTATGGGGAAGGTGACAAACAGTAACATTCATCAGGAGGACAGTGGCGGAAGGAACTGCAGATGCTGGTTTACACCAAAGATAGACACAAAATACTGGAGTAACTCAGCGGGTCAGGCAGCATCTGTGGTGAGAAGGAATGGGTGACGTTTCGGGTCGAGCCCCCTCCTCAGACTGAGATGCAGGGGAGAGGGAGACTAGAGATATGAAAGGTGTGGAGCGGATAGATCAAAGCAGACAATGTGCAAGGAAAAGTAGAATGGTTGACAACGAGGCATATACAAACTAAAGTTAATCAGGAGAACTAGGTTGGGGAGCGACAGAGAGAAGGAAAGTAAGAGATATAAGAAGATAACTGCAGATGCTGGTACAAATCGAAGGTTTTTATTCGCAAAATGCTGGAGTAACTCAGCAGGTCAGGCAGCATCTCGGGAGAGAAGGAATGGGTGACGTTTCGGGTCGAGAAGGTCTGAAGAAGGGTCTCGACCCGAAACGTCACCCATTCCTTCTCTCCCGAGATGCTGCCTGACCTGCTGAGTTACTCCAGCATTTTGTGAAGGAAAGTAAGAGATGCTTGGTTCAAGAAATCAATATTAATACCGCTGGGGTTGTAAGCTGCCCACGCGAAATATGAGGTGCTGTTCCTCCAATTTGCAAGTGGCCTCACACTGACAGTGAGTGGAGGAGACCCAGGCCAGGACAGAAAGGTCAGGTTGGGAAGGGGAGGGAGACGGGGAGTTAGTGTTTAGCAACCAGGAGATCACATAACCCCAGGCGGAATGAACGGAAGTATTCAGCGCAACAATCGCCCAGTCTCACCGATATACAGGAGTCCACACTTGGAACAGCAGATGGGGTTGCAGGAGGTTCAAGCGACCCCCTGCCTCACCTGAAAGGACTGTCGGTATTCTCGGACGGAGGAAGAGGACGCAGGAGACAGGTGTTGCATCTCCTGCGGTTGGTTGTAAGGGAAGGTACCTGGGGAGGGGGTGGTTTGGGTGGGAAGGGATGATTTAGTGGAGAGTCCCAACCTCAGCCGAGGAGAGCCTGTGTTGGATACAGTGGCTGTCCTTCAGAACGGGCGAAGCTCCGGCCGCGTCAATCAATGGCGCTTCCCTTCAAGTTCGGTTGAAAATCGAATACAAAGCTCGCATGTTTGGTGAAATAGTATTAAAGAAAGCGGCGCCTTTCGGCAGCGGCTGCAGACAACGCCAAGCCGACGCGGGTAGGTAGGGCCCACCCAGCCGCTACTGAATACTCTCAGTACTCCGAATACTCTTAGCACCCCCCCCCCCCCGGGCCCCGAGTAACACTGCTGCTGCTGCTGCTGCCTCCGGCACTCGCATGGGAAAAAAAAACACACGGACTTGGTGGGGTCGGGACGAAGTTGCGGGAGCGGTTGCCCGGCCGTGAGCGCCCACACACAGCACAGGGGAGGGGGGCTACAGCCTCGGCTGCCCCCCTCCACCGTCCCTACAGACCCACCGCCGTCTCGGCTCCGGGCTGAGGCAGCCGCCAAAAGCAGCAGAGACGGGCAGACCGAGTCCGTGCCTCCGAGATAAGTGTGGGAGGGGGGCGGTCTACTCACCGGCTCGACGGAACTGGAGGTGTTGGGAGGGAGGGAGGGAGGTGTCGGGGGTTCAACAGGGGAGGCGATCCACCAGCCTGACCTTCGCTTCTGAAGACGGCCTCTCCGAGCTGTCCGCCATGTTGCTCCTTGTGTATTTAAATGGCAACCGCCCACAATCGAGGGAGGCGAGCGGAGGGAGGGAGGGAGTGTGTGTGAGAGAGAGAGAGAGAGAGAGAGCGAGAGAGAGAGGGGGGGGGGGGGAGAGAGGGAGGGAGGGTCGGGCGGAGGTGGGCCCACTGTGCCAGGCTGCGATCTGCCAAGGCACCCATCCTGTCATGTCCGTGCAGCTGGAAGTTACCACAATTAATTATCTTACACACACACAAGCCAGCAGTAATGTCAAAACAGACCTGTTACCTCCTTCTTGAAGTCAAGCGTGCAAAAAACTAAAAGTCTCCCAAACTAAGAGCCGAGATTCACGACACACCTCGGGGCTGCGTTGCAAGCGTGGATTTTCATCGCTGCGGCTCGAGATTTCTCAGTCAGTGCAGTGGAATCGGGAAATAAGTGGCTTGCCGGATTTAATTCGATCGAAATAGCGATATAACGATCAACAACAGGGTTTCAGCGTGTCAAAAAGAATCTTGCTTTTCGGCAGGGGGTGGGTGGTGAAGTTTGGGGAGGGTGCTGCGCGGAGTTCACAGCCTGGGCAGCTGCCAGTTGTGGGAGGAAATGAAAGTGGAAGCTCAAGGAGCTGGAAGCGGAGGAACGGAGTGCACAGGCTTGGAGAAGGTTGCAGTGATAAGGACGGGTTAAGGCTCTGAGGAGATGTAAATAAAACTTTCCCCTGACACTCCGTCTGAAGCAGGGTCTCGACCCGAAACGTCACCTATTCCTTTTCTCCGGAGATGATGTCTGACCCGCTGAGTTGCTCCAGCTTTTGTGTCTATCTTCGGTCTAAACCAGCATCTGCAGTTCCTTCCTACACAAAGCTTTGTTTATTCGCATTTTAAATCTATCGTGTCTTTTGGGAATAAAGACTGTTCGTGTCTTTTTAGGGGCAACGTTTATTAGTACTCCGGATTTACAGGTTTACAAATATCGATAAATTAAAAGATTCAGGATTTAAAAGGCGGGTATAATAGGATTATTTATCGTTCTTATTACAAATTGGCTTTAAAGAAGATCTAGAGTTATTTGTTGAATTTCCAGCGCACTATTTGTTATAGCTAAGGGCGTAATTGGCAATTTAGGGGCAAAAAGCAGGGTATTGTACAAGAGACCAAGTTGGAGGAATGTGATATGCTAGAAATTGTGGGTGGGAGCAATATTGTATGGTTGCAGAAATATGAAAAGTTGCTCCCGGGGATGCATTTATTTCGAGGAATTGGGGTACCCAGAGAAGATGTAGATCATCAAGGACAGAGTGGAGAGAAAGAATGGATGCTGCATGATCTGCTATCTCCATCATTTTCTGTTTTTACTTACATTTTCCAGCACCTGTGTTTTTTGGTTGTTTTTAGAAATGTAAAAGAAATTTCGACATAAAAGAAATTCCTATCCAAAATATCCAAGTGTTGCCTGGTAAAAAGTTAATGAGAATTCAGTAAATTACATTCAGAAAAAGAGGCATCTCAACCATTACAGAGGCAAACTAGAAAATAAAGTACAGATGCTGAAATTCTGAATTAAAAACAGAAAATGCTGCAAACACTTAGCTGGTCAGGCAGCACCCATAGAAAAATAAACAATTAATGTTTCACGTCCAGGTACTTAAACTAGCTTATTTATTCCCCTTTTCCAGTTTTGAGTAAGAGTCCTGGACCGTAACATCAATACTGTTTCTCTTTACACAGATGCTTCTGAGTATTTTCAGCATTTTCTGTTTTTATTACATGGGCATATTCCTGCTGTATGTTCCCGCATAGCCAGTAGATTAACTTGATTCATGTTAACTACAGGTTTGTGTAACATGGGTTCTGATGTGGATGATGTGACAACTATTGGTGGTTAGGACGGGAAGTATTAAGAAGAAGCAAGAGGTAGTTTAAAATAGAATCAGATAATGGTTATAAATAGGCCAGATAGCAGTTTGAAGGCTACCCTGGTTCCCCAGTTATTGTACCAAGAGAACAATATGGTACATAGAGTCATAGAGCTTTATAGTATGGAAACAGGCCCTTTAGCCCGCCTTGTCCACACCAACCAAGTTGCCATGTTAGGTTAGTCCCATTTGCCTGCATTTTGTCCATATCCCTCTAAACCTTCCTATCCATATATCTGTCTAGATGTATTTTTAAAGTCATTATATAAAATAGAATTTAGGATGCAAGTAATTTTGTGGTATGTTCTTTCGAGCCCATGACTGTCTTAAGATATTTGCAGATGCTGAGGTGCAAAATCACAAATTGAGAGGCTTCAGTGTTGAGCCACATATGTCTCTTATATAGTTCTGATTCATGTTTTTTTAAACGTGTTCATTTGCTGTATGTGCAGTGACCATCTGCTCTGGGTTCAGAGAACAAAATGATGAGTTTTAAATGGAGAGATAAATTGTTAAGTATTACTAAATGTAAATATAGCAGTTCATGATTACCGAAAAGACATCCTGAAATCAAAAGCAGTAAGTGAAAGAAAAAACCCCAGCAATTAACAGAGTCATTATGAAAATGATTAGACAGAAGAAGAGAACAAGTGCTGACCAAGAGCGAAAGCAACACTGAATAATGACAAATCAACATATCATTTGAGACTGATAGGTAAAGGGATTCCAAAAAATACTATAGATAAATGGTAGCAATCATTATAATAAAATAGAGGACTTCCTTACTTCTGAGGAGGTGAAAATACCAGATGTGACAAGGATTGATCTATTTATGTTAAGCAGGTACATTCATATCATAAAACAATCTGGAAACAAAGGAAAGGCAAAATGCTGGAGTAACTCAGCAGGTCAGGCAACATCCCAGGAGAACATGGATAGGTGACGTTTTGGATAGGGACCCTTCTTCAGACTGATTGCAGGGGTGGGGAGACAGAAAGCTAGCAGAGTGGAGGGATGGGACAGAGCATGGCAGAGCAAATGCGCTAAGGAAACTGGATTGGACAACACTTGCATATTTTGGATAAGAATTTATTTTATGTGGAATATGGCAACTATTAATCTAAGGGCAAACAAAAATGCAGGTACTGAAAAACGTAAGTAAAACAGAAAGTGCTGGAGATTTTCAGTAGGTCAGGCAACATCTATGAAAAAGAAACAGTTGATGGTGTTTCTTCAGTTCTTAATCTAGTCAGATTTCTTTACTGTGGAAAGGATTAACATAAGGAGTCGGCAATTATTATTATCTCACTGTGTCAAGCGGAGAAGTGAGGTGAAGAATTTTGTTATTAAGAAAAGGATGTGTACATTTGAACAGATGCACTCATTTTGTCTGACATCAAAACTGCATTAGGCAATTTATGTAAACTAAAATAATGTTCAAAAATTGATGTTGGACTAAATATTGCAGTGTATAAACAATTTATGATGGCAAGATTTAATTTTGAAAAGACGGATATGGGATTGAGTTACAGAAATCAAGAGTGTGCCACATCTAAAGTATTGCAATTCTGGTCATCATACTCCAGCCAAGGTATGCAGCCACTGGAAGCAATGTAGAAAAAAATAGCTGAACTGCTTCTAATGTTAAGATTTTCTAAACTAAAAGGACAGATGAAAGAGTCTCGGCTTGTTTACACTAAAGAGTGGGCTTGAGAGGCATTCAAGATAAATATTGAACTGGTAATATTTTCAAAGGAGTCACAAACTCCTGAATGAACTCTAGAAACGAGAGATACATTGAATTTAACAAATTTCCACAGAAGGTGATGAATATTTGGGAGTAGATATTGCAAGATAATGAAGAATTAAGCAATAGTTTTGAACTGTTGGTGGATTCTGAAGTGATACCATTCTTGTACTTTCCTGTATTCTTTATGAGAGAACAATAGGAATAAAGTAAAGGAAAATGCATTATCAAGTAGAAAGAGAAGCCTCTACTGCATATTCATGCATTATTTAACGTTAAAAAACAATTATTTCATTAGCAGTGAGGGAAAAGGTAAATGTCAGCAATAACTGAGGCACAAGGAGAAATTTTCAAAGATACTTCTATCGATCATGTAATGTAGAGACCCATTGAGACTGCTGAAACAAATAAATTGATCCCCTCTGAATACAATTAAGAATTTCTGCTGTGTTACGCTCTGCCCTTGAACAGAAACAATGGGGTCTTATTACTGAATTGTTCATGTTAGATCTGTGCCATTCCCACTAAATTCGTCTATTCAAAATATAGTGAACCATAACAATTGGTATATTCCCAGGGAGAACTGTTAGGATGAAGATGGTTGGAATAATGTAGAAAGCTTCCATTTGACTAAAGCAAAACTCTTATAATATTAGAGAAAAATAGTGGTGCTACAGGTGTGGAGGACTGTTTTCCATGTGAAAAGAGATGCTATGCATGGGTAAAGAAGCCACACAACAGTATACTTTTTTTTACATGAGCAGATATGTGGTACGTGATCATCTCTCTTTTACATGAGTGGGGTCATGTGCCCACCTCACTCATACTCCATTGAAAATGTCCAGTAGTGTGAACTCCCCAAGGATAAAAGCATCCTGTTAGCTTTTGAGAAACATCATAAACTATTTCTCATGATTCACATAAATCTGGACATTTAGGGAATGCAAACCCTTTCTATAATGAGAAGAATCTGGCTTATTCAGTAGAACACTATGGACAGTGACTACAGTTGGTGACTGCCTGAATTTATCAGAAGCCGGAATGCTGACAAATCTCAGTATCTAAGATGCAGCAGTCATATTTCTGTGAATACAGCACCTCGGTGTTCTCACTAATAGTGAATTTAGCAGCAACCCAAGAAATAAGGCAGAGATCGGTGGCAGCCACTTGCAATAATCCAATGGCCAAGAAGTTAAGAATGACTAAAACTTTCACTTCCATCGGGAAATCTAGGCATCGGTAACATCCTCAATATTTCTGTGCCTCCTGGTCAGTGTTCTTCAACCCTTCAACTCATCTGCAATGCCTATCTTGAAGCTTGCAGAGCTGCCAAGCAGTGTCCTAATACTGTTTATTGAATGTGTTCCTGAATAGCTACATTCAGTAATAAAAACATCCTTATAATTTTAACATACTCTCTCAACCTAGGAAAAACATTGAGCAGTCTGCATTCAGCTCAAACACCGCCCTCTGAAATCTTCCTTTGTTAATAGAACATCCCATCAAATCATGTGTAAAGCAAAAACATAGCATATTGTGCCCCTAGTTCTCCAGAGACTAATTCACAATGGTTACTGTCTGGAGCTTGGAGCAATTTATGTCAGTACTGGCTGAAACAAGTGATTAGATCATTAGATGTGTGTCCTGATGCTGAATAAACAACAAGCATGATAACATAGATCATCATAACATAGACATGGGGTACTTGGTCCAATTTCATAATCGACACCATTATCCCTGGAGAAATTAGCTCATACGATTTATCTCAGCTAAAAATAATCTTTGGATCATAGTGCTTAAACTATCAGTGCTTTGTGATATAATTTCCAGGTACACATTCCTATCAATGTGCTCTATGAACAACTGAAGAATCATGCAAGTCAACGCCTGCTTTCCCTGTGCAAGTCAGGATGCCTCAATTGTATGGCAGACTGCACGACCCTACATGTCTGGTCTGCAAGAATTCGATTTGAGGGATCCAGTACAAACCTTGTTATTCATTTTATGTGATGTAGGAATTGTCTTTGGTGCTTAGTGCAAATAAAAACCAAATACATCAGAAGAAGCAGTCATGTTGAGTTAGGTTCAACATTGTGAGCAAAGGAAGGAAGAAAGCCTATGGTCAGCCACCACCTTGATCCCTGAAAATTGGTAGGTTACTTGAAAATACAACGTTGTTCCTTCATCTCTGCAAGATCAGAATCCTGGGTTGGGGGGGGGGGGGGCTAGGATTTACCCAAGATCTGAACCATGTCACAGAAGGTACAGTATATTTCCAAGACAACATGGTGCGTGCCTTGGAGATGAATCTGCAGATGTTGATGCATATATACTCCTCCTGCCCTTATTCTTCAAGATGACAAAGATTGAGTTTGAAAGTAGTGCTGCCTTGTTTCACGACATGAGTGCACTTTGTAGGAGATACACACTACCACTATAGGTAGGTGATGGATCCAATGTTTAGAGTGGTGGACAGGGTGTCAATCATACATGCTGCTCCTGACTTCTGTCATCAGGATGTGTGAAAAGCAATGAGAAGTCAAGAGGTAGATCATTGCTGCAGGACAACTAGCCTCAGATCGGCTGTGCGGCCACTATATTTAGCTGGTCCAATTAATTTTTCAGGATGTTGATCATGGGGGTTCATCAATGCTTTGGGTTAGGGTTATGGTTAGGGTTGACCCTAACCCAATGCATTCACAATTGCATTGACGGAAAGGTAAGGAGTAAGCAATTGAGCATGATTAGTTTTGGAATATTCTTAAGCTATTACCATTCTTTACTTTCCCATGGGTTTATGAAAGGAAGAAAAATGCATTAAAAAAAAGTAGAAAGAGAAGCTGAAATTTTCTGTTTCTGCTCCATGCATTGTATTATTTAAGGCACCATCATCAAGGATTTTCAAAAGGACAGGATTTCATTACCTCTTTTTGAAAATGGCCATTGCCTGCCCTGAGTGTGGTGAATGTGGTGTGGCATGAGTGTTTGGCATTTATCAGATTATCCCTGACTATCAGAGACAGCTGAGTGCATCATTTGTGAATAGAATTGAATGTAAGCAATCACTCACGAATTCTCTACTTTGAATCTTGCAATGGAAAGATATTAAGTAACAAAACTTAATATGTAGGTTGATTATGTAGGTTATGTAGGTTAATTGACTGGGTAGATGTAAAAATTGTCCCTAGTGGGTGTAGGATAGTGTTAATGTGCGGGGATCGCTGGGCGGCGCGGACTTGGTGGGCCGAAAAGGCCTGTTTCCGCGCTGTATATATATGATATGATAAAACAGCTGAAGACAGTTGGTCCAAGGGCACCATCCTCGGAACCATTTGCAAAAATGTGCCTAAACTAAATTGTTTCACCTCAAATTAAAAACAATAATTTTCATCTGCATAAGGTACCATCTCAGAGATATCACAGCCACTCCATTGTATCATGCTTTATCCACCCATCTTGTGGTACACATATCCCTGCTTTTTCTAAGTCTCCATTCATGTCATGTTGAGCAGAGTTTGGCCAAATGCTATATCCACTGGCTACTGACTCTTCACTATTGTCACTTGTCTCCATCTAATGCACTCATTTGTGATGTGCACTTCCTCATATCCCTGTGGTCTATCCACCAAATAATCTTATTGTTAAGCAATTCCATGCTTGTCTTTCATTGTTATCCTCACCAAATATTTCCAATCCACCAAATACACACACGCTCACACACACACACACCAACACACACACACACTGACACACACACATAAGCTTGTTATTTTCCTCTCAGCTGGAGCAGAGGGACAATAGCTGGAATCTCTTCACAGGTCATGCTGCTCACACCACAGATAAATAATTGGGAGTAGGAACAACCTAGACTTGCAGTGGGTATTTATAAATATCAAGAGGTGCAAATAAAAACCAAATACATCACAAGAAGCAGTCATGTTGAGTTAAGTTCAACATTGTGAGCAAAGGAAGGAAGAAAGCCTATTATGATCTTCATAATAACATGCAACAGTCCTATCATTCCATGATTATTTCACATTCGCTGTCTCCCCAAGGCTCATCACTGGTAATGCAAGGAAGTGCCAATTCACTAGACTCATTGTGGTGATATGTCACTTCAGTTGCTTATACCTCATTAGAACCAGAAAATCATATTATTGGGTATTCGGCTGTGCTCTTCACATCACAAGTGAGTGACAACAGATGGAAACAACTGGCAATACTAAAAAGCCAGTAGCCAGTGGATGTGGCATTGTGCCAAACACTGTTTAACAGGACATGAATGCAGACTGTGAGGATGGCTGACAAAGAAGAATCATTAAGTAATAGCGTTAAATATGTAATAAGCTGACTGGCCTTCAAAATACCTCCACCATATTTTCAGGAAAACAGGACAAGTCTGCTGCAAGGAGTTTGCATTTCTCCAAGCAATATGCAGCCAGTGCCATGGATGGTAAAATACTCCAAATAAATGAACTACACCTAGACATCTTTAGATAAGTTTACAGATGACTTCAACCTTGTCTTGTGTGGCAGCAGAGATCTGTATCAAAGTGTTTACCAGCACAGTGGCTATTGAGGGACGGAGGGAGGGATGGGGAGGGAGGGAGGAGAAGGGGGTTGAGTGGGGGGAGGGGAAGGGGAGGGAGGGGGTTAGGAGGGAGGGAGCGGGGATGGGAGGGGAGGGGGGGGGGCGAGGGGAGGGAGTGAGGAGAGGGTGATGCACCAATGCAGGAGAGGTTTGGGCCCAACAGGTCCACTTGGTATGTTATAATACCCTGAGCTCCAATCCAAGAAACGTTAAAGAAACTGAGCCAGAGTGCTTCCTTTAAGTTACACCTTTCTACTTCCCCATTTGTTTCTTCTCTGCCACTTTCCTCTTTCACATACTGCTGCTAAACTATGACCAGAACTAGGGTTCAGTCCAAGGCAACATAAGTGACACAATGCTCAAGTAAACCTCACAATTGTGAAAAGTAATCTTCAAAGTATACAAACTGCAGATGCTGGTATAAATCGAAGGTAGACAAAAAATGCTGGAGTAACTCATCGGGTCAGGCAGCATCTCTGGAGAGAAGGGATGGGTGACGTTTCGGGTCGAGACCCTTCTTCAGACTGAAGAAGGTTTGCTGGTCTATGCTGATGAAATAGAGTGGATTCATTGGGGAAAAGAGGGCATTCCGGCTCTTCCACACTTCCAGAATAAGATGCAGCAAGCCAAACTCCCCCACTTTGTTACAATTTGAGCGTTTGGAACAGCAGACAGATTTGTGCCTTTAATGGGGCCAAATCGGAAGCATGAATCATATCTGGCACCGACCCACATAATGAAAATAAGATGAACCTGGATATATAACTGGAATGAACAATATTAAAGTCAGGCACCAGATACTCGTAAACTGCATATAATTCAACATGATCTGACACATTGGGCCATTTTATAAATTGTTACCAATTGAACTTGAAAATCCACATTTCCAAAAGTTTACATGTAAAATTGAAGTTTTGCAAGTAGACACATGATTCAGTTTTTTTGGATATCAATCCAAGTCCTCAAATATTAATATTTTGGAATAATGAACAATCCAAGGAGTAGAGCAAAGTGACATTTTACATTTCCTGACATACCCTACCAGATTCAATGGGCAACTCAAATACATGGCATTCATTGATACCATTGACTTCCATCCAATGGTGCAAAAATAAACCACTCAAAGAGTGGTTGTTGGTGGGTTCAATACCACTAATTCCAGATCCTCCATGCTGACGCACTGCCACTTAAACCACTGGCCTTAATTTTGCCAAGTATGGCCTGTCACACAGGTTCAACGGTCTGACACTTCATTGACCTTCACTTATCTGGTTTTGGATAAAGATGACTAAATAAATATGGCTAATGTAAACATACCAATCCAACTAACAACATTTTTTCTAATAGCCCCTTGCTCCAGTTAATGCAATTTACTGTGCCTGATTTGGACTATGATTAATCCAGACATATCCAAATCGATAGGATTCTGAAATTTAGAAGTATCAAAAAATGCTTAATAATAAAAGAAATGGCCAAATAATTAAAAATATTTCTAAAAGCAAACATAAGACAAAAATCTATATACTAAAACTCTCGTTTGTTTGTTCCTGAACTACAGCCAAAACGGTACACGATAGCGCGACAATTTTAGGCCCAACTTACTCACCGTCGTCCCTTTGGTGCTAATGGAAGAAGTTTCATTGAAATCGGTGTTATATTTTTTACGTTATTCACATTTTAAAGTTTAAATGTATCTCCTAGGGAGGGAGGGGGGAGGGAAGGAGGGGGGTGGAAGGAGAGGGAGGAGGGAGGATAAGGGGGGTTGAGGGGGAGGGAAGGGGGAGGGGGATGGGGGGAGAGGAGTAGGGGAGGGGGAGGAGAGGGTGCTGCACCAATGCAGGAGAGGTTTGGGCCCAACTTGGTCTAGTTATTTTTTTAAATACTGCAAAGCGCTAAATTATACTGCAACTTAACTTATTGTTACTTCTCTGAGTTGTAGCTGTACAATCTTTATTGAAATAACTAATTTTATGGTGCAGGAACTCTGAAGAGATTCCCTGCTGCAATTGCTGGAGAAATTCAGTAAATTCTTGCTTTGCTGTTGAACACAAGAAGATTCTATTTCCTTTGCTCAATAAATTAGTCAGCAAATTAAGCAGAGCTGGGTTTAAACGCGTGTGCAATGAATTCTTGAGCTGGCTTTCGTTTGGTGGTAAATGTTGGCAATTCACCACGGAGCTACTAGTATCTGGCAGATTTGGGTATTGCCTCCTCTGACAATACTGACACACAAATAGGATCTCTCACATACATACTCTCCCACAAAAAAACACCCATAAAACACAGGGTCTCTTTAATCAAGGACAAAGCTTCCTCATTATTCACAGGTAATAAGAACATGAGTGGATGTGAATTGTTTTGGCATTCTGATATATTTTTCAGCTCATGAGATTACTCACAAAATATGTGTTGCTAGCAAATGCCTTGTTATAGGATACCTTGCTGGAATTCCCATAAGAGTAATTTTGATTGTGAAATTGACAAACTCATTGGTGATTTTGCCATATTTTGGGTTTTTTTTGTGGAAATTTGAATTTTTGAATTTTATATCCAACAAACCGTCTGCAAGTGTAAAGAAAATTTATAGGACTCATGAGAACCTGTTGACCTATTTCACCTTCACTCCAGTATCAAATCCAGTCATTGAGAGATGGTTTGTGCAGTTTTGGTCTCCTAATTTGAGGAAGGACGTCCTTGCTATTGAGGCAGTGCAGCATTGGTTCACGAGGTTAATCCCTGGGATGGAGGGACTGAAATATGAGGAAAGATTGGAAATACTGGGCTTGTATTCACTGGAATGTAGAAGGATCTTATAGAGATGTATAAAATTATAAAAGGACTGGACAAGCTAGATGCAGGAAAATTGTTCCCAATGTTGGGGGAGTCCAGAACCAGGGGCCGCAGTCTAAGAATAAAGTGGAGGCCATTTTAAATTGAGGTGAGAAGGAATTTTTTCACCCAGAGAGTTGTGAATTTGTGGAATTCTCTGCCACAGAAGGTAGTGGAGGCCAATTCACTGGATGAATTTAAAAGAGAGTTAGATAGAGCTCTAGGGGCTAGTGGAATCAAGGGATATGGGGAGAAAACAGGCACAGGTTACAGATTGTGGATGATCAGCTATGATCACAATGAATGTCTGTGCTGGCTCGAAGGGCCAAATGGCCTCCTCCTGCACCTATTTCCTATGTTTCTATATGCATCCTTGGAAGCCAGGCTGCAAATCACCAATGACTCTTATTAAAGCATTTACAAGATGGACCTTACATTCATCCACCAACTGAGAGTCCTCTACCAACCTTCTGTACCATGTTGCCCTTGTCCCTGCTGTACAATATTACTCCCCCAACAATAAAGGTCAACAAGGAGGTCCTTGAGAGCATATCTCAGGCATTAGCTCTCATTGTAGACATGAACTATGAAATTCACCTTTA
Source organism: Rhinoraja longicauda (assembly GCF_053455715.1). Taxonomy (NCBI): domain Eukaryota; kingdom Metazoa; phylum Chordata; class Chondrichthyes; order Rajiformes; family Arhynchobatidae; genus Rhinoraja; species Rhinoraja longicauda. The sequence goes on from NC_135956.1 coordinate 77,705,044, forward strand.
CTTTAATGCACCAGTAAAACTTTGGCCATTGAGAAGTAGAAGAATTGAATATCAAGATATGAGACCCATTGTAAAGCTTTTAATCTTGAACTCTAATACACTTGTACTACATGGCCAATGTGCAACATGTGACTTAAAACATTAGATAGATACAAACAATACTGTCTCTGCAAAACCCTCTAAATTCACAGGCAGGAGATGCCAACCAATATCTGCATTCTCTTCCAGATCCATAAACCCACGTTTGAATCCTTCATTACACTCAGTTTATACACCTGGCACCGTACTGCCAAAATTTCAGCTTTGTCAGCATGTGATTAATAGCATAAATGAAAAAAAAAATTTTAGGAGCAACATTTTTAAATGACAGAATATAGCAATATTCATTTGGCAAAGAAAAAAAAAGTTAACGTAATTGCATAAAGCAGATATATTTATCTTGCTCCTGTCCACTTAGTGCAATGTCAGATGAGGTTCATTTGGAGATGACCAAGGAAAACAGCTTTCAAAATCTTTCCATCACCGGGAAAGTTTAGTGGAGTGCCCTCTACTGGTATCTGACAGACCCGGATTGAATGACTTCTAGACAACTATGTGCTTACAGTTTAGTTTAAACTGCTGGCAATTAATATTGAAACCAGGCTCAAAGTATCAAAGATGTTACTTGGTTGAAATATTTTATAATGTAACAGATAGTGTCAATGAACTAGACACAGAAACAGGCCCTTCAGCCCAACTTACCCATGCTGACCAAGATGCCCCATGTCTGCTTGTCACACCTGCCCACATTTGGCCATATCGCTCCAATCCTTTCCTGTCCATGTATCTATCCAAATATATTTTGTAGGTTGTTATAGTACTTGCCTCAACTACCCCCTCTGGCAGCTTGATCCATATACCCACCACCATCGGTGTAAAAACGTTGCCCTTCAGGTTCCTATTAAATCTTTCCCCTCTCACTTTAAACTTATGTCCACTTTATCTGTTAATAAATTATATAGAGCATCCATGGACAGAGAAACAGAATTACTGGTCAACAGCCCTTCATCTGAACCAGAAATATTAGAAGATCAGCATGTTTTAGGTTTTAGAGAGTGGGAAGTTTGGACAAAACAAAGAGAATGGCTGGAGACACAGATTATCCAGGTGACAGAATAGTTTTCAGTGCAATCCAAGAGAGAGGAATGAATTATTGTTGTCTGGATGAGTGTAATTGCCGGAATAAGAACAAGAGCAGTGGAGAGAGAAAAGATAACGTGCTGGAACTGTGAAATGCAGAATAGCAGTTGCTGGAACACTGAAATAAAGGAAAATGCTGGGAATTGTATGAAAGATTTGGAGAAAGACAGAATGCGACAAACACCAGGCCTCTTTTTAAAAATTATTTTTTGAATAAAGGATTCGCACTTTATTTCCTCCCACAGTTTAGTGAATTATGAAAAATTTCAACAAATGAGTCCATTATGGTTGGACTTCCTTCAAAAGGCTCTCATGCAGTCCTCAGCCATCAGCCCTTGAGTGTCTCCAATACTTTGTCCCTTATAATTTGGATTTTTGTAGGTCTACCTTATTATTCAAAATTATTATTGTTCTGATCTCACATTTTATTAATAGAATTATCCCATCTCCTACTCTTTTCTGCTTATTAGTCCGAGGTGAAAAATAGCCCAGAACCACCTCTCCGTACAACTCTTACGGTACACCCTTTTATTTCTATTTGTGCCATTAATTCATCCATTTTCTTATAACTAATTTGATGACTCCCTTTTTTGAATCCTACTGAAAAGCCTTTTTTTAAACTGTGTTGCTCTTCATTGTTGATCACTTTATCCCAGAGGATCCTTCATTGATGCTGCCTGACCTGCTGAGTAGTTCCAGCATTTACTGTTTATATTTGAGATTGTAATTTTCAATTTGTGTCCTGTTCTGAATGCCATAAGCATTCATAGAACATAGAACAGAACAGCCCAGGAAAGGTTCCTTCGGCCCACATGTTTGTGACGAACATGATGCCAAGTTAAATTGATTTCATCTGCCTGTCCACGATCCATATTCCTCTGTTCCATTCACTTCCATGTGCCCATCTAAAAGTCTCTTAAACACAACTATCGTATCTGCCTCCACCACCACCCCTGGCAATGCGCTCCTGGCCTCCACCACTCTCTGTGTGGAAAAATATACACCACACATCTCTGTTAAACTTTCCCCCTCTCACCTTATAGCTATAGTTATATTGCTTCCACCAACACCCCTGGAAGCACATTCCATGCACCCGCCACTCTGTGTAAAAAAACTTGCCCTGCACATCTCTTTAAACGTTGCTCCTGTCACCTTAAATATATGTGCTGTAGTATTTGACATTTCCATTCTGGGAAAAAGGTTCTAACTGTCTACCCTATCTATGCCTTTCATAATTTTATGTACATCTATTATGTCTCCCCTTAACCTCTGACATACCAGAGAAAACAATCCAAGTCTACCCAACCTGTCCCTGTAGCTAAAACCCTGTAATCCAGGCAGCATTTTGGTAAACCTCTACACCCTTTTCAAAGCATCTACATCTTTCCTCTCATGGAGCAACCAGAATTGCACACAATACTCCAAATGTAGCCCAAACAAAGTACTATAGAGCTGCACCTATAGATTTTTTTTCATCAATTTCAGATAGTCTTCAATTTTGTCTTTTTTAAATTTTTCCTTACTCTGGAGCCATACTGCACAGAAACTGGCTCTTCGGCCCAACTTGCCCGTGTGAAAGTAAAACTACTCTTGAGAAAGAGTTTCTGACTTTTTCTGTCACATTTTGTCTACAGTTACATGTTTTATTAACTTGCGCTATCATCTTGCCTTTACTCTTTAATTTCTAAACATTTTCAACCCTGAGTAAACCCCTTCCCCACCACACAATTCCACAGTTTACTTTAAAGCCCCATCTACACTCCTTGTTACTCAGTTCACTGGAACATTCCACTCAGCCTGATTGAAGTCAAACCATCCCAACAGTACTGCTTCCTCATTCCCCTGTGCCGATGTTTGTGCCGTTAAACTGAAGTGTCATCAGAACCTTCAATACCAGCTGTCCCAGGAGTTTCGTGTTTCCTTGTGCCTATTCATGGCCAAGCTATTCTCAAATAAAGTGAAGGATGGGTCGTGTCCATGACCTCCTTCAGTTCTGGTCTGTCCCAACTATTTTACAACATCATGTTCTGTGAGCAGAGATTTTGCTAGTCCATGCAATGACATACACTTTTCAACAAAGAGCATGAAAATTTGTTAGTTCACAAGGATTTCCTGCATCAGATATATTCATGTTTTCAAATGTAGACAGAAAATACTGAACATTCTCAGCAAATGCAAAACACAGAACGGAAAACCTTTCAGTTAACAATTTCCAATTTTTTTTTAACTCTATTTGAAATTTCCAGCAACTATACATTTTTGCTCTTTGATTAGAGATCACTTTCAGAAGAAGGGTCTCGACCCAAAACGTCACCCATTCCTTCTCTCCTGAGATGCTGCCTGACCTGCTGAGTTACTCCAGCATTTTGTGAATAAATACCCTCGATTTGTACCAGCATCTGCAGTTATTTTCTTATACTACCTGTTGCTCCACTGCGATTTCTCCTCCAGGTATGTCCACTTTGAAGAGGTTCTCCTCCTCTCTTCGACGAGAGTTTAGCAACGTGCTCTCTCGCTGCTCCCCCCTCTGTGATTTCTCCTGCCCTCCTATTCTATGACCACATTTTGACCCGAGTCTGAAGAAGGGTCTCGGCCCGAAACGTCACCCATTCCTTCTCTCCTGAGATGCTGCCTGACCTGCTGAGTTACTCCAGCATTTTGTGAATAAATACCTTTGATTTGTACCAGCATCTGCAGTTATTTTCTTATACTTTCAGAAGACAAGTTATTTACCGTGACATTTTCATCTTAGTTCAGACTCATTATCAGTAAAATGTAGAAACAAGGAACTGCTGATGAAGGGTCCAACCCGAAATATCACCTATCCATGTTCTCTGGAGAAGCTGCGAGTTACTCCAGCATTTTGTGACCTTTTCATTACCAGTAAATCTCAGATCAATGCTACAATCGAGATTTGGTCACCTTACTGGATTGGCGCATTAACAGCAGGCTCACTCTTTCCAATTGATGCAGAGGTGATTTATTCTTCCTCATCTTTCTCAACCTAGCTGCAACCTTTGACATTGCTGATCACATTCTTCCCTCCTCCAACATCAATCTACCCTCCAGCTAAGTGGGACAGCACTTCTGGATTCCAATTTTATTTATCCGTTGCTACCAGCAGAATAACCTGCAATGACTTTCTCTTTCTGCTCCCACAATGCTACTTTTGGTGTCTCTGAGATTGACTCTTTTTGTTACCTGTTTTCTTGTTGAGTCCATTGCTCTCCTGATCTGCCCTGTGTTCTGCTCTCTGTAAGTCAGAGAGTACAAAACTCTGCTGCATGTCCCAACCCGCACCACCATCCCATTCACAAATTATTCCTGTGCTTGCTCTTCCACGTGTGATTGGTTGGGATTATGTATTTGGTTTGTGTTTGGTTGCGATTATGTAGTCCAACATTCTTGCTGAAACCTGGGAATCACTGGCAGATGCCCACTTAAAGTGGAGAAGGAACAGCCAGGATGATGTCGAGAACCTCAAAGTTATGATCAGGAGTACATGGAAGGCTTGCATAAGAATGGAAAGAGAGCGCTGCCTCCCAGGCTACCCAACTGCCTGACGCACCCGCCACAACTGCCCCCATGAACGGATGAACCGATAAGTCCCACACTGGCCTCAATAGCTCCCTCAGAATCCTCGAAACCGCAATGAAAGCAAATCATTCACAATGCCAGAGGACTGCCCAAGAAGAAGACAACAGCCTGGATTAATGTCAGACTTCTTTTAAAATTATATAAAATCTTCACAACACGATTAAATTATTATTTCAAATTATCACTTTTTCAAATTATTACTTTTTTTACATCAAAACACACAAATCAGTTTAAAAAAAAGCACATTTGTAAAGAATTTAAAGTAAAACAGTTGAAATAAATCTAATATTTATTTGCGCCATATTGCTCTGCTCTCTGTTCCAATTAATTTTGATGCAACTCATGAATAATATTTGATACACTTTGCTTTTCACTGCCAGACTATGCAGATTGTCAGTTTCAGAGGGCAATCTTGGGATCTATCCTAAATGCTGATAGTGACATTGAGACTTTAATGTTTGTGCAGAAATCCCAAAGTTGCAGTCAGCTGTGCAGCATAATGTTAGCAAATATGTAGCTACCTGTTGATATTTACTGGAGGATCTGAGCCAGTAATCCACTGGGAAACTAGGCATTTCACTGAATCTATATAAACCAACTGACAGGAATTTGGTAGAATGATTCATAGATCGTAAGGAAAACAAAAGTTTAGTTGTTTAGTTTAGAGATACAGCGCGAAAACAGGCGCTTCAGCCCACCAAGTGATCCTGCACAGTAACCTTATTCTGCACACTATATACAATTAATAATTTTTACAGAAGCCAATTAGCCTACAAACCTGTATGTCTTTGGAGTGTGGGAGGAAACCGGTGCTCCCGGAGAAAACCCATGCGGTCACAGGAAGAACGTACAAAATCCATGCAGATGGCACCCCCAGTCATTGTCGAGCCCGGGTCTCTGGCGCTGTAAAGCAGCTGCTCTACCTCTGTGCCGTTTAATAAAGGCTAAAGTTACAAGTAGGAATATTGCAATGTAGTATTGAATTTTCCAAAGTTTCATTGCAAATAATATTTGAAGTAATTTTGTAGTTAGTTTATTGCAAACGTTCTCTGTGCGCAGCTATCGAAAGAGCTGGAAATTGACATAATATAAGGTTTGATGCTGCCGTCTAGTGGTGACTTCAGTAATGTCCAAATCAAGGTTAAATCACCAAGTCTGACAAGATGAGCTAATTATTAGTTTAAGCAAAATAGTAGTTATTTCATTGATCTTTTGGGAAATTCTATTGAAAAATGAGCAGTCGGTCAATCCGTCTGTCTGTGGATTAAAGTATTTGGAGATTATATTGAATGGGACATGCAGGTTTTCAAATGCAGGTTTTCAAACCAGATTGCTTAGCTTACTGCTGAAGAATGTTAAGGATCAATTTCAATCTTTCCTGATTCTTAAGCTCAGATAGGAAATCCCTCAACAAGCATATCTCAGACTGTTTCTTTGTTCTACACTGTCCAGAAAACCTCCTTAATTTACTTGTGATCATATTTACAAATTTGTCTTAATAATTGTCTGAACCCCAACAGAATAGTATGAATAACATGATGTAAAGTGAACTTATTTGGTAGCAACTTGTTCAGTAATATGATGGTTTCTATATCTGTATTTTCAGATGATGTAGTACTGTTCCACTTAGCTTTGGAGTATCTTTCTCATATTATAGGAAATATCTTTAGACAATCTTTAGTTTGAAATGAAAAGCATGTTTAGCACTATAATTAGATTATATATACTTAGAATTGTAAGATGATACAATGATTAATTTATTAAAGAATTCATTTAAGCTTCCTTTGATTAATCTAAACACCATATGGGTTTGCTCATCAGAACATTGCTCGGAAACAATAGGCTGACAAAGCATGACTATGTGATAGAATTCTAATGGATAAATTAAAAGATCATAATGCTTTTCTACTATACTGTATGATGCATTCAGCACAGTTTCTAAGTATTTGTTTTCTGCAGGATAAATGTTCTACAATGTAGAAGAAGGGTATGTTTAATACCCCTTCATTGCCTGTGCTGTCATTGAATGTGTTCATGGGTGACCTGTGACTTAACTCCATACTCCCACTGTTGATCCATATTGATCAATACTTATAGTTACAAAAATCTATCAGTCTAATATCATTCATTGATCCCGCGATCAATTGTCACACTTCTTGTGTGTACGTTGTTTTCTATCATTGAGTTTGATGAGGTGCTTATATATAATGGATCCAGGGTTGCAGATGGGTGGGTAGGCAGTGAGAGGGGTGCTGAGAGAGTTCAGGAGGAAGCTAACAGATTAAGTGAGTGGGGAAGGCCATGGGAAATGGAATAGAAAATGGAAGAAATCCAAACTACCAATTTAATAAAATAATTAGTAAGGATGAAGAGTGATTGACAAGTGTTCATGTTCAGAAAGTGATGATCACTGAAAGTTAACATACATGTACAGTAAACATTTAAAAAGGTAAATGGAATGTTATATTTTATTGTAAAAGCTTTAAGTACAAGAATAGAGAGGATATTCTTTAGGGGAGTCCCTAACCAGGGATCACAGTTTAAGAATAAGGAGTAGGCCATTTAGGACTGAGATGAGGAAAAACTTTTTCACCCAGAGTTGTGAATCTGTGCAATTCTCTGCTACAGAAGGCAGTGGAGGCCAATTCACTGGATGTACAGTGCATTCGGAAAGTATTCAGACCCCTTCACTTTTTCCACTTTTTTTTACGTTACAGCCTTATTTTAAAATGGATTAAATTCATCTTTTTAACCATCAATCTACACACAATACCCCATAAAAAAAATTAAAAAACAGGTGTTTAGAAATTTTTGTAAAGTAATTAAAAAGAAATAACTGAAATATCACATTTACATAAGTATTCAGACCCTTTGCTATGACACTCAAAATTAAGCTTAAGTTCATCCTGTAATTAAGTTCATCCGAAGAGCACAGTGGCCTCCGTCATTCTTAAATGGAAGTACTTTGGAACCACCAGGACTCCTCATAGAGCTGGCCGCTCGGCCAAACTAAACAATCGTGGGAGAAGGGCCTTGGTCAGGGAGGTAACCAAGAATCCGATGGTCACTCTAACAGAGCTCCAGAGTTCCTCTGTGAAGATGGGAAAACTTTCCAGAAGGACAACTATATCTGCAGCACTCCACCAATCAGGCCTTTATGGTAGAGTGGCCAGACGGAAGCCACTCTTCAGTAAAAGGCACATGACAGCCCACTTGGAGTTTGCCAAAGGGCACCTAAAGGACTCTCAGACCATGAGAAACAAGATACTCTGGTCTGATGAAACCAAGATTGAACTCCTTGGCCTGAATGCCAAGCGGCACCGCTCATCACCTGGCCAATACCATGCCTACGGTAAAGCATGATGGTGGGGATGTTTTTCAGTCTGAACTGGGAGACTAGTCAGGATCGAGGGAAAGATGAATGGAGCAAAGTACAGAGAGATCCTTGATGAAAACCTGCTCCAGAGCATTCAGGACCTTAGACTGGGACGGAGGTTCACCTTCCAACAGGACAACGACTCTAAGCACACAGCCAAGACAACGCAGGGGTGACAGTGACAAGTCTGTGAATGTCCTTGAGTGGCCCAGCCAGAGCCCGGAATTGAACCCGATCGAACATCTCTGGGGGGATCTGAAAATAGCTGTGCATCGAAGCTCCCCATCCTACCTGACAGAGCTTGAGAAGATCTGCAGAGAAGATTGGGAGAAATTACCCAAATACAGATGTGCCAAGCTTGTAGCAGCATACCCAAGGAGACTTGAGGCTGTAATCACTGCCAAAGGTCCCTCAACAAAGTACTGAGTAAAGGGTCTGAATACTTATGTAAATGTGATATTTCAGTTATTTCTTATTAATTACTTTGCAAAAATTTCTAAACACCTGTTTTCACTTTTTTATTATGGGGTAATGTGTGTAGATTGATGACAAAAAAAAAGAATTTAATCCATTTTATAATAAGGCTATAGCGTAACAAAATGTGGAAAAAGTGAAGGGGTCTGAATACTTTCTGAATGCACTGTATACTTGATGCCCTGCCGACAAAGGCAAGCATAAGAATTGGACACTGTGTTGCAGCTGTATAAAACAATGGTTAAACTGCATTTGGGCCATTCTGAGTCATGCGTGTGACCAAAAATGTGAAAAATTGTGAAATACATCTCTTCTAATTCTGAAAGCATTACAGGTATATTGTTTTGTACTGTATATATGACATATATGTTGAAGTTTATCAAGTGAAATTTATATTATACTGACAATGTTTATTTAGGGTCAGAGGTCAAATATGACCGGTCACGTGTGTGACCTAACATGGACACAAACGTGACCAGTCATATTTGACCTCCAACCCAAAGCAAACATTGTCAGCATAACATATAAAAATTTCACTTGATAAACTTTGACATATATAAGTCATATACACAGTACAAAACAATATACCTGTAATGCTTTCAGAATTAGAAGAGTTGTATTCCACTTTTTGATGACATTTTTGTACAATTATGGACTTCAACAAGTTCATGACTGCATGTTCAGCTACCCTGGTAGGTTAGTTTGCATGCGATTCAGAGAAGAGCTAGATAACTGGTACAGAGTCTGCATTGTGGTAGGAAGCAGAGGGTGTTAGTGGAATACTATTTTTCAGACTGGAGACCTGTGACTAGTTGTGTGCCCTGGGGATTAGTGCTAGTTCCATTACTTTGTCATCAATATTAACAATTTTGATGAGAATGTACAAGGCATGCTTACCAAGTTTATATATGACAATAAAATAGGTAGAATTGTAGACAGCGAGGATGTTTATGAAGTATTACAGCATAATCTTGAACTACTGGGCATGATTTCCAAGGGATGGCAAGTGGACTTTATTGCAGATAAGTGTGAGGTGTTGCATTTTGGGAAGTCAAACCAGGGCAGAACCTTCACAATGAAGTTTGGCCCTGAGGAGTGTTGGAAGCACATGGATCGAGGAGTTCCTTGAAAGTGGCATCACAGGTAGATAGGGGGATGGAGTTGGCATTTGAGAGCTGGCCTTCATCGATCAGAGAATCATCAATCAGAGGTTATGAGATGTATGTAGTGATCAAGGACCCAAATATTCTCAAACTGATGATTTTGTTACATTGGTGGAGGACTCTGGTAAACATTCTAGTTGCTAAAGAAGCTAGTCTAACAACTAGGATGAAAAGCTCCTATCTCATTAAACCCCAGGATGTACATCCTTGTGTAAATTAATTGAATCAAGCATGTACTCTGATATGTCAATATACATGTCGCAGGGCTATCTTTTATTCATTATCATCGCACCTTTATGTCTTTCATACATTTCTATGTCCACCTGTTCTTTATCAAGTCTTTGACATGATTTGGCATGGAATCGTCCAGATACTGAGTTTCCAACACTTTTTTCATCTCGATACCGCTGCTGAATTATGGCCTCGATGAGTTTCTGTCTTTTGCTACCGACCTTTTCTTTCAGTCTCTCCTTGATAATTGACCACAAATTCTCTATCTGATTAAGGCCTGTCTTAGACATGTATCCCCTTCTACTGGAAAAATGGAGTCACCATCTTTGGCGTGTGGCACCGTGCAAAGTCTTGCTGGAACATCCCAGATCCATCTGGAAGTTTTTGTCATCTCCGTCACTACTCTTCAATACATCTCTCTAATGTAGCAATCTTATCAGTCTGTCAACTGGGAGCAATGGACCAACACTGTAGTAGCTGAAACATAGAAAATAGGTGCAGGAGTAGGCCATTCGAGCCTGCACCGCCATTCAATATGATCATGGCTGATCATCCAGCTCAGTAACCTGTACCTGCCTTCTCTCCATACCCCCTGATCCCTTTAGCAAAAAGGGCCACATCTAACTCCCTCATAAATATAGCCAATGAACTGGCCTCAACTACCTTCTGTGGCAGAGAATTCCACAGACTCACCACTCTCTGTGTGAAGAAATGTTTTCTCATCTCGGTCCTAAAAGACTTCCCCCTTATCCTTAAGCTGTGACCCCTGGTTCTGGACTCCCCCAACATCGGGAACAATCTTCCCGCTTCTAGCCTCTCCAACCCCTTAAGAATTTTATATGTTTCTATAAGATCCCCCCGCAGTCTTCTAAATTCCAGCGAGTACAAGCCCAGTCTATCCAGTCTTTCTTCATATTAAAGTCCCGCCATCCCAGGGATCAATCTGGTGAACCTTCTCTGTACTCCCTCTAAGGCAAGAACGTCTTTCCTCAGGTTAGGAGACCAAAAATGCACACAATACTCCAGGTGCGGTCTCACCAAGGCCCTGTACAACTGCAGCAGAACCTCCCTGCTCCTAAACTCAAATCCTCTTGCTATGAATGCCAACATACCATTCACTTTCTTCACTGCCTGCTGCACCTGCATGCTTGCTTTCAATGACTGGTGCACCATGACACCCAGGTCACGCTGCATCTCCCCTTCTCCCAATCGGTCACCATTCAGGTAATACTCTGCTTTCCTGTTCTTGCCGCCAAAGTGGATAACCTCACATTTATCCACATTATATTGCATCTGCCATGCATTTGCCCACTCGCCTAATCTATCCAAGTCACTCTGCAGCCTCCTAGCATACTCCTCGCAGCTAACACTGCCACCCAGCTTCGTGTCATCCGCAAACTTAGAGATGTTGCATTCAATTCCCTCGTCCAAATCATTAATATACACTGTAAATAACTGGGGTCCCAGCACTGAGCCTTGCGGTACCCCACTAGTCACTGCCTGCCATTCCGAAAAGGACCCGTTTATTCCTACTCTTTGCTTCCTGTCCGCCAACCAATTTTCTATCCACCTCAACACTGAACCCTCAATACCGTGTGCTTTAAGTTTGTACACCAATCTCCTATGTGGGACCTTGTCGAAGGCCTTCTGAAAGTCCAGATATAACACATCGACTGGTTCTCCCTTATCCACTCTACTAGTTACATCCTCGAAAAATTCTATAAGATTCGTCAGACATGATTTGCCTTTTGTAAATCCATGCTGACTTTGTCCGATGATTTCACCACTTTCCAAATGTGATGCTATCACATCTTTAATAACTGACTCTAGCATTTTCCCCACTACCGATGTTAGGCCATCTGGTCTATAATTCCCCGTTTTCTCTCTCCCTCCCTTGTTAAAAAGTGGGGTTACATTAGCTACCCTCCAGTCCTCAGGAACTACTCCAGAATCTAAAGTTTTGAAAAATTATCACTAATGCATCCACTATTTCTGAGGCTACTTCCTTAAGCACTCTGGGATGCAGCCTATCTGGCCCTGGGGATTTATCTGCCTTTAATCCATTTAATTTACCTAACACCACTTCCCGACTAACCTGGATTTCCCTCAGTTCCTCCATCTCATTAGACCCTCGGTCCCCCGCTATTTCCGGCAGACGGTTTATGTCTTCCTTAGTGAAGACAGAACCAAAGTATTTGTTCAATTGGTCTGCCATCTCCTTGTTCCCTATGATCAATTCACCTGTTTCCGACTGCAAGGGACCTACATTTGTCTTAACTAATCTTTTTCTCTTCACATATCTATAAAAGCTTTTGCAGTCAGTTTTTATGTTCCTTGCCAGTTTTCCCTCATAATCTATTTTCCCTTTCCTAATTAAGCCCTTTGTCCTCCTCTGCTGGACTCTGAATTTCTCCCAGTCCTCTGGTATGCTACTTTTTCTGGCTAATCTGTATGCTTCATCTTTTGTTTTAATACTATCCTTGATTTCCCTTGTTAGCCATGGATGCACTACCTTTCCTGGTTTGTTCTTTTGCCAAACTGGGATGAACACTTGTTGTAGTTCATCCATGCGACCTTTAAATGCCTTCCATTGCATGTCCACCGTCAACCCTTTCAGCATCAATCGCCAGTCTATCTTGGACAATTCACGCCTCATACCCTCAAAGTTACCTTTCTTTAAGTTCAGAACACTTGTTTCAGTATTGACTTTGTCACTCTCCATCCTAATGAAGAACTCTACCATATTATGATCACTCTTGCCCAAGGGGCCTCGCACAACAAGACTGCTAACTAACCCTTCCTCATTACTCAATACCCAGTCTAGAATGGCCTGTTCTCTCGTTGGTTCCTCGACATGTTGGTTTAGAAAACCATCTCTCAAACATTCCAAGAAATCCTCTTCCTCAGCACCCCTGCCAGTTTGGTTCACCCAATCTATATGTAGATTGAAGTCACCCACTATAACTGCTGCACCTTTGGTGCATGCATTTCTAATTTCCTGCTTGATGCCATCACCAACCTCACTACTGCTGTTAGGTGGCCTGTACACTACTCCCACTAGCGTTTTCTGCCCCTTAGTGTTTCGCAGCTCTACCCATATTGATTCCACAACCTCCGAGCTAATGTCCTTCCTTTCCATTGCGTTAATCTCCTCTCTAACCAGCAACGCTACCCCACCTCCTTTTACTTTCTGTCTATCCCGCCTGAATATAGAATATCCCTGGATGTTGAGCTCCCAGCCTTGGTCACCCTGGAGCCATGTCTCCGTAATCCCAACTATATCATAATCATTAATAACTATCTCCACATTTAATTCATCCATCTTATTCCGAATACTCCTTGCATTGAGACACAAAGCCTTCAGGCTTGTTTTTATAACACCCTTGCCCCTTATATAATTATGTTGCAAAGTGGTCCTTTTTGATTTTTGCCCTGGATTTTTCTGCCTGCCGCTTTTACTTTTCACCTTGTTACCTATTGTTTCTACCCTCACTTTATACCCCTCTGTCTCTCTGCGCTTGTTCCCATCCCCGTGCCATATTAGTTACAATCCTCCCCGACAGCACTAGCACCACCAGGACAAACACCACCAGAGCATCATCTATTCAGGATGTTTGACGAACTGGCCGATGTGGCAATTTCTCTCTGGCTCCCTGACTAATCTCTGAATAGGTTAACTCTGTTGGCCCTGAACTAAGAAATAGCCTTCATGACTGAATAACAAACACCCTTCAGTCCTCAAGTCCAAACTTTTTATTTTAAGGCCCACTGATATAATTATTTCTTCTTCACAGCCGTTGGAAATCGGTGTTTCCCACACAGATCTTCTGGCTATCTGAGGCATCAATGATGCATCAACAAAGTGCTTGAGCTTATTGAAACTCCTGCTGCCTGCAATTCTCTCATGGCATTATTTGTCTTTCTTGGATCCTCCTTATTTTCCTGAACCAGAAAGGCCTCATCTATTGGAGGGTCTTCCTCTTGCAGCCGCACTTGCCCATCCTCATGGGCAATAGTGATCCGGGTTCTTACCCTTGCCTGACAGTCCTGATACACAGAAGCTTGGCTCACCCCTGCCAATTTAGCAATCTCTCGCTGTGATTTCAAGCTATATTGATGCAAGGTTATGATTTTTCTGCTCACCTCCTTGGAGTGATATCTATTTTGTGAATTGCTTGAGTTTTTCCTCAAATGATGATGAAATAATGGGTTGATGGTGCAATGTAAGGTTGTTATTTTGCCTTTAATTTATTTTGAATGTTCTCAATTTGGCCTCATGCTTTGTTTGTATTTCCAGTCTTATGTTAAGTTGTAACCATCTTAATTTTCCATTTCATCCCCTACATTCCACATATCTTCATTTACCTCATTTCCAGATCATTTTCATCCACGTGTGTTCATGCATTCCATCTTCACAGCTGATTATTCTGGTTGCCCCCTTTGTTTATCCATTCTCATCTTCATGAGTTCTTATCGATTCTTTTTGTAAATTACAATAGTCTATTGATTGGTTTCCTCCATTCCCTGTTTTCTAATTTGTTGCTGTACAACACTTACTTTTTTTTTTCTACACTTCTCTCGGATACAATATTGCATCATTATACAATTGAGGTAAGTTTCACAGAAATCATTGGAAATTATACATGAATTATGTGTATAAAATCATGAGAGGAATAGATCGGGTAAATGCAGAGTCTTTTGCCCAGAGTAGGTGAATCGAGGACCAGAGGACATAGGTTTAAGGTGAAGGGGAAAAGATTTAACAGGAATCTGAGGGGTATTTTTTTCACACAAAGGGTGGTGGGTGTATGGAACAAGCTGCCTGGGGAGGTAGTTGAGGCTGGGACTATCCCAACTTTTAAGAAACAGTTAGACAGGTATATGGACAGGATAGGTTTGGAGGAATATGGACCAAACACACGCAGGTGGAACTAGTGTAGCTGGGACATATTGGCAAGTTGGGCCGAAGGGCCCGTTTCCACACTTTATCACTATTAATACCCAGAGAATGAAAAATGACCATAACTTAAGAGATATTTATACAGTTTCAGAAAAATAAATGGTGGACATAAAAGCGACCCAATAGCAAAATCAGCGAGTGATTCAGTTAAGTTGCACAATGATGTAGTATGTGACGGTAGTACACATTTCCCAAATGCCCTATTGGTTTGGGATTCTATTAACCTACACAAAGAGAACAAGTGGGAAAGATCAGATTCCACTGGATTAGCAGAGAGTATCGGTGAAGCACCCAATTTTCAGCTCTCATAATGTACAATAGAAATCAAAGACCAGATGAATCCAACGAAGATGCTGCAAATATTTCCAATTTTAATCACGGGAAAGTCACATTTAGTGATATCCAGTGTAAAATTACTTCAAGTCACCTTCGTCTCCAATTCCCTCACTGGAGTCGCACTCCATGGTCAAATTCCAGACTCCATATGCAATGTTTTTCAATTAATATTGTAGTTTGTCAGGTCAGGCTCAGTTTTGGCATGGAAACACAAGAGACTGCAAATACTGGAACCTGGAGCAAAAAACTGTTGAAGGGACTCTATGAGAAACATTCACTTTTTCTTTAGCTCGATAGATGCTGTTTGACCCATCAAGTTCAAACAATTAGTTTTTATGCATACAATTTTTGCACTTAGATTTTCTGCAGCTGTATGTTAATGATTTAAAAAATACAGCAACTGATTACATATGATGCCACATTGAATAAAGAGTCAAAGTAGGTTGGACAATTTACTTCACATTTACTCTGCAATAAATGCAGTTACAATAGTTCACTGTGCTTATAATTGAAAATGCAATTCATAGACATCACGTCCAAAGTAAAACCAATTTCCTAATTATTGGAGGCATCTTAGTTCTGTAAGACATATCACTTATTAATACTTATCAGTTGCTAGTCATGAAAAAGGTCACTTTTGTCCATTAACTTTAAAAGTATTTAACATAAAAAGCAGAATTAGATGAAAAAAATTATTCATGGATATTTAATTTTAAAAATACAGCCTTCCATCAACGTGGGTTGTTTTTAAATGTGCTATACAAATAAAATTGACTTGACTTGACTTGACTTTGTTTGCACGTATTTTGGCAATAGATTTGTGTGCTCATTGATACGAAAGAGAGGTTGTACTTAAATAGTTTGAGCATCCAGCATCTTAACAATGTCAGGTGAGGTTTAGGCGCAGTAAGGCACAATAGTAAGCCGCCTCTACTCTGAATACTCTTTGAACATCTAACGTCAACATAGCATTCTGCATTCCCAGCAGTTATATGATCATGCAATCAGACTGTCAAAATAATCCCAACATATAGTTTTGTACTCACTAATTAAATGGTGATGCATACTTCACCCACATCATATTGGAACCCTCAGCCAGAAAGACACATTTGGCTCATTGATCTAACGTCAATTTGGAGCCAAGCTGACAAATTTGAAATGGGGTGTTGAATCCTAGTAGCTTTTGCATATAATGATCACCTTCCTTGTGATCAAAATTGCAATGCAGGAAAGGGGCTGTTCGCAGATTATATCCTAATCCCTCACCTACACACTGGTCACAGTCCAAACTAGAAATATGGACAGGATTTTAGGAAAAATTGAAGTGCTTCATCCAGGAGCATTCCTCAATTTACAAAATTAAAGGCCCCACCAATAGTTATCATTCCAGAAATGTCTTTAAATTGAATGACAAAGATTATTATGAAATTTTCATTTATATCTTTTTTTACAAAATTAAAACTCTTCTGAAGTTAGCAATTCCCTATGTAAAGAACATTGTATTGTTGTCATGTTAATAATGGTTGCTTTCTGTCATTAGATCTGCAGAACAGCCACACTAAGGCTTTGCATAATTTTTATAAAACTGCTATTAAAATTTGCAGTCTTTATTGTTCTTTTCCTAGAGTAAAAAAAATAAGCATACCTGTTTTACTGCAATTCTTTTCTCATTGTTTTCTAAAAAATCTTATTTGCAGTGATCTCTTTAAATTCTGCCCCTGCTCGAATTAACCTGAGTATTTGGTTATAAAGCTGACAAAGTAGATGACCACATGAGTAAAGAGGATGATTGCAATTCTAATCAAAAGAAATTAAAGCATAGAAAATAAATGTGATATTAGGACTCAATCTATTACATGAACCTATATGTATGTTAATCCCACCATATAAAAACAAAGAAGCATAATTTTCTGGTATGACAGAAATCTCATTTTTTTTAAACAACTGTTCTAGTGATGAATTGTTAAGTTAAATGCTCAAGTAATTTATAAAATAATTCAGCCTATAAGAGGAAAGGGGACATTTACTTCAGTCGGCAATAATAATTTGGCATCCCAAAATAAATTGGGAAAACAAAATGTCTATTTTCAGATAGTATCATTGTTTTAATTGCATTGCTGCAGCACTTTGTAATTTTATGCAATGATAAAATTATGACCATTTTAAGTGGCATGTACAACTTGTCATTTCCTACTAACAGGGAGGAAGGATGATTGTGTTACACTGCATCCCAAAGGGTGGAAGGGATGGCAATTTCCCAGATGTGCCCCTGCATTAGTTGTTCCCACTGGAAGAGAAAGATCAGAAAGTATATTTTGGCAAAGTTGAGCAGATTTTTTGATACTTTTGTACAAGTAACTATTTTCTTACAGCAGAAACTCTGGAGGTTAGGAAAATTTAGCACCAACTATAGCATAACTTCTTAAAGCTGGCGAATGTGGACAAGTCTGTTATAAACCACCTCTATTTCTGGTTGAGCAGAGCAGAATTTCACAAACATATCAAATAGAATCTACTATATCGTTTCTCTAAAATGGGGACATTGTGAGTAAAAGAGTACCCTGCCACCTTCCCTTTCCTCTCAGTATTATTGGCTTAATTATTTTCTGTTGCACGTACCTAGAAGATAAGACTATTTACTGCAGCAAATTAAATAATATTTGAAGGAAAATTGGCAATGGAAAATTTAGTAAAGCAGTTGGCAATTGTCTGTAGATGTGCCTGTCTTTCAAGATGATTTCGCTTTTCTTAAACGTGGAGAATCCCTATCTTCGTAAGTGACGGTTCCATTTACTTCATTTGCTGCAAAACAGAAAGACAGGTTACGATTGCTTAATTCCTGTGGAGATCTGGACCGAAATTCATTACAATTTCAATAAATCATTATATGAAGCAGTCTGAACTATACAGAATGCACCAAGCAGATGAATTAGTAACAGAATAAAAGCCAACTGTGCAAGGAGGAACACCAAAAATATATTCGACTCGTTCTATCAGGAAAGAACCCAAATGAAAAAATGTGTAAAACGGGCGTATGCAACCCGCCGCCATCTCCCCAACCAAAACCCCACCCGAAGAAAATCATGAATTAATAAGGGAAAAGATCGTATTGACCTGGAAATACATTTCAGAAGCATGCAATATTATTTTTGATATGGTTACAACCAACTAAAATGATTATGCTTCAAGCGGGTGTATTCACGCACATTTGTTAGTTATAAAGGAAGAACACAAATCAAAAAAGGCAGGAGAAAGACCAAAACACTACAGCAGTTGTATAAATCTGAAATAACAAGGGCAAATATTGAACATTAAGTCTGGTACCTGTAAGAGAACAGGTAAATAAAGGATACAGCCCAATGCAGTAATCCATTTGCAGTTCATCTCCAGTATACGAACATCAAACTTGTGTACAACTCACACCTACGATTGAACGTTTGGGAGACCGGCAAGATTCATTTGCCAGCAGTGGTGGGACTGCAGGCATCTTCTATCATATGGGAACTCTGTTCATAGCTGCATTTCTCTCTACTGGACTGTTTAGGTTACGAACAGTTCTCAAGAACAGAATCCTGCTGTAACCCAGGGAGGACCCGAATTCTTCTTCCACATGCCAAACAATCAACTACAAATTACCGTTTTCATTAGTGAAAGTTCACTGTAATAACTTGAAAAAAACAATACATTTTAACAGGTTTGAAAATGACTAAATTGCTTGCAATACCACTGTTTGGCACCAAATGTCCCCACGTCTTAAATGACTAAACTAACCTTTATTTTCTCCTTTTTTGGTTGGTTTGTTCCTTGTGTTGCCGGCTTTCTTTTTTAGAGCCTGTATTTGTGCATGCTCTTTCCATCTTTTGAGCTGGAAATTAATGAACTTCCACATCATGTATGCTTGTGTCAAGCAAATGGCAGCCAGGGCACTTATTCTGTAATTAAGTACAGAATTATATAGTTATACTTTCTTCAGCTTTATCACATTCCATTTACCAAAAACAATTGTGTGTTTACAGGCAGATCATGAAGTGGGTTAGTCAATTAATTTAGACCATATGAACAAAAACATATTAAAAAATATATTTTATTATCATCTCTCCCGTCCAAATAAAATGATTGTTGTGAAGGACACTTCACTGCTCCAGCCCTAATAAATAATTTTCATACCAAATTCTCAATAGTAAGCCTGCCAAAGTCATTAAAATTGATTTGAAGCAAAAGAAATAAGAGCTGTTGGCAGGTCAGGCAGCATCTGTGGAGAGAAATAGACAGTCGAAGGTTCAGGTTGAGACCCTTCATCCTGTCCATGGAAGTTGCCTGACCAGGAGAGTTGCAAAATTTCTACAGCAAGTCTCCTCTTCTTCCTCCAAAAGCCTGCTTCACAACGTTGAAAGTTTTGAAGGCAACTCAATAGATAAGATGTCAAGGAGAGGCCTTTAATTAGAAATAGGGACAGATATTACGGAGAAGGAAAATGGGATAATTAACTTTGTCGTGCTCACCTTCGTTCCATCTCAATGTCTAAAAATCCTCACTGTGACAATGGCAAAATCGAAGCCAGTAATGGCTGGTTGCATAATTCTAATCAGCCCACAGCATTGAAGGGGCTGCACTCAATGATGCAGGGTCAACGTATTGCAAAACAACTCATGGAAGCATTTGGAGCATCTCTGCTTTTCCAATGAAGGAAGGCTTATATTTGCTAGAAATTGTCATTTAAGGGTTTGCATGTACTTAAAAAGGTAAAAGGTAATTCCTTTTATACCATTCTTTCCTGGGAGAATTTTGAATGTGTTGCATCTTGTAAGGGGGAAGAAAAAGGCTCTCATCGCTTATTTTAGGCATTTGCGGATAATGATTGATTGACTTGGTAAAGGTTTGGAGATTTGGTAGCATGGATATAGAATTTACAAAAACTATTCATGTTAGCTGTCTTTACATGGTTGCTAAAAAAACAAATATTTGATACGAAGTGCATCAACCAAATAGACCTAAACATATCTCTTCCATCTAGCCCTGTAAATCCAGGTAATACATTAAAGATGGGCGTGTATATTAATGCACAAATTGCTTGTGCTCAGTGCAGAATCATGTTAACGTGAAGAATGTATCCTTTTAGATAATGACAATTGTTATGATATTGTTGCAAGCTCCCCTTTGGCACCATGTGGAACTGGCATTTCTTCATAACAATATCTAAAATGATCTAGACACAATTGATCACTTATTGTTAGTCAATAATGGAACATCATTTGATTGGGTGAATTCCAGTAAGACTGAAAACAGTTGTAGAATCCAAGATCGATTTGTTTTGTACAAATCAGGAATTAATCCCAGGAATCATAGTTCATATGGTTTGACACCATAACAGGAAAGCAATTGGCAATAAAGCCCCCAGGGATGTACGAACATTTTTTTAGTGCAAAAGGCCCAAGCTAGGTTTAAAAAGTGGTGCAGCAATAAACTGGTTTATTCTTTGTTATACCACAATAAACTGTATTGCCGTAAATGGTTTAATTTTTAGCGCATCGCCTTGAACACTCGAAATTTAATAATTGGAAATTTATATGAAGTATTTTCTTCATTTGAAAAATGTTTCAATACTCCACAATTATTTTGTGATCTTTTTAATGGGCGCAGTGTGCCCATTTTGCCTGCTAGTTTCCGTAAATCCCTGCATATTTTCTTGCATAGAAAATTAAAATAAATAGTGAATAACCAAAAACAAATTGGATTGTTAAAATTACTTTCTGCCATCAAGATGTCAGTTTTAGCATTCATGCTGGAGATGGACCATTGGTCTTATCCATTGGTGTTCCTCATGTAAATCAATTAATGGGAAAATGACAAAATAATCACTATAATCAGAATAAAAACCGGTTGTGATGATTTGAAGATTTGTCTCAGGACGTGTAATTCAAAAATGGTTCAGGAAAGCTGTGACATTAATGACTCTAAATCATACCTTGAAAGACATAACAACATTTTTCATCACATTTAAAATTTGTACCTTACAGCCAAAATGTTAAAGTTTCCAGTAGCTAAATCAAGACTTTGATTTTGAGATCCAGAAAGGCCAAATCCAATGGTGAGTACAGACAGGGAGAGAGTAAGCAGTCGTGCCACGACAAACAAGGCAGCCCAAAGTGTAAAACTGGAATTCAGAAAAAGATTCATGAGTTACCAAATCGAAACATTTAAGCAGCAAATAAATGGCAAAATGTCAGAGCTCTAAAATTCTCAGAATTTTAAACTTTACTTCATAAAGATTTTTTCAATCAAAGTACCTTCAAAACTCTAGCAATGTAGAACATCAACTTAAATGCATCAAGCTTCCACAAATAAAAAAATAATGATCACAACTGAGGAACAAACATTAGCCAGGAAAAAGAATTCCTTTGGGGAAAAAAAGGAACAAAATGCTAGAGTAACATTGTGGGTGGCACAGCAGTAGAGTTGCTGCCTTACAGCGTCAAAGATCTGGGTTCAATCCTGACTGCGGGTGATGTCTGGGTGGAGTTTGTACATTCTCCCCGTGACCTGCGTGGGTTTTCTTTAGGTGCTCTGGTTTCCTCCCACACTCCAAAGACATACAGGTTTGTAGGCTAATCAGCTTGGTAAAATTGTCCCGAGTCCTGTTTCCGCGCTGTATTTCGAAACTAAACTAATCGGGTCAGGCAGTATCCCTGGAGTATATGGATAGCTGATGTTTCAGGCAGGGACCCTTCTTCAGACTGTGCCCTGGGGGGTAGAAGAAGCTAGCTCTCTTTCAATAGTGCCATATGACCATTAACATCTACCAGAAAAAGGCTTGATTTATTACCTCACCAAATGATAGCTTTATCAAGAGCCCAGCATACCATGTGCTTAAGATAAAGTATAGAGCATGAATTTACAACTTTCTGGAAAGTTGACCGCAGATGATCAGAACAAATTGCAAAAGGTGACTGCTACGCTGAAATATTCCCACCAATACTTCATTTAGAAAATTGATATATTTCTCTTTCTATGTGGTGACAGCCATTCAGTCAGATTAAATGCAGGAGCAAGACTGATTCATGGGGAAGCTCAAGTTCAATGCACTGACACACACCAATTGTGAACTTGTGAAACAATCAATAAATCATTTAATAATTTATTTTAAAAGATAATGATGTCTAAATTAGAGGATACAAAAGTGGCTAGTATGGAAACAACACAATTTTTCTGTCATTTGGTTAACTAACTGCCTGCTTCAAATGTGCATATCAGCAAATTTTAAAGCTCCTCTGTAAATCAATCCAAATATCCTTTTCTTGATTTTCCCAACACTTGATTACGCTACTTTTTTAAAAAACTCCCCAGAGAGCCAAGATAAATCAGCTGGACCATGTGGGATTACAGCATTAATACTTGCAATCCACCCAATCAACAGTCATTCCAAATCAATTTAAATAATTTGATTTACATTATACATTACACCCAGCTATAGGTGGACTTCCAAATATGCGGTCAACAAGCAGCTTACACAAGCGTTTTTTTCTTAATCTCCAATACGAAGGGATTCAAAACAAATTGCTAATTTACCCAAATTACTTTTCTTCTTTCCACTTCGGTGAACCTTCTTGGAAGTGTTTGAAGCCAAATCATATCCACACTTGAATAGTTTTCAACTCGATACAATATTTCAGTGCTATATATTACATAGATCACGTAGAAGCATACAAATTGGGAGCAGGAGCAAGTCATTTGGCCCTCCAAACTTTTCTCACTATTTAAAACAAACATTTTATAATCTTTCACTCCCTTATCATAATCTTACCTACATCTGCCTTGAAACTATCTGAACAGTGCTTTCACCACTCAAAGCAAGAATTTGACAAAATCTGTGGGGAAAAAATGGCTGTGCCTTAAATGGGGGCAGTCGGAGTCTTTTTTTTAAAAAGTGACCCCTATTTCGAGATTCTCTCACAAGATGAAATATCATGTTGTGGCGGATCAGGCCACTCCTTGGGTCAGCCCCCTCGTTACGTGACGGACAGGCGAAAGGGGTTAAAAGCCAGACCAAGGGAAGGCGTATCTTATCCCTAGGAGAACTACGCTGTGGGCAGGAGCTCACAGCCTAATAAAAGAATCTAACTAAACACTGCCTGGCGTCTTGCCTTTTCTCTGGCCTCCGCCAGGCCACTACATTGGTGACCCCGACGGACATCACACGTAGTGATGTCAAACGATAATGTGCAACCCGGTCCTGCCGACCTCGAGGCCGTCTCCCTCAAACTCCCGACCCTGTGGACCGAAGAGCCTGAGGTCTGGTTTCAGCAGGCAGAGGCACAGTTTGCTGTGCGAGGGGTAACCGTCGACTTGACGAAGTACTTTTATGTCGTCGGCGCCCTGGACCAGGCGACAGCAAGGCGAGTAAAGCCTTACCTTAATGACACCCCCGCGGATGACAAATATAAGGGCCTTAAAGAACTCCTTATCAGGAGGTTCGGCCTCAGCGACGCCGAGAGGGCAACTCGCGTTATGAGCCAGGGGGGGCTCAGGGACCGACGGCCGTCGGCCCTCCTGGAGGACATGCTCGCCCTTATGGGCAACCACCCGCCCTGTTTCTTATTCAAGCAGGCCTACCTGCGGCAGCTCCTGGTCGACCTCCGTTCTCAGCTCGCTGAGGACCCCTTCACCGACACGCAGCGGCTGGGCGAGCGCGCTGATCAAATCTGGATGTCCCGTCGGGAGGACCTGGAAGCCCTAGCCGTCTTTTCCGCGGCGTCGGAAGGCCAACAGCAGGCTGGGGCCGCCGTCGACCCCGTTTCAGGGCGACCCCCGCGGCGAAATCCGGCCGCCATCGGGCACCCCGGTGCCGGCACGCCCTTCTCGCACGGCCCGCCGACAATTCAGCCAGACGCCACCAGAGGTCGCTGGTGGTCGGCCCAAGCAGCACCACCTCCAATACCGCTGGAGACCACCGGAGGTCGCTGGTGGGCATCCCAGTCTGCACCACCACCGGACACCAGCAAAAGCGGCTGGTGCTATTATCACCGTCGTTGGGGACCGAACGCCAAGCAATGTCGCCTACCCTGTGCCTTTCCGGGAAACGCAAGGGCCGGCCGTCAGTGATCCCTTCGGCGGCCGGCCAGATCCATCGTGTGTTCGCCCGGGATCGCCGCACCGGGGGTCGGTTCCTCGTCGACACTGGAGCAGAGGTGAGCGTCCTACCTCCTTCCACCGCCGATATCCATACGGGCAAACGCGGTCCCCTCCTCACTGCGGCGAACGGTAGCCCCATCAACACTTACGGGGTCTGCCAGCTCGCCCTTAACTTCGGCGACAGCTGGTTCACGTGGCGGTTCATCATTGCTGATGTTTCCCAGCCGCTGCTGGGCGCCGACTTACTGCGGGCGCATTCCATGCTCGTGGATGTCAGGCGGCAGCGCCTGGTGCACTCCAGCACGCTGAGGCCGGTCTCCCCCAACGTCGGACACCTGTCGTCCGTGGATGCGACGTACGCGCGCATCCTGGCGGACTTCCCGGACATTGTGGAAACCCACTTCTCCTCCTCCGCTCCCAAGCACGGGGTGCAACATCACATCCCCACCACCGGGCCACCCGTGCACGCCCGAGCGCGGCGTCTCGCTCCAGACAAGCTCCGTCTAGCTCGAGAGGAGTTTCGTCAGATGGAGTCAATGGGCATCGTGCGCCCTTCCGATAGCCCGTGGGCGTCACCACTCCACTTGGTCCCCAAGGCAGACGGGGGTTGGCGACCGTGCGGGGACTATCGGCGCTTAAATGACGCGACCGTTCCCGACAGGTACCCGGTTCCGCACATCCAGGACTTTAATGCCCACCTGGCCGGAGCATCCGTGTTCTCCAAGGTGGACCTTGTGCGTGGATATAATCAAATCCCGGTCCACCCCGATGACATCCCCAAGACTGCCATCATCACCCCGTTCGGCCTATTCGAGTTCCTACGGATGCCGTTCGGGTTGAAGAACGCCGCACAGGCCTTCCAACGGCTTATGGACTGTGTGTGCCGTGGCCTGGAATTCGTCTTTGTGTACTTGGACGACGTACTCGTGGCCAGCCGCTCGAAGCAGGAGCACTGCACCCACCTCCGCCAGCTGTGTAAACGCCTCAGCGAGTACGGGTTGTCAATCAATACTTCCAAGTGCCGTTTTGGGGTGACGGCCATCGATTTCCTCGGCCATCGGGTGACCCCACAAGGGGTGGTACCTCTTCCGGACAGGGTCGAAGCTGTCCGCCGTTTCCCCCGACCGACCACTGTCAAGGGCCTGCAGGAATTCGTTGGGATGGTCTCGTTCTATCACCGCTTCCTGCCGTCGGTGGCCAGAACTATGCACCCACTCTTCCACCTCATGGCTGGTCGCCGCAAGGAGGTCGAGTGGGACGACGAAGCAGGAGCGGCCTTTGAGCAGGCTAAGGAGGCCCTAGCCAGGGCCACGATGCTCGTCCATCCTAAGGAGGATGCCCCAACCGTGGACGCTTCTGAGGTGGCGGTCGGTGCGGTGCTAGAGCAGCACATCGACGGGTGTTGGCGGCCACTCGCCTTCTTTAGCAGGCACCTCAGCGGGGCCCAACGGCATTACAGCGCGTTCGACCGGGAGCTCCTCGCCCTCTACCTCGCGGTACGCCACTTTCGGTACTTCCTAGAGGGGAGACCCTTCACCGCGTTCACAGACCACAAGCCACTCACCTTTGCGTTCGCCAAGGTTTCGGATCCGTGGTCTGCGCGGCAACAGAGACAATTGGCTTATGTGTCGGAATACACCACCTCAATTCGGTTCGTGGAGGGAAAAAACAACAGGGTGGCCGACGCCCTGTCTAGACCCGCGATCCACGCCGTCCTACAAATGGCCGGGGGGATCGACTATTCCGCCCTAGCAGCCGCACAGCTGGGGGACGAGGAGATGGCCGCCTATCGTACAGCCGTGTCCGGCCTGCAGCTGGAGGACATTGTCTGTGGCCCCGGGGATACAACACTGTTGTGCGACACCTCCACTGGCCTGCCTCGGCCCATCGTCCCTGTCGTCTGGCGTCGCAGGGTATTCGAGGTGCTCCACGGGCTGTCTCACCCCTCCATTCGGGTGACGGTGGCCCTTGTATCCTCCCGTTTCATGTGGCACGGGCTGCGTAAGCAGGTCGCACACTGGGCACGCACCTGCATCCCGTGCCAAACTTCAAAAATCCAGCGACACGTGCGTGCGCCTCTGCAAGAGTTTCGTGTCCCTCGGCAGCGCTTCGACCACATTCATGTGGACATCGTGGGGCCGCTGCCGCCGTCCCGGGGCATGACCCACCTCTTCACTGTGGTAGATCGCTTCACGCGGTGGCCGGAGGCCATTCCGCTGGCAGACACCTCGACGGCCACCTGCGCGCGGGCCTTGGCGGCGCACTGGATCGCCCGGTTCGGGGTGCCACTGGACATTACATCCGACCGGGGGCCACAGTTCACTTCGGAACTGTGGTCGGCCATGGCAAGACTCTTGGGTGTCAGCCTACACCACACTACGGCGTACCATCCACAGTCGAACGGGTTGGTGGAACGCTTTCACCGCCAGCTGAAAGCTGCCCTGAAGGCTCGGCTCACGGGCCCAGACTGGGTGGACGCCCTGCCGTGGGTTTTGCTGGGGATCCGCACCGCACCCAAGGAGGACTTGGCCTCCTCCTCCGCCGAGTTGGTGTACGGGGCCCCCTTGACGGTTCCCGGGGAGTTCATCCCACCAGCGCAGGGTCGAGTGGAGCAGCCTTCTGACGCCCTGCAACGTCTTCGGCAGACGGTGGGCAGGCTGGCACCTGTGCCCACGTCACGTCATGGGACATTCCAGCCACACGTCCCTGCCGCTCTAGAGGACTGCCAGTTTGTGTTCCTGCGCAGGGACGCACACCGATCACTTCTCCAGCGGCCGTACGAGGGCCCCTTCCGGGTCCTGCAACACGGCTCGGCCACATTCGTTCTGGACATGGGGGGTCGCAGAGAGACTGTTTCGGTCGCACGGCTGAAGCCGGCACACGTGGACATTGATCGGCCGGTGCCGGTTGCACAGCCCCGCCCGCGCGGTCGCCCCCCGTCCAAGCTACCCCCTCCAGTGTCTGCTACGACCCCTCCACTTGTCGGTCAGTCGCCGGTCCCTGCGCCGGTCATGGTGCGCACCCGGGCTGGTCGCCTCGTGCGCCCTCCTGTCCATTTTGTACCTCCGGTTCTTGGGGAGGGTCCTGTGGCGGATCAGGCCACTCCTTGGGTCAGCCCCCTCGTTACGTGACGGACAGGCGAAAGGGGTTAAAAGCCAGACCAAGGGAAGGCGTATCTTATCCCTAGAACTACGCTGTGGGCAGGAGCTCACAGCCTAATAAAAGAATCTAACTAAACACTGCCTGGCGTCTTGCCTTTTCTCTGGCCTCCGCCAGGCCACTACAATGTCTACATCCACCCTATAAATACCCTGTAGGGTATTTTGCCTCAATCAAGTCTCCTTTTACTCCAACCCTATTTGGTACAAGCATGAGCTGTTCAAGTTTTCCTTTGTATGACAACCCACATACTCCAAATATAATCTTGGTAAGGTTCTCCAAACTGCTTCCAAACACATTAATATCCTTCCTGAAAAAATTCCAATGTCGTCTCACCAAAGCCCGATATAACTGAAGTATAAGCTCTCTTTTGAATCCCTCGTGGAATAAATGACAACATTGTTGGCTTTCCTAATTATTGCAGTATCTGAAAACTATCCCTTTGCAAATCTAATCTATCTGGCAATGAATGATAAAGTCATGGTTAACTGTATGGTCAACTCCTCATTCAGAAAATAACCTTCAGGATTTACGAACAAAAACGGTCCTCAAAAACAGAATTCTTGTAATGTTTATATTTCTATTAACATTTGAATAAACAATGTGAACTTGTAGTGGTCAGTACAATTGCTTGCTATTAAATGCAGATCCATGCACTGTTTTAAGTGGTTAAACTCACCCCTTCTCGTTCTTTTCATCACTGAAGTAAAACAGTCGAGAGATATGAAACAGAAGTTCCACAAAATAATGCAGCACCAGTAGTACCAGGCCAAAACGGTTCAAGCTAGAGAGAAAAAAACATTTGCAGAATTTCATATGCTATTGACAACAAATGGGCAGAGCAATCAACATTATCAAGACCTCACAAACACCACTCATTCTCTTTTCTCCTCTCCCGTCATGCAGAAGGTACAAAAGATGGAACTACAATCAGATTGCAAAACAGGTCGTCCCCACTGTTAGCATACGAAAGTTTTGTTCAAGAGTCTGTTAAGATTGTATTCTTGACCTGCCAATCCACCTCGTTGCAGCAATAGCATGTTTTTATCTGCACTTTCTCTGTATCTGTATCTTGACCCGAAACATCACCCATTCCTTCTCTCCTGCCTGCCCTGCTGAGTTACTCCAGCATTTTGTGTTAATATTATATACTGCACAGTTTCCATTCCGTTTGCAACAATGAACGTAATCGTTGCAACAATAAACCAATAGCAATTTTAAGTTATCCCCATTCTCAGTAATAGAATCAAAGACTAATATCAGCATGGACAAAACTAATTCTTAACTGTTAATAATGTGTGAAGTTAAAAATAAAAGAGAGCGAGATAGTTAGTTATCTGAAGCCATCAGAAGTTTCTTCTACTCATGATTTAGTAACATCTCCAAAAAGCCTTCGAGTCAAGATTTTTTTTTGCCAAACCTTTCCATTTATTTTCTGTTCAAGATCGAAAGGACAAACATAAATAAAGGTCATACTTCTGGCAGCAAGCTCAATCACAAAAATCACAGTTCGAAGCCAAAAGGAATAAGATATGTGTTTGATTCTCAAATCATCCCATTTCTATGTAAATTGGTCATTCTCCATAGGGAAGGTTAAATCAGAGGGAGGATCACTAAGCTTCAAATTAATGTCATGCACCTAGTTCATGAATATATTGATGAATGCCCAGAAACACAAGCCTTTTCTGTCACAACAAAATTCCAGACAAGTAAAAAGGTTACACGTTAAAGTTAAGTTTGTCACAAGTTAATGCAACAGAATTTTGAAACCATACAATTAAAATAACCATCTGTGAAGCTACCCACTTGTTAAGAAATGTTACACTGTTGAGGTAGCCTATAAACCTTGTCCCTGTTGGTTTGGTTCAGTTTAATTAAAATAACTATTATTATTATTAATAAATTAATTTTAAAAGGAGATTCCCTTTTAGCTACAATCTTGGCTTTCTATTTGATTAACAGCCTCTTCCAGTGTAACAAGTGACAGGATCTTCTGGAGTTCCTATTTATGTTGATTTCAACTGCCTGATTTAAATTATTATATTGAGGGGTTTTTCTTCGTTCACACCAGTTCTGAAAAATACTTACTTTAACAGATAAGCTCCAGCAATGTGAAAAATATACAAGCTCGTATACACAAGCTGCCGAGGAATATCTTCCTAAAAACAAAAACACTCAACTGATTACAAACCAGTAACAGTACATAGTTCAAAAGGTGCAATTTTAGAGATGGATTCCAAATCACTTAATTGTTACATCAGACCTCCCAACATTTGATTTTACAAATTCAGAATTTTACATCAAAATTCATAATATGGCACGTAATGCAACTTTTCAGCAAAAAAAGGGTATGCATGCCAAATGCGCATACGCATCGCGCTACATTCTCGTGTGAAAAATGACTATTATTTCCAACAGTCTGTTCTTGAAAGACATGTACAATGTCAGGCCGATCATGAGTATATTCTACTATTATAGAAAGGTTATTGAACAGAAATACTTTTTTCACCAAAGAAAAAATTGTTTTGTTTTGTTTTTTCTATTTTACTTTTTCCTCAATCACCCCAATTCTCTTGGTATTGAATAAAAGAACAATGGTGATAAAATGTATGACTAAGTTATGAAGAGTTTAATTTAAAAAAACTGCACAAACCTAATTTAATTGAAGACATATTTGCTCAACAACAAATCACAACGGTCCATGACCCACCCAACCCTACTCCTCCCCCCCACCCCTGCTCCCTCCACTCCACCCTCCCCCCCAAATCCACTCCCACCCCTCCCTCCTCCACCCCCCAAACCCCACTCCCTCCTCCCACTCTACTGTCCCCTCCCCCGCACCCCAAACCCCCCCCCCCCCTCAACATCAACGGGCCTCACGCTCCGTAACATCACCCACTCCTTCTCTCCAGAGATGCTGCTTGTCCTGCTGAGTTACTCCAGCATTTTGTGTCTATCTTCGGTTTAAACCACCACCTGCAGTTCTTTCCTACATCTGAAGCTTTTGGTCTGTACAGCCGCACCAGGTAGTGGTTTTAATCTGTCACTCATCAGGAAAGCTCAAAAACTAAATGTCATTACCAAGGCTTAACATAATACCATTACACTGCATTTCTACAGAGTTTTGTTCAATGCCAAGTCAAGGTTAAAATCTGCTTTTTATCATCATCTAATTATTATTAAATTTGTTAATCAAATTTGTCTTCCCAACGTTTGTTGCTGCAGCTGGTGTACTGTATGCAAAACATCATGCAAAGGAAAAGTACCAAACCTCACCTTTCGGGTTTTTTGAAAATAAAGCTCCGGTAAGGCGTGCAACCAGTAAGCCACCTGGGCGATATAGAAAAATTTCACCTGAAAACTAAAAAAATAACAAAATATTTTTACAAAGAATGTACATAGAAATCTTTCAATTTAGTGCAAATCACAATAATGTACTGGCCAAAATCAAAATGCACCAGGTTAAATTAACTCTTGTAAATAGTTAAGTAAATTACTGCTAATTTATCTACAACATATTTTGGAGGCATCATTGCAATAACTAACAAAAGTAGTTCCAGATAACTAAGGGACACTACTGTAACTAATGACAACCTTTGCTCACAGCCGTGTTGCCGCTAAAAGATTTCTGACAAATCAGAACATTGCGTATTTCTTCATGACATACCGCTGTGAAATTAATAACCTGGAATAGGTGTAGCATGAGAATTAGTCTCAGACTAAAGCTACCAGTGACCAAACATGCAGCATCATATTTCAGCTCTTGGATATAAATTGCAATAAGTCCACAATAAATAACCAGTTCAAATCTATTACAATAAAATTATTTAATGTCTTGAATGCAACTATGACACCAAGTGCTGTCTAAAATTAAATAAGCTAACAGTATTGTCAATAAACATCTGGTTCAACCATAATGTCGCATCAGGTCTCTAAAGTCTAAAGGTAAAGTACAGATCTGAAATTTAAACTTGAAATTTAGTACCACATTTATTAGGATAGCCATAATTATTTTTTTTTCAAAATTCAACTGTGGTTTCCACTTTTTCATTCCAGGGCAAGAGAGCTTCCCAAGAGGCAGCAAGAGGCAGCAAGAGGCAGCTGAGCCTCATACCCTGGCGGGATAGCAAAATTGCTCATTGCCAAGGTTTGGTGGCCAATGACCACGTTTTTGAGAGTGCAAGGGTTAAGGTTTCAGTTTGCAGGCAGTGGGATAATCATCACTGGGCTCACTGTCTTCACTTCTGGAGACAGTCTCAGTAGAGACTGCCACTTTGATCTAGCACACAATATCACCACCCTCGTCCACATCTGCCTGCTGTTCTCGGGCTCCACTCCCTCTTTGTCCCAACCTTCATCCCAATAGGGGTTCACTCTGGGTTCAGCGCAGGACTTCAGATGGAGTCAGTATTGTTTATTTGCGTTGGAGGTGGAAGTGTGGCTGAGGGGAGCTCTGTGGACTGAGGTGGTGGGGTGTGTGTAGGGGTGGTTCTGGAGGCAAAGTGTGGCTGGGGAGCTGAGGATTTGGAGCGTGCTTTGGAGCTCAGGGAATGTTGGAGTGTGCCCAGGATATCAGGGTTTGACAGACGAGGCTTCGTGTTAGGGCAGAGCAGGCGCTGCTGGAGACTCAGCTTGGGCTGTGGGTGAGCTGAACTGTGCCATGAGCCAATGTTTGAGTCAGTGGGGGTAGGGGGGTTAAGAGAAGGGGGACTTGACGACATCAGTACCTGATTATGACTGACGGTTTAGAGGCTAAGGAGGAGGTTTCCTGTCAAGATTCTCAATTGTAATTTAGTTTATAGTAATCCTAGTTGGCTTCTGTTCCACGGAAAGTAAAGTTTATTATTTGTTTACTTTGATTTAAGACATTGTAAATTACTAATCCCTTTCTATTTGTCCGACTGTAGCTTTTTGGAGTTAGTTTAAATCTACCTTTGGTTTAGTCTGTTTGGTGGGTCTGTAATGCCTCAACCCATTTCCTTTCTGCACTTTTCCTCTGAGAATTGTTTTTCATGCTAGTTTGAAGCGGGGAGACTCAGGTTCGATCCTGACTACAGGTGCTGCACTGTAAGGAGTTTGTACGTTCTCCCCGTGACCTGCGTGGGTTTTCTCCGAGATCTTCGGTTTCCTCCCACACTCCAAAGACGTACAGGTATGTAGGTTAATTGGCTGGGTAAATGTAAAAATTGTCCCTAGTGGGTGTAGGATAGTGTTAATGTACGGGGATCACTGGGCGGCACGGACTTGGAGGGCCGAAAAGGCCTGTTTCCGGCTGTATATATATGATATGATATGATATGATATGAAGCCCTGGGATCTCCAGATAGTAGATCCTATGCTGCTAGAAATGTGTACCAGCAGTCATGCTCCAATTTCCCCAAGTTATATTACCAAGGTATCCTGCGAGTTGAATCCTTGAACTGTTGCCCATTTCCACAATGTATCAGTGTGGTGCTGTTTACATTTAATTTGCATAGACAACATTTTGTTAATCACATGTTACCCTTTGTTCTATCTGGGCACTTTCCTGTAGCCCTGTTGTGTATTTTTTTTAGTATGTTTATGTGTTTACATGTTCCACATAATTTCATCCCACAATTTGGGGCAGCATGTAACTTTGTACTGACCAGGAGGTTTATCTTTCGGCTCTCTTAAAGGCTGACACTACCATACATTCACCCAGTGCGTTAGCCTTCCCTTCGAGTTATTCAAAATGGGTTTCAACAATAATGTTCCAGCATTGCTTGATCAGGGAGAGGTGGCTAGCAAGTTTAAGCAAGATGTTTAGGGTTAGAGTTACATTAGAAGAAACATCCAAGAGAGCCACAAGAATGATTCTTTCCTCCTACGCTCTGGGTCAAGTGCTGTGCTCAAAGGAAGAAACGCATTTGTAACCATAAGGCCCTCATTTTCAGACCCAAAACCCCAGCACAAAAGACTTTCTACGTGCGCATTGCACACGCCTATAAGAATCAAAATTGTAAAGGAGAAATAATAAAAATAGGTGAAGATATATTAATAGGTCTTTCATTATAAAAAATACTCACGGCATCAATGTATGTGGGTAGCTTTCCCATAAATTCCGAGGATGTGATGCATAATTCTCCTGCAAACAAGAAAAAATGTTTGCTCAGACTGTTTAGCATTCACTACATTTGCCAAAATCAAAAACTATTGAAAATAATTTTATACTTACAGCGGTTAGAATGCATGCTCCCCAGACAAAAGAAACCAAGTAAAAGGCACCGAGTTGTCCAGATTCATTGAATTTGCTGTGCTTTGTTTTTGAGAAGTGCATCCGCCTGTTGATTTTCTGTAATGAAACTCGAGTCATTTGGTTGCTGGATAAAACATCATTTGAGGGATTATTTTTAAAATGTAACCATACTCACATCGAGCACATACTCTTGCACAATGGCGTGGAGAATAATAGCAACCAACGTGTAAAAGAAAATTGTAGCCAAGTCCTTAAAGCCATAATGATAAAGAATGCGTGATTCAACCTTTTCATCTAAAAGAAACAAGGAATTCAAGATATATTGATGCACAACGCAAGTTACATACGTAAAACATATGTAGAGTTACATATGGAGGTTCACCTGCACCTCCTCCAACCTCATCTATTGTATCCGCTGTTCCAGATGTCAACTTCTCTATATCGGTGAGACCAAATGCAGGCTCGGCGATCGTTTCGTTCAACACCTTCGCTCAGTCTGCCTTAACCAACCTAATCTCCCGGTGGCTCAGCACTTCAACTTCCCCTCCCACTCCAAGTCTGACCTTTCAGTAATGGGCCTCCTCCATTGTCATAGTGAGGTCCAGCGCAAATTGGAGGAACAGCATCTCATATTTTGCTTGGGCAGTTTACACCCAAGCGGTATGAACATTGACCTTCTCCAACTTCAGATAGTTTCTCTGTCCCTCTCTTTCCCCTCCCCCTCCCCAGTTCTCCCACTGTCTTCCTGTCTCCTACTACATCCTATCTTTGTCCCGCCCCCTCCCCTGACATCAGTCTGAAGAAGGGTCTCAACCCAAAACGTCACCCATTCCTTCTCCCTTGAGATGCTGCCTGACCCACTGAGTTACTCCAGCGTTTTGTGTCTACCTTCAATTTGAACCAGCATCTGCAGTTATTTTCCTACACGTTATTTTCCTACATGTAAAACAAAAATACACCTAGACGTTCACAGGTGATTATTTTGTAGGAATTAATACATGCAAATTTTGTAGGAATTAATACATGCGTTCACAGGTGATTATTTTGTAGGAATTAATACATGCAAATTTTGTAGGAATTAATACATGCAAATTTAACAGTCAAATTAAAGGAAAAACAAAACATACATGGAAAATAATGCAATTCCTAAATCATTCATGGAATAATGTGATCTTAAAGACAGAAGCTTTGCAAGATTGTATAATAAGCAAATAAAAAAAGAAAGATTAGGTTGATAAACTAATTAATAACAATAAAAAAGTAACTTGAGAGTAATAGACAATAGGTGCAGGAGTAGGCCATTCAGCCCTTCGAGCCAGCACCGCCATTCAATGCGATCATGGCTGATCACTCTCAATCAGTACCCCGTTCCTGCCTTCTCCCCATACCCCCTCACTCCGCTATCCTTAAGAGCTCTATCCAGCTCTCTTTTGAAAGTATCCAACGAACTGGCCTCCACTGCCTTCTGAGGCAGAGAATTCCACACCTTCACCACTCTGACTGAAAATGATTGGAAAATGTTCAGCTAGTAGAAAAATAAAATCATTACTCTAGAACTGATGGGTTTAATGTTGAAGGAGTTCAGGAGTTTTAGGTGAATTCTACACAATAACTGTAAAGCAACTACAGATGCTGGTTTAAACCGAAGGTAGACACAAAATGCTGGAGTAACTCAGTGGGTCAGGCAGCATCTGAAGAAGGGTCTCGACCTGAAATGTCACCCATTCCTTCTCTCCAGAGATGCTGCCTGACCCTCTGAGTTACTCCAGCATTTTGTGTCTACCTTCGGTTTAAACCAGCATCTGTAGTTTTTTCTACCTTCAGTAGAAAGTTATAATGTGATTCCAATAGAAGGAAAGTAAATCTCAATAAAATGGAAGCAAGCAATAGTTATAGGATCCCGCTGATTGAGAGGTCAGAATTCCATTAACATTTGAAGACCATGTACATCAATAAAATAAATCTGAGGGAATATGGGAAAATAGGCAAGCAGAATAACTAATAATTGAAGACCATGTACAACGACTGCAACAGTATTCATGACAAACTACTTTTTAAAAACTTCTGTTGATGTTTTTAAATATGTTACTTGCAAATAATGTTAAAATGAAGTGAGAAATTACTCTAAGGTTCATCAAAAAAACATTACATTAATCAGCACTTTACATCAGCCCATGATGAAAATGATAACATCTTGTATTACATACTGCTTTAATATAATAAAATGTCCCAAGGCACTTTACAGGAATCAGACAAAGAAAATGAGAACAAGCCTGGCAAGCAGTTATTAAGTAAAATTATGGATTAAGAAACGATTTGAAGGAAAGTGGAGAGACAGTATTTTGGAGGGAACTTCAGAGTTCAGGGTTTACAGAGACAAGATTGCCAAATAGTGAGGAAACATCACTCAGGATAAAGAGGTGTCCAGAAATGGGTAAAAAGTAAAGGCTTTGTGGCAACCAAAATAGGGAGTCTTGAAACAATAGAGAAATTTGAACACAAGGGAGAAAAATGTTTAATTGAGGTAATACTGGAATGGAAGGCAAAGTCTGGAGACAGGCAACAGAATTCTGGATGGATGGAAGGTAAGAGATTGGGCCACATATCATTACCATAGTCAAATCATAGAGACAGGGGTGACTTTTCCCAATATTCTGAAGATGAATGTAGGTGGTCTTTGTAATGAAGGACGTTGAGCTGGAAGCTCATCTCGGGGCTAATAAATTAGCTCGGCTGTAGAGAGGCACAGCCAGAAAAGGAGGAACTGCAGATGATGGTTTACACCAAAGATAGACATAAAATGCTGGAGTAACTCAGCGGGTCAGACAGCATCTCTGGATAGAAGGAATGGGTGATGGTTCAGGTCGAGACCCTTCTTCAGACAGAGTCAGGGGAGAGGGAGACAGAGATGATATGAATGCATGAAAACAAGAGATCAAAGGGGACAAAGATCAAGGAAAATGTTGAATAGATCATTAACTGATGGGAGGATGACAACAAGGCATACAATCAGTAAATATAATCAGGAGGGCAGTCAATCTAGTCGGAGAACCAGGATGGTGGAGGGATGGAGACAGAGGGAAAGCAAGGGTTACTTAAAGCATAGTATTGCTCTGAGAAATCCTAAAATGCTAAGAAAACATACCTGTTACAGGGATTGTGATATTATATTGCAGAGTAACAAAGGACACAGCTAACTTCGCTGTCATCTGCAAACCAGGAAAGAAAACATCCTCAGTTATAATAAGTAATCATTTTAATTAAAAAACAACAACATTTTAACCATAAATCAGCATAGAAAATGGACATCAACCTTTTCAATGGCTGATGTCCATACCAACAATAGTAAGGACAGCTCAACCTTGCTGTGTAGTGTTAAAACCACATTAAACGGGATACATTTACAAAAATAAGGCTTCATGCAGAGCAATGGTTTCATTTCACTACAATCTAATCACATGGCTCCCCATATCTGTCATCCTATCATGCCCAGCAAGTGTGGAAGTAATGAGGAATACAGGCCAGCTTGCTGATCATAACCCCACACAGACCAAAAAATGCTAACAACTTAGGCGAAGCCACAAGTACAGGACTGCATGCATGCATAAGTGCAAAACAAAAATACACTGCAAACAAATTGCTATCGAACAACTGCCAGATCAAAGCTACACCCAGCCAGAGTGAAAATTGATTCAGCTGCTCCATAAATAGCTCCACCATGAACAATACCAAAGTCCAACACATGGATGAGTATTTAGAACTATTTTGAACCTGAATTCCTAGGAACATGATACATTTTGATCTTGCCCTGACCACACTACTATCACAGATGATGATCTTCAGTTAATTCAATACATTCCGGGCAATAAAGGTATAACTGAGTGTAGTGGACACAGGAAAGGTTTAAAAGCATCCTGACTGAAATACTAAATCAGATTTAGTTAGGGATTTGCCAAGCTGATTCAGTACAAATAATTCCACAAGAAAGGATTAGAGGATCAATCATTTTGCAATTATTTGATCAATCATCTCCCTCCATCACAAAGTAAAAAAACAGGATGATGAATTTCTTCCCTGCACGAAGAAAAACTTAGAAACCTTTAACGCTTTACTTGATAAGCCTCAGATAATGTGCTGAACAAGTACCAAGCATCGACCTTCTACAACAAAACTGCATGACCACATTCCATTGAGTTTCCTGTCATGTGTCATCGTTGTGATACTGAAGAGTCAACATTGACAAGGAACCAGCCACACAAGCAGATCATGGTTTCTCCAAAAGCCTTTCACCATCCACAAGGCACCTTAAACATGTTTATAGAATATTCTTCACTTGTCTGGTTATTCACTGCTCCAACACCACTTGAAACCATTCAGAATACATCAGTAGGCTTTTGATTGCAATCCAATGTCAGAATTACAAAGACAGACGAAAATAGATGAAAAATCTAGTTGGAAGATCATAAAGTTTTGTTTTTTTCTGGTCTGTAATGTGAAATGGGGGGAGCAGTGCCAGGTGTCACCTTTGTCCACAGATTATTTGAAATATATATGGAGAGCGGACAGAAGATATTTACATGGATTTAATCTAAATTTTGTCTGAGGAGACATCAAATAAACTTGTTTCCTTTGGAACAAAAGGAGGCAAAAGGGAGATGATTTTGGTGGATGAAATTCTGAGCGGCTGAATAGCAAATAGGGCCCTTGTATGGCAGGCGAGGTCATGACCCCTGACCCAAGCAATGGCTTCCGGAGTACAAGGGGTGTACTGGAGGCAAGCAATTACCATGGCTGCCAGTACAGCGGGACCGTCTTCGGTCCCAGCAGCCATTGAATTGTCGCAGTTTTTTGCCAGAATTCTGTCAGAGACTCTGAAGCCAAAATCGCCACTAAACTTGCAACACCTCAGTCCCAACCAAAAGTCTTTATGAACGGCACCACATAATTACAGTGCTTAATCACATCAGGCTGCTTAACTTCATCCCAATAAACTTAGTACAGTTGCAAACCTCACGCTACATACCACAACATGCATACACTGTAGACACAAGATGCTGGAGTAACTCAGCGTGTCAGGCAGCATCTCTGGAGAGAATGGGTGACGTTTCGGGTCGAGACACTTACACTGCCTGTTGAAACATATCAATCTCACCACCCCAGTATAACCCACAACACTTCCTCATTCTTGTAGAAGACAAGTTTCTGCAATTAGAGGTAGAAAGAACTAATGCAAATGGGAGAGACTTTCCTGCAGGGCCTGACCCCCATGGGGGATACAATGTTGGTCATTGTCGGGGATACAATGTTGGTCATTGTCAGAGAGACATTAGACAGGGCTGGATGAACATTTAGAAACGTAGAAAATAGGTGCAGGAGGACAAGGCATAAAAGACTATAAATGACGTACCGATTTGAATTGCCAAGGTATAAAAGACTATAAATGAAGTACTGTAGATGAGATTAATATAGCTAGGTTGTTGATGATCGGTAAGACATGGTGGGCCAAAGGGCCTGTTTGGTGCTATATTCCTCTATGATTCTATGAAATGCTACTTGACTGCTTAGCGTTCCCACTATTCTTTATTTTTTGTTTCAAATTCTGTGTTTCTTCTTTTTCCTTTTGGAAATAAAGGCCAAACCACTGTTTGACATACAGCATTTTAATTTTCTATGTTTTATGCATCAGCACTCTTGTAACTCTTTACAATGATATTTAGCAGAATGTTAACATTTTTCTAAATAAATCTGTTATGTTTTAATTCTTCATATCAAAGTAAATAATTCATCTCGTAGCTGAAAATAGACAGGATATATTCCTCAATATTTCTTTCCTTGTGAAGCAGACCTTTTTTTATTCAATTTTTCTATTTTGTTTCCACCTTTCTGGAAATGACTTATGGAATATGGTTCTCTCTGTTCTGGTTCTGAGCTCTGGTATTTTCTCCATAACCCCCTGCAACTTCTTTCCTACATTCTCCTACCCTTACTCATTGATTGGGTGGACTAATTTGACTGATCTGAAGAAGCATCCCGGCTCAAAACATCACCTGTCCATGTTCTCCCGGGTTGCTGCCTGACCTGCTGAGTTACTCCAGCACTTTGTGTCTTTCCTTCGGACTTAATGAAAAAGAGCTTACTTATATTTTACAGTTAGTTTTTCTTGCTTTGGTACACAGGAGACCAATTGAAGTGGCTCTGGTTACATTTCAAAAGATATTCCTGCAAAGCCTTTAAGGCTATAGATACCAGTGGTGGAGGTAAACCAGCTCACTTAAATGTTGGAATTGGAAGACAATGGAGACAGGCTGGGTGAAGTTAAGGAGAAAAGGACGGTCAAAGGTTTGGCCTGACAAAATAATATAACGCAATCACAGAGGGGGAGCAAGTGAGAGAGGATGTTGCTGAACTCTCGTCGGGGAGAGGAGGTGAACTTCTTCAAAGTAGGCATACCTTGAGGAGATTTTGCAGTGGAACGGACAA
The DNA here is from genome assembly GCF_053455715.1 of Rhinoraja longicauda. Taxonomy (NCBI): domain Eukaryota; kingdom Metazoa; phylum Chordata; class Chondrichthyes; order Rajiformes; family Arhynchobatidae; genus Rhinoraja; species Rhinoraja longicauda. Next base: position 77,745,345 of record NC_135956.1, read on the forward strand.
AATGTGTAGGAAAGAAGTGCAGATGCCAGTTTAAATCGAAGGTCGATGCTGGAGTAATGTGTTTGTTGCGTGTGTTACGAGTGTATGCTGGAAGCTGCCTTGTACTCCAGAAAACAAATTGAATGTGTATTTGAAGTCATGTGAAGAGCTACGGACTTGATGTGCAGAGCTACGTGTTAGAAAGTGGGATAAAGTTTGGTTGCTCTTATTCAACAGCAGATATTACTGGCAAAACGCCTGTTTTTGTGTATTACATTTTTAAGATTCTATGAAGTGTAACTCGCCCTTACAAAAATTTATCCTGCAACTTTTGTAGTCTCCATTTCTCTTACAACTTTGCACATATGCAATCAAGTGCGTACAGTGAAGTAGCGTTAACCTGCAGTGAATAATTGGATTAGTATACTCACATTTAACCCAACGCACAATTAAAAAATGAAATGCGCTGGTTTTATTAAATTTACACATTTACAAATGAATGTGTCTGCACCCTGTCACTAACATGGCACCGCGTTGCTTTGACTGGAGTGCAATTACATTGATGCAAGTTTAGATATACGTATATAGGCACTCGCAGGAAAAAGCATGCCGAGTTAAGAAGCCTGGTTAACTTGCAATTCCACACGCAAGGCTTTCTACGACTGATGAAGAGTAATGAAAACATCACCAAACTTCTCAAAGTACGGTGCAGAACAGCGGTGTGTACAGTAGTGACAAATACATTTTAATTGCACATATTGATTATATTTCTAAGTAGTTTTAAACATAAATGGATAATCAAGTGCAGATGGTTAAGAATGGACACGTGCACATTTTCGAAACCATCAGCAACCTTAGAGTAAAATGAGGTTGGAGAAGCTCTCAGAATTGGACACGTCAACCCAAAGGCAACTGTTCCCGAGAGGGAGCTGAGCCAAGCCACGCCGCTTGTTTCGCGCGGTGCACCTTGGTGCTTGTAGTCCTGCCCTCGCCCGCCGCCGCCCGGACACACGCTCGGCGCACTACAACTACCAGAATACCCGGCGGCTGAGACCAGGTCCGGGTGAGAAAAAGCAACCCGGAGAGAGGGTCCGGATGCTGACAGGCCGAGCGAGCGAGCGAGCGGACTGACATGTCCACGGTCCGCCCGACACCACGGAATGCCACGTAACTCGGGGGCGGCCGGAGCCGGGGAGCGGCCTCACTGAGGGCCGTTGAAAGGGAACTAACCCCGGTGCGGGTGGAGGACGGCGCCGCTCACTCACCTCGAACATCAGTCCGAGCAGGAAGACCATGGCAACACACGACACGATGTCGGCGTGGTTCTGCACGATGAACTCATGACTGAACACCGGCGGGTTCTTGCTTTTCTTGCGCAGACCCATGGCGGCGGCACGAAGGGCGTCCGGACCGGAGCCTCACACCACTGACGATAACGGGCAGCAGCAGCAGCACCACGTCTGCAGGAGCCTGAGCTGAGGTGCCCTGACTCCTCCCTCGCTGCACCGCCGCCCGAGGGGCAGGCGAGACTCCCGCTGCATCGCCCCTTCAGGGAGGGAGCAGTACCGCGCTGCTTCACCCAAAGCAGTCAGCCCTCCCATACAACATATCATCCTCAGACATTTTCGCCATCCCCAAAGGGATCCCACCACTAGCCACATCTTCCCATCTCCACTGCTTTCCGCAGAGACCGTCCCCTCTGCAACCCCCTGGTTAACTCATCCCTTCCCACCCAAACAACTCCCTCCCAAGCTATGTAATGTAAGAAAATAACTGCAGATGCTGGTACAAATCGAAGATATTTATTCACAAAATGCTGGAGTAACTCAGCAGGTCAGGCAGCATCTAGGAGAGAAGGAATGTCGAGACCCTTCTTCAGACTGGTGTCAGGGGGCGGGACAAAGGAAAGATTTAGGTGGAGACAGGAAGATAAAGGGAGATCTGGGAAGGGGAGGGGAAGAGAGGGACAGAGGAACTATCTAAAGTTGGAGAAGTCAATGTTCATACCGCTGGGCTGCAAGCTGCCCAGGCGAAATATGAGGTGCTGTTCCTCCAATTTCCAGTGGGCCTCACTACGGCACTGGAGGAGGCCCATGACAGAAAGGTCAGACTGGGAGTCGGAGGGGGAGTTGAAGTGCTCAGCCACCGGGAGATCAGGTTGGTTAAGGCGGACTGAGGGAAGGTGCTGAGCGAAGCGATCGCCGAGCCTGCGTTTGGTTTCGCCGATGTAAAGAAGTTGACATCTAGAGCAGCGGATGCAATAGATGAGGTTGGAGGAGGTGCAGGTGAACCTCTGTCTCACCTGGAAAGATTGTTTGGGTCCTTGGATGGAGTTGAGGGGGGAGGTAAAGGGACAAGTGTTGCATCTCCTGCGGTTCCCAAGCTATCATCCCCTGCAACTGCATCGGCCGAATGGCCCACTCCTGCACCTATTTTCTATATTTCTATGTTTCAGACAATGCAACAGCTGTCCCTGTACCTCCTCCCCTGACAGTCCTTTCAGGTGAGGCAGAGGTTCACTTGCACCTCCTCCAACCTCATCTACTGTATCCGCTGTTCCAGGTGAGAACTCCAATATATCGGCGAGACCAAGCGCAGGCTCGACGATCATTTCGCTGAACACCTCCAAGATTGGCATAGTGGCTGTTTCAGTCTGGTTCCTCAACAGCTTATCCCATTGTTTTTGAACTGAATATGAATGGCTTGCAGATGATTTCAAAAATGGCCATTGAAAAACAGTGAGCAAGAAAGCTTTAGCATGCAAGAAAATGTAGATATGTAGGAAGGGACTGCAGATGCTGGTTTAAATCAAAGTTAGACACAGAAAGGTGGAGTAACTCAGTGGGACAGGCGTCATCTGTGGAGAAAAGGAATTAGGTGATTGCACATAAGGTCGTGAGGTCAAAGTGCGTGACGCACAGAGTCGCTCAGGCCATCTGGAGGACATGGCAGTCTCCAGCATACACTACCAACACATCCAACACGGACATTCTTTCTTTTAAAAAGCCGCCAAAAGACCAATTTTGGTGTTGTAAAAAATGAGGAAGAATCTGGAGGATCCGGCGGAGGAAGAGGAACCAGGAGAAGTCAAGTCAAGTCAAGTCAATTTTATTTGTATAGCACATTTAAAAACAACCCACGTTGACCAAAGTGCTGTACATCTGATTAGGTACTAAGGAAAAAAATGAAACATAACAGCACACACAAAACAGTTCACAGCGCCTCCTCAATGAGCCTCAAACGCTAGGGAGTAGAAATAGGTTTTGAGCCTGGACTTAAAGGAGTCGATGGAGGGGGCAGTTCTGATGGGGAGAGGGATGCTGTTCCACAGTCTAGGAGCTGCAACCGCAAAAGCGCGGTCACCCCTGAGCTTAAGCCTAGACCGCGGGATAGTGAGTAGCCCCAAGTCAGCCGACCTGAGGGACCTGGAGTTAGAGAGGTGGGTTAGAAGATTTTTGATGTAGGGGGGGAATGTCCATTTAGGGCTTTATATGTGAATAGGAGGAGCTTGAAGTTGATTCTGTACCGTACAGGGAGCCAGTGGAGAGAGGCCAGAATCGGCGTGATGTGGTCCCTTTTACGGGTACCTGTCAGGAGTCTCGCTGTGGCGTTTTGGACCAGTTGCAGGCGGGACAGGGAAGATTGGCTGATCCCAGTGTATAGGGAGTTGCAGTAGTCTAGGCGGGAGGAAATGAAAGCGTGAATGATTTTTTCAGTGTCGTCAATTGGAGGAAAGGTTTGATTTTAGCTATGGTACGAAGTTGGAAGAAGCTGGCTTTTACCACAGCGTTGACTTGCTTGTCAAATTTTAATGCAGAGTCAAATATCACGTCGAGGTTTTTGACATGCGGTTTGACTAGGCAGGATAGGCTTCCAAGACTGCCTGTTATCGATTTGATGGAGTCGGGGGGGCCGAATAGGATGACCTCAGACTTGCTCTCGTTTAATTGGAGGAAGTTCTGTGCCATCCAACATTTTATGTCCTCAAGGCAGTGTAAGAGGCTGTTTAAATTTGACTGGTTGTTGGGTTTCAGGGGGAGGTAAAGCTGAGTGTCATCGGCATAGCAGTGGAAAGAAATGCCGTGCCTTTGAATGATTTGGCCAAGGGGGAGCATGTATAGAGAGAAGAGAATGGGGCCTAGGATGGAGCCTTGTGGAACTCCGCAGGAGAGGCTAGCTGGAGCAGAGGAATAACTGCCTATGTTGATGGCGAAACTCCTATCTTTGAGGTAGGAAACGAACCAGCTCAGGGCAGTGCCATCAATGCCAACCGCGTACCGGAGACGGTCAATAAGGATGGTGTGGTCAACTGTATCGAAAGCTGCGCTGAGGTCGAGAAGGAGCAGGATTGCACAGTCGCCGGTGTCGATGGCGAGAAGCAGGTTGTTGTGTACCTTCAACAAGGCAGACTCTGTGCTGTGGTGGGCTCTGAAACCTGACTGGAAACTTTCCAGGATGGTGTTTTGGTGTAGGTAGGGCACTAATTGGTTTAGAATTGCCTTTTCAAGGACTTTTGACAGGAATGGCAGGAGAAGGGCTAGAAGCAGCTGGGAAGACGTCTGGCCAGCCGGCGGGAGAAGGGGAAACGCGGCCGGGAAGGGAGGCAGGAGAGCAAAGCCGAGAAACAGAGAGCCACCGACCGGGGGAAAAGAAGAAGAGGAGGAAAGGAGGAAAGGACACGGTTGAGCGAGCTGGGAGAGGAGCAGCGGGAAGAACCCGAGCTGAGGGGCCTGGAGTGTCTGCAGGGGCAGAAGCAGCGAGCACTGGAGGTCGGCGACCAGCCGGGGGCCTAAGGGCGAAGGGCCCAGGGAGCTGTGCTCGACGGCCTTGGAGGAGGAGGCGTGGATGGCGAGGAGCGGAGTGTCGAGCCCGAAGATGAGGAGGAAGAGGACCGGGGAGAGGCCGATCGGCGGCGGTGGCCGAGCAGCAGCGGGAGCTGGGCTGGGCGTTGGGAACCGAGGTGGAGGACCAAGCCACGGCTCTGCTCGGCGGCCCCAGCCACGAGGTGTTGAGCGCCGGCCAAGTGGAAGCGGACCCCGGCTGACGGAGATGGCGAGCGGGGAGGAGGGCCAGCAGGAGCAGCGAGGGGCCGAAGAGCCGCAGGAAGCGAGGCGCGGAGCGGAGGCGCCAAGCCTGGAGGAGTAGGCGCAGAAACGGGGAGAGATGGCGGGACACTCGGAGCGCCGGGAGGGGGCCGGAGACGTACTGATGGGAGAAGACCAGCCGTGCCCACTGCACTGAAAGCCCTATTGTTATTTGAACTTAAAATAATAATGTTAAAAACAGTATTTTAAAATTTCCCCTTTGTCGGTTGCTTTATTATGGTAGAGGTATAAACGCAAATTACTGAACAAAACAGGGTGGGGGTAAACTTACTTTTGAAAAGTTGCCAGGGGTAAACGGGACGAAGAAGGTTGGGAACTCCTGCCCTAGTGAGTGCTTGTCTGCAGTAGTGGTGTGTCCTCCAGACGGTGTTGCGTGGCAACAGCGCGGGTCAGAGGCCGTGACCTCGCCTGCCTTGCAACCACTCAATAAGACGTTTCGGGTCGAGACCATTCTTCAGACTGTTGGTCTGGTCTGATGAGTTGGATAGAAAAATGGCAAATGAAATTTAATCTAGATAAGCATGAGATCATGTATTATCTCATGATAATACATCATTAAATAAGATCTTTGGAAAAACCGAGAAGACTTAGAATATATGCCCGTGAATTCTAAAAAGTAGTAGGAGGGATGAATAAGGTTATTAAGGTACATTGGGTGCTTTGTTTTGTTAGCCAAGGTACTTAATTTCAGAACAGCAAGGTCATGCCAAATTCAATTACATTAGTTGCGTAACACCTTGGTACTGTACGTAGCTCTGTCCATCAAGAAAGATGTGATTTACTGGAGAGGGTGCGGAGGATATTTACAAGCACATTGGATTGGAACATTTTAGATTTGGGGAAAGATTGGGTCAATTGGTATGTTTTATATAAAATACAGGTTGAAGGGAAACTTGACCGAGCGGCACAAAATTGTGTGGTACTGTACGTTTGCCACTTGTGCCCTCCCTCAAAAAACTTCAGCCCCATCCTGTTTCCCATCCATAAATTGCGACTTGGCAACATAATCAGTAAACATGGTGTTTATTACCTACCTTTGCCAACAAGCTATATCCCACCACTTTCATACCAAATGTCAAATATTTTTCTAACAAAACATTGGAAAGACTGAAATGATAGAAAAAAAAGTTACCAAGTATCAACTCCATCAGCTCTGAACTGGACCAGACTTTCCTTCCTTCATATCATTTGTAGCCTTGAGATGACCTTTGATCCACACATCTGCACCATCACTATTTCCACCTCCTACTAGAACCTGCTTTAGATCATCTCCTGGTTAAGCCTTCACTCATGATTGTTACCTCAAACCCTATTCCAATGCATTCCTAAGCAAAGTCACATGTTCTGCATTGTGGATAAGGTAGCATAATGAGAGATGGGGGACCATAAATCTCGAGATGGCATCCCAAATCTCACCATGACAGCAAGGGAAGTTGAATTCAATTGAAGACGTCTCAGTACAGGTAACATGAAACTACTGGAAGATAGACACGAAAAGCTGGAGTAACTCGGCGGGTCAGGCAGCATCTCTGGAGAAAAGGAATAGGTGACCTTTCGGGTTGAGTCTGGTGAAGGGTCTCAACCTGAAACATCACCTATTCCTTTTCTCCAGAGATGCTGTCTGACCCGCTGAGTTACTCCAACTTTTTGTGTCTATCTTCAGTTTAAACCAGCATCTGCAGTTCCTTCCGACACATGAAACTACTAAATTTTTGTAAAACCCATCTATCTAATGAATGAGCTGCAGGAAAGGAAATATGTCATCCGTACTCATTCTGATTTGTATGTGACTTCAGCCCTACAAATACGATTGAGTCTTAGCTGCCTCAGTTCAGGGGCCACTGAGGATAAACAAATGCTGGCATTGCCAGAAATGTCCATTCTGTATTTGCTGTCATTCTTGTTCTTGTCCTCTGTTTTACTGTCTCGACTCACTGTTTAACCCAGTTACTTGCCATCATCCATTTTTTGTGAACATTTCCCATTCATGCCTTATGCTGCATTCTGGAATTCCCAGCATGAATCTCATCAGATTTCTTTCCTCCTTTAAAAGGCATTTTAAAATCAACTTCATTGGCCAAGCTTTTGGTTATATGCGGCCATTTACTCTTGTGTGGATCCCTGTCAAACATTATTTAATAAAACTCATTTGAAGCATTTTGGGATATTCTTAGTTTGTTCACAATGTCAGATAAATAATTTTTGCTGTTGTCCTTGTTCAGTACATTAGATTAAGATCCTCAGTTTCCATGGGATTGCTGCTAATCTCCCTATGATTCCCAAAAAACAGCAAACGTGGCATTTTTCAGCTATTTATACCAATTGGTTCGAGGTGCTGCCAATCTCCCACCCATCATAGCCAGAGTCGAATGTTTGCTGAAGTTCATGAACAAATTTCATTTCATTTATCATAAGGCAATACTTGTGTTGGTGCAAATTGACATTATTTCATACAGAATGGGAAGATCTGCATGTCATTTATTTCTGTTATGGAACAGTAGCCACCAAAATGGATTATTTGAGTCTGGAATAAAGATGAATTAGTGTAGATGGTAATTTAAGAGTACATTTTGCTTTAATATGATTTGGAAATATTTGACTTCCAGGATGGTGCTCTATTAGTTTTCCATTGTTAGAGCGTGGAAGCTGCCATGACTATTTAGCCAAAGAAGTCCAGTAGAAAGTACTGGTCTTGGACTGGTTTGTACTCTTGGTTAAATAATTTCCAACTCTCACACTTGGGCACATAAGTAATGGATTGGATGTCCAATGTGCCACAGAAATGCACATCTGCACGATAGGAAGAGTAAACTGAATGTAAAGAACATTTCAGCCATCGAATCTGAGTTGAATAAAGGTTTTAGTCTCACCTGACTAAAGGACTGAAAAATAACCTTGCTGAATATAACAATCCAGAATATAAAGTGAAATATATTTAGTCAATATGTATCCAGTTCTCCAGTGATCAAATATTTATCCAGCCAATGAAGTTTTACAAAGGTATCAGTTCATTAACATGTTAAAGCTTATCTGTTAACTCAGCCTTTGAACACAGCAAACAGTACAAAGGCATGTGAAGTCATCTTGTGATTTTATTTCAGAGCCCAATTGCCCAATCCCGAATCCACATCAAATTGGTTTATATTAACCAGCATCGATGTTATCCTTCAGCTATTTGACTGTGTGAAGGAGAGAAAACGTGAGTCAGGAATTCCTAAGAAATGCATAAATGTGAAGTAAGGAGTCCATGATGGTGTGTCTAAGATGAGAATCTAAACTTGCCATTTTCCACGTCAATAAAGTTTGATGTAATATCATAATGATATGCGTATGATTGATTTTAAGGACCAAAGAAAGCTGCAAGTCTATAAATGAAATGAAAGATTAATAAATAATAAACAGGATTCAAGTAACTAAATAAGAGGTTGTATATTTTAGTTAAAATCTAAAGTTTTGGTTTAAGTGGTGGAAAGAAAGACACATTTCTAATGAGTAGGTCAATCTTAGTTCTCTCCCTAGTGGGGTCTTCTATATGTTATGTGAAGAAACCTTCCAGAACATACTCAACAATTTCTACTCCATCTAACACTATGTCAGTCCCTGTCTATAGTAGGAAAGTTTAAATCCCCTACTATTGCTCTTAGAACTCTCTACAATCTCCTAGAATATTTTTTGCTCTAATTCCCATTGACTACTGTGGGGCCGATAGTGCCACCTCAACAAGGTGATGATCCCCTTCTTATTTCTCAGCAGCCATATAGTGTCTCTGGGTAATTCCTCAGTAATTTCATCTCAGATTTTACTGAGTACTATGTAGAGTTTTCAAAGGACAAAGTGATGGAAGCAGCAGAGATGCACTAGGTTGCTAGCAAGATGGAGGGAAATCAAAGATAGCTTCTCAAAAAATAACAACACGAGATTAGATGCTGGAATCTTGAGTAAAACATAAAGAGCTGAAGGAACTCAGCGGGTCAGACAGCTTCCATGGAGGGGAATGGACAGATGTTTTGGGGCAGCCTTCAGGCTGATGGAGTGCAAAGGAGAAAGCTGATTGAGCTGAGTCATACAGCATGGAATCAGGCCCTTTGGCCTAACTTCTTGTCGACCAAGGTGCCCTATCTACACTCGTCTCACCTGTCTGCATTTGGCCCAAATCCTTCTATACATTTCCTGTCCATGTATCTGTCCAAATGTCTCTTAAATGTTGTTAGAATACCTGACTCAACTATCTCCTTGGGCAGCTGGTTCCATATACTCACCATCCTCTGTGTTTAAAAAGTTGCCCTTCAGATTCCTATGAAATCTTACCCCTCTCACCTCACCTAGCAATCTGCACTTTACAGTCTCATTTAATGTGCAATCAATAATTTACCTGCTCTCATTGATGGTTTTAAATTCACCGTTTACATGCTTTAAACTCTAGGTTAAATGCTTTACCTTTTACCGTTTACATGCTTTAATCCCCTGTCTATATGTATTGTATTGTATTGCACTTTCTTATTGTATTGTACTGTATCGTATTGTACTGCACTGTCATCCCCTGTCTATATGTTTTGCGTTTGTATTGCACTATGGCCCCTGGAGGCACTCTGTTTCGTCCCATTCATTGCATGATCTGTAAGGAGTGGAATGACAAATAAATAAATAAACTTAGGTTTAAACCATCTCTTTATGTTTGCAACAACCTTTATATTATGAATTATTATATCACATTGAAGAGAAATGAGAGTGGACAGATAAATTATATTTAATCACCAATGCAATAATTTTTAACAAAAATGATAGCTATTCTAACAACCATGCAGAATATAGGAAAAATAGAAAGGGAGCAAGGATTTGGAAAATGTTTGTTTGGGTACAGTGATTTGTTTTATGAGAAGCAATTATTTTCCTTTCGTAACTTGGTAGATATTTGTAATAACTAGTATGGTGCAGAGCAAGACAGATCAATCAAGTCTTACTTGGTGGATTTCTGAGACATCCTCATTCTTCAGGGAACAGGGAATGCCCTTAGCATTCATAGCAAGAGGATTTGAGTATAGGAGCAGGGAGGTTCTGCTGCAGTTGTACAGGGCCTTGGTGAGACCGCATCTGGAGTATTGTGTACAGTTTTGGTCTCCTAATCTGAGGAAAGACATTCTAGCCTTAGAGGGAGTACAGAGAAGGTTCACCAGATTGATCCCAGGGATGGCAGGACTTTTATATGAAGAAAGACTGGATAGACTAGGCTTATACTCGCTGGAATTTAGAAGACTGAGGGGGGATCTTATAGAAACGTATAAAATTCTTAAGGGGTTGGAGAGGCTAGATGCGGGAAGATTGTACCCGATGTTGGGGAAGTCCAGAACCAGGGGTCACAGCTTAAGGATAAGGGGGAAGTCTTTTAGGACCGAGATGAGAAAACATTTCTTCACACAGAGTGGTGAGTCTGTGGAATTCTCTGCCACAGAAGGTAGTTGAGGCCAGTTCATTGGCTATATTTAAGAGGGAGTTAGATGTGGCCCTTGTGGCTAAAAGGATCAGGGGGTATGGAGAGAAAGCAGGTACAGGTTACTGAGCTGGATGATCAGCCATGATCATATTGAATGGCGGTGCAGGCTCGAAGGGCCGAATGGCCTACTCCTGCACCTAGTTTCTATGTTTCTATCACATATGAGGCCCTCACACGTGTCTCCTTGGTTAACTCAGCTCTGCCCTTGCTCCCCTTCCGCCCAGTCGCAACAGGGACAGTCCCCCTAGTCCTCACCTTCCACCCCATCAGCACATAAACCTCCAACATTTTTGCCATCTCGAACAGGATCCCACCACCCAGCCACATTTTCCCATTTCCACCCTTTTACGCCTTCTGCAGAGACCGTTCCCTCCGCAACTCCCTGGTTAACTCATTCCTTCCCATCCAATCCACCTCCTCCCGAGGTACCTTCCCCAGGAACCACAGGGGATGCAACCTCCCGAGGTCCCTACACCTCTCCCGTTGACTCCGTCCACGGACCCCAACAGGCCTTTCAGGTGAGGTAGCGCTTCACTTGTACCTCCTCCAACCTCATCCACAATGTTTACTGTTCCAGGTGTGGCCTCCTATATATCGGTGAGACCAAGCACAGGCTCGGTGATCGTTTCACCGAACATCTCCGTTCAGTCCACCTAAGCCTACGTGGTCTCTCGGTTGCTAAACACTTTAACTCGCCCTCACGTTCCCATACTGTCCTTTCTGTCCTGGGCCTCCTGCACTGTCAGAGTGAGGCCCAACGCAAATTGGAGGAAAAACATCTCATATTTTGCTTGGGCAGCTTTCACCCCAGCGGTATGAATATTGATTTCTCTAACTTCAAGTAAACCTTGTTTTTCCTCTCTCTCTGCCCTCCCCCACCCTAGTTTCACTATCCTCCTTATTAATTTTACTGTTTGTATGCCTCCTTGTCATCTTCCCCTCAGCTAACAATGAACCATTCTACATTTTCTTGATCAACATCTGCTTTGATCTGTCGTCTTCACACCTTACCCTTCCATATCTCTAGTCTCCCTTGACTCTCAGTCTGAAAAAGGGTCCTGACCTCAACCGTCACCCATTCCTTCTCTCCAGAAATGCTGCCTTTTCTGCTGAATTACTCCAGCGTTTGTGTCTATCTTGTCCAACTCAGTTCCTGGTTCCTGCTAATATAGTTAATTGATCTATATTGGAAAGCTGTAAAAAGTCTTGGCGTTTCCAATGTCAGGGAATATATTGGCTGTACACTCTTTCACATTCAAATCATTTATTGCTACTGCACAGAAGAAGCGAGCACTGACAACAGAATTATTGCACGTTTTTTGAACTGCACATTGCGAATGATTCCGAAAATAACCATTGCAGATATCCTGTTTACCGAATCACCAGCTTCTCACACTAACAAGTCATACTCTTGTTAGACTGACATCAACTAGAAGCATAATACATTGAAATTACAGCACAGAATTCGGTCCATCTGCTCAATTCCTTTATCTTACTATTTTTACACTACACCATCTTTTTCATCCCACCCTCCCCCATATTCCCCAGTTCTGTTTCCGTTCATTTATGCATTGTTTCTTCTTAAATATGGTAATACTGGATATGAGTCATCGAGAACAAAAACTGTGAAGAGATATTCTTGGAGACAACATGCATGCACATGACTAATTGTAACATCCAGCAAATGTAACCCCTTAGTAACAATTAAATAATTCATTTCTAATACTTTACAATCGCACGTACAAATTTAGGATGTCAAACAGATCGTGGAAATATTAATTTATCTGCACAATCTTATGCTCTGAACATTTCTGCTGAAAGGTTTTGTGGTTCAAGTGCCTCGTACTTTACAACTGCAACTTTTAAACTTTAGTTTATCCCCCAAGCATGACATAAATGGTGCCTGAGTATGTACTTATTAGATAACAAATTAGCAATGGAGAGATTTCACAGGAATCCAATATAAATTCTGTTTAACTAAATTTTAGAATTTGTAAACACAACGTAAAGTACATTGAAAAGGTTGAAGTTATTAACTAAAATGACTCAAATTTTAAGTCTAACTAGACCATGTGGACCCGTTGGGCCCAAACCTCCTGCATTGGTGCAGCACCCTCTCCTCCCCCCCCTCCCCCCTCTCTCCCCCCTACCTCCCCCTCCCTCCCTCTCCCTTCCCCTCCCCACCTCTCCCTTCCCCACTCCATCCCCCTCAACCCCCCCTTACCCTTCCTCCCCCCTCCCTCCACCCCCTCCTCCCTCCCTAGGAGATAGATTTAAACTTAAAAATGTGAATAACTAAAAAAATATAACACCGATTTCAATGAAACTTCTTCCATTAGCACCATTAAACAGTGAGGCCAAAAATTGTCGCGCTATCGTGTACAAATTTGGCTGTGGTTCAGGAACAAACAAACAAACAAACAAACGAGAGTTTTAGTATATAGATGGTTGACAGTAAAACTTTACTGCATCCTGTTTCATCTCAGGGACTGATTTGCAAAACAACACCATAAAAAGCTATTCCTAAGTGACCACAAAAACTTTGCATTCCTTGTTTTCAATATTTGTGAGATTAATACGGATACTGTCATCAACGTAAAAGCTTGTGTCTTCAATTTAGTTTTCTGTGTTGTTTCAGTAATACTTCAAAAGGATACTTTTTAATCACTGTGCACTGTAACATCAGTTTAAAATTTCATATTTATATCACAGCTTTTACACCAGGAAGATGAGTCGATTATCGGGTTACAAACATACAAAACTAAATGTATAATTTGCAGATATATGATTAAGGATAACGTTTGTTCTTGGACATATCAGGTCAAATAAATGGCCTCTTTCTGTGAGTTTCTAAGAATCTCTGATTTGTGCAAATGGCTGTCCATTGCTCCATAACAGGCTGTAATGATGGAATAATTCTGTTCTTCATATAAGGGTGTAGTTTGAGAGATACATCACAGCCATTATTCAATTTATTCAAGCAGTAAATAATGAATCTCCCAGCATGTGTGTAACATATGTTGTAACATAAAACAACTTAATGCCTCTTCGTGTCTCCATTCTCCGTACAGTACCAGGTAGTGGACAGAACAAATACAGCAATTTTAATTATCAGCATATTTTTAACAGAAAGTCAACTCCTGCCTGATTGCATCAATTCTGCTGTGGAGCTGAATTATCCTTTGAGTTATGTTTTGGTGGTAACTATTTTTGTCACTCAATAAATTATACTGACACTCTTTACCCAAAACATGGGTAAACAATTACAAAAAAAGTTACCACGGAAACCTAACTCATATAATGATCAGCTCTAGAGCAGCAATGATACAATTAGGCACGAGTTGACTTTATGTTAAAAATATGCAGATAACTAAATATTAATTACATCAAAACATATTTAATCCAGTCAGATCTTTTAGAATTTACAACAGAGACTGAATATTTTAGCAAGGCATTAAACATTCTAAAACCTTTCTCCTTACAAGGAAAAATGAATCAGATTCCTTGAGATCAAAATATTAATCCTCCCCAAGAATTCTTGTAAATTATTTCACAGCACATGAAACCAGCAGAAACTAATTTTCATGTAGCTGCATAATTTATCAAGGTGCACCTTACATTTGCTGCCAAACATTCTGTTAGTTCAGTTTTATCAAGATTTTATGACATGATCACAATGTCATTAGGCAGAACTGGGTTATTTAACCAACAATGGAAACATTTCTAAAAATTCACATTCAAAGAATAAGTACCAAGACTCAGTTAAAGAGGGAAGGCAAAATACATTCCATGTAACAATTTCATGCCAGGGTCTATGTCCCGTTCCAGATCCAGCAAAGCAGTGTACTTTCCTTCAAACGTTTTTACTTGCTAGGATTCTAACAAATAGAAACCCTTCAACTTGCTTAAAGCTCTATCAACCCAAGTACTGAGAAAACAAATTTATCTTTGTTTCTCTTGATATGAAGTACACGCATATTCTCTGTGGAGACTCAGTTAAGTACCGACAGCTAAAGGACAGTTAATTATTTGCCAGTATTAGGAAACGGGATAGAAACATAGAAAATAGGTGCAGGAGGAGGCCATTCGGCCCTTCGAGCCAGCACCGCCATTCATTGTGATCATGGCTGATCGTCCCCAATCAATACCTCGTGCCTGCCTTCTCCCCATATCCCTTGATTCCACTAGCCCCTAAAGCTCTATCTAACTCTCTCTTAAATCCATCCAGTGATTTGGCTTCCACTGCCCTCTGTGACAGAATTCCACAAATTCACAACTCTCTGGTTGAAAAAGGGGGATGTACTACCTCCTGGCATATACAGTGCATTCAGAAAGTATTCAGACCCCTTCACTTTTCCACATTTTGCTACGTTACAGCCTTATTTTAAAATGGATTAAATTCTTTTTTAAAAATTAATCCACACACAATACCCCATAATAAAAAAGTGAAAACAGGTGTTTAAATTTTTTTGCAAACTAATTAAAAAGAAATAACTGAAATATCATATTTATATAAGCATTCAGACCCTTTGCTATGACACTCAAAATTGAGCTTATGTTCATCCTGTTTCCATTGATTATCCTTGAGATGTTTCTACAACTTGATTGGAGTCCACCAGTGGTAAACTAAATTAATTGGACATGATTTGGAAAGGCACATACCTGTCTATATAAGGTCCCACAGTTGGCAGTGCAAGTCAGAGCAAAAACCAAGCCATGAAGACGAAGGAATTTTCTGTAGACCTCCGAGACAGGATTGTGTCGAGACACAGATCTGGGGAAGGGTATAAAACAATTTCTGAAGCATTTCAGGTCCCGAAGAGCACAGTGACCTCCACCATTCTTAAATGGAAGAACTTTGAAACCACCAGGACTCTTCATAGAGCTGGCCGCCCGGCCAAACTGAGCAATCGGGGGAGAAGGGCCTTGGTCAGGGAGGTGACCAAGAACCCGATGGTCACACTGACAGAGCTCCAGAGTTCCTCTGTGAAGATGGGAGAGCCGTCCAGCAGGACAACTATATCTGCAGTACTCCACCAATCAGGCCTTTATGGTAGAGTGGCCAGACAGAAGCCACTCCTTAGTAAAAGGCACATGACAGCCCGCTTGGAGTTTGCCAAAAGGCACCTAAAGGACTCTCAGACCACGAGAAAAAAGATTCTCTGGTCTGATGAAACCAAGATTGAACTCTTTGCCCTGAATGCCAAGCGGCACCGCTCATCACCTGGCCAATACCATGGTGGCAGCATCATGCTGTGGGGATGTTTTTCAGCGGCAGGACCTGGGAGACTAGCCAGGATTGAGGGAAAGATGAATGGAGCAAAGTACAGAGAGATCCTCGATGAAAACCTGCTCCAGAGCATTCTGGACCTCAGGCTGGGGCAGAGGTTCACTTTCCAACAGGACAATGACCCTAAGCACACAGCCAAGTCAACGCAGGAGTGGCTTTGTGACAAGTCTGTGAATGTCTTTGAGTGGCCCAGCCAGAGCCCGGACTTGAACCCGATCGAACATCTCTGCAGGGACCTGAAAATAGCTGTGCATTGACGTTCCCCATCCTACCTGACAGAGCTTGAGGGGATCTGCAGAGAAGAATGGGAGAAATTACCCAAATACAGGTGTGCCAAGCTTGTAGAGTCATACCCAAGAAGAATTGAGGCTGTAATCACTGCCAAAGGTGTCTCAACAAAGTACTGAGTAAAGGGTCCAAATACTTATGTAAATGTGATATTTCAGTTATTTCTTTTCAATTACTTTGCAAAAATTTCTCAATACCTGTTTTCACTTTTTTATTACGGGGTATTGTGTGTAGATTGATGATTAAAAAAAAAAGAATTTAATCAATTTTAAAATAAGGCTGCAACATAGAAAAATGTGGAAAAAGTGAAGGGGTCTGAATACTTTCTGAATGCACTGTACGGACCAGCCCTATTTTCACGGTTCCAGCTGTTGATCCAGGTCTGATCAGACGGCAGGCCATTGGTTAGGATAGGTTAATTCCAATGGCTGTCTTTGTTCTGCAAAACAAAACTGATTGGACAATTATCAACACCCAGGATCTGCTTGGTTTGCCGTCAGATCCCCAAATCACAATAGACAATAGACAAATCCACTGAAGGTGACTTGAAACCCATATTTTATTGGCAGGTATGTCAATTTAACTCAGAGTGACTCCACCCACCCTACTGCAACTAGTCATTTTGGACATTAGACAATAAATAAAAACTTATTGGAAACTCACTATGATCATCCTTGTGGAGGATTAATATTTTGATCTTCAAGCTCAAGGAATCTCCATGTCTATAAACCATGGAATTTGACATGTTGCATGTTAATGTTTATTTCTGATTCCAGGAGCCAATAAATAATGAACTGGAATGAAAAAGAAATGTAGTAAAAACTTAACAGCTTAGCCAGTATCCAGGAGAGAAATGGGGTTCATGTCAACAAACTTCCATCAGAACTGGAAGGAACGTTAAGATGCAGAGAGAGGAGATGGAAAAAAGAGAACACAAAAAATGCATACGAGTCCTTGACTAAAAAAACCCAAAATGGGCACAGTGGTTGGTAATAAGGTAAAATAATCATTCAAGAGGAATAAATAAATGATATTACCAATGTGAATGTTGAAAATTTGATTACCAGCAGTTGTTAATTTCACTGTTGTGTTCTGATGGCGGGGATGTGCCATGTTGGAAGATCTGGTGCTGTTCTTTGCGCTTATATTGAGCTTGGAATCATACAGCACAGAAATGGCCCTTCCACGCAACTTGTCCATGTTGACCAAGATGCCCCATCTAATCTAGTCCCATTTGCCCACATTTAGCCCATATCCTTTTAACCTTTCCTGTTCATGTTCCTGTCCAAATGTCTTTTCAATGCTGTTATTGGATCTGCTTCAATTACTTCCCATGGCAATATTCCATATACCCATCACCCTCTGCGTAAAAAGGTTTCCCCTTGGGTTTCTATTAAGTCTTTCCCTTTTTATCTTAAACTTATGGTCTCTAGTTCTTGATTCCCTTATCTTGGGAAAAGACTCTGTGCGTTCAGGTTAGGCAGCATCTGTGGATGGTTGATATTTCAAGTTGGGACCACTCATCCAGCCCATATGAAGGGGCTCGACCTTAACTGTTGTCTATTCATTTCTTTCACAGATGTTGCCTGTTGTATTGAGTTCCTACAGCACTTTGTGTTATTTTAAAAGAGTATTGTGCTGAAGAGGTCAAGAGTGTGCAATGACATTCCCTTCCACTGGATGTCAGTCCTGTATTTAGAGACCATTTTTAAGTCTTCACTTGCTGTTGCTGGCAAGGGAAAGTTCAGGACCCAAATATTAGAGGGAATTTAACCACTAAACCAGCTCTTTAATGGAATTTTATTAGATTAAGTACATTAGATGATAAGATTGTTATTTCTCTAAATGATCATCAAATGTACCACGAGAAAATGTCTCACTATGCAGACAATGTCAGCAGCAATGCTGGTAGCATTGTTTGAGGCAATTTAACTCACCCATTGATGGGACACATAGAAAATAAATTAAGCACGAGGGCCAAATTCTTATAACTACATTGGCGACAGAGAAAACTGCTAAATAACATAGATCAGAACATTTGTGTACTTTTAAGATATCAACTGGTTGACTCAAATTACGCGTTTCTAATTCTGATCTTGAAAGCACTGTATTTATATATACTGTAATTTGCACATAGTTGATCTGTTCACTTTGTAGAAAGATGTAAAATGAATATGGTATCTTGTATGGATTTTCAGTACACCACATATTTGCAGTGATTCTTCTATCTATAACCATCTCCTTGTAAGTTTTGTCACCCATAAATCACCTCCAGTATTTTTTTTAACATGTGTGCCTTTGTTACGTCCAGGAGTGGCTTGTAAAAGGAAGTTTGTCAATGTATCTATTCCAGATTGTCAATTGCCAAATCAGAATAGAAAGCATGAAAATAGAAACACCCCATCCTGCAACAAAAATGAACAAAGCTAATTCAAAACTACACTCTATTCATGATCCATAAATTCCACCTAAATTCCTTCTATTAGCTGACGAGGATTGTAACTAGACACGCATTAACTTCCACAGATTCTGGTCATGACTTTACAACATCATATTAGGCAGCAAACAATTGAAATTGAAATTTCATGATCCAAGAACACCTCTGCTGGTTGGACCATTTTAATAGAAAAAGGTTGACAGTGCCAGAGACCCAGGTTCGATCTTCAGGTTGAGTGTTATCTGTGTGGAGTTTGCACATTCTCCCTGTGACCGCATGGGTTTTCTCCCACATCCCAAAGACGTGCAGGTTTGTAGATTAATTGACCTCTGTAAAATTGGCTCTTGTGTTGGGAGCGGATGAGAAAGTGGGATCAAATAAAACTAGTGTGAACGGGTGATCGATGGTCAGCGTGGACTCAGCGGCCCAAAGGGCCAGTTTCCATTCTGTATCTCCAAACTAAATTAAACTTCATAAAATAGTTATTGACATGAAATATAATACGTTTAAGGTTCAGTTCAGTTATCTGTAACATGGAAATGAACTTTAAAACAAGAGTTGCAAACAAATATAAACATAGCTGTTGTGATGATGAAATGATTTAGAGAAGTATTTTTAGTTAAGAGGAATGCCACAATGCTCAGTTGAAACTGGAGATCAGGTTTTGATTTTTATTTTGCTTTCTTATTAAGTTTTTTCTGTTTTGACATTTTCTTTCTCTTTTCCCGTAATTTACATGTCTTTTTAAGTTTGCATTTATTTTTTCACATATCGCACTGAATGCAGCCCATAGTTATACCTGTGCTCTGATATTATATCCCTGCATATATTCCTTGTTTGCAAGTCACAAAGACCGTTTTCTCCGAGATGCAAACAGGATACCTTTCAAAGGATATGTGCCCCCTACATGGTGTAATGGGATAGAAAAGGTATTTTTGCCCAATGTTTCTCGATCTTTCAACAAGCATTGCACAAAGAATCCTTTGTTTTTAAAACATTCGGTACATATGATGCACAATACTATATTAATGTACAATTCTTTTACACCTAGAACAAGTCAACAACAGTATTATTTTGAACATTACATTCAATTCACTTGTTGGTTTAAAAAAATGATTGTGTTTTTTGACTTTCATTTTTCAGCAAGTCACTCTTGTTTAATTACCTAAGTAATTAAGTCCCTTGGCGAAGGTCGCTATCGGTGGCGCCATGACCAGGTGCTCAAGGTGGTTGCTGAGAGCATAGCCACTGCCATCAGTAACAGCAAACACCACCATGCCCCAAAGCTATCAATCACTTTTGTCAAAGCTGGAGAGAAGCCTCGACCACAACCAAAAACAAGGGCGGGCCTCCTCTACACGGCCACTGACTGGCAGCTGCAGGTCGATCTGGGCAAACAGCTGAAATTTCCGCAGCACATCACAGCAACATCACTCCGGCCAGACATGATCATCACCGCCTAAGTGACAAAACAGCTGATCATTCTGGAGCTGACAGTGCCCTGGGAAGAGCGTATGGAAGAAGTAAATGAGAGGAAACGCGCAAAGTACCAGGAACTGGTGGAGATGTGCCGGGACAGAGGCTGGAAGACATGCTATGAACCCATAGAGGTGGGCTGTAGAGGCTTTGCGGGACGCTCACTCTGCAAAGTCCTCAACCAATTGGGCATTACGGGGCTGGCAAAGAAGAGGGCCATTCAATCCGCAAGCGAAGCCGCAGAGTAAGCCACTAGATGGCTTTGGATTAAGAGGGCTGATCCGTGGGCGGTTGCTGCTGGGATGCAAGTCGGGGCCTGATCAACCCCGGCTGGGTCGCCTGGGCGAGGGCGTCTGATGTTGTGAGACCTGAAACACCCGATGACTCCAGGTTACATCACTGAGGATGCGTCCCAGTGCATCCCGAAGATGTATCTTGCACATAACTATTTTAAGTAGAATTCAACACCAGATTTTATATTATAGATAGATTTATTGTGGCATCAGCAGTTTGAAAATTTGATATATTATAGACAAAACCTTAACTGTAAGGCAATGCTCAATCAGTAATCCCTTGTAAAGTGTTTAGATCAGTGATTAGCAGAATACAACACAAGCAAGGCATTACCAGAATTTTCATTTAGTTTCATTAGATAATTGGCAGGATACAATTTCCCAAGATGTTTTCCTGATGAGGTTCTACTGAAACTTTGAAGTAATAACACGAACAGTTCACACATTTTCTCCACGTTAACAATCAAAGTTATCAAAGATGATCAGAAGACTCCCTTTGGATATCCCACTTCTGTGTACTTTATGACATATTTTCACATTTTTGATACCAAACCTGTGCTTCAAAAATTAAATCTTTTTTTTAAAGCATTTTAAAAAAAAAGAGGGCTCTATATTGTCCATTTAAAAGGATGGCCATGCATTACAAGTTGCTTTTCCATTTTCGAGTAGCATTATCTTGGCCTGAAAGACAAAATAATAGGAATTTTGATCAATGTAACTTACAATACAAAAAATACTGGATTGATATTAAAAAGTGCAAAAATACTGTCAGTGATTCAATAATGAACGAAAGATTGCTTTCCTCAATCATTTCCTTACAATTGCACTCAGGCTACCATGTAACCTAGGATATGATATCACGAAAGAGTTCATTACACTAGATTGGAACAAATATCTCTTGCCTTAAGACATGAGTTATCCTGCTGCTCCTCTTCTGGTTAAGTAGACTAACTTCTGCTGTTTGAAAGTTTTTTTCACTAGAAAAATGAGAAATGGCACGAGTGTCCTGGAGAAGCACGGAGGGCTCATTATTCACGATAGGTGTTCATCGGAACATCTAATATTTACTGTAAGCCAATGGGCACCAGCATGTGACTGCTTGCCTTAATTTGATGGCAAATTAACTGTTACTAGAAAGACAAACATTTACTTGCATATGTAGTTCTATTTCTCAGGGGAATAACTAAGTCGTTTTTTGGTCTGTTTATGCACATGGTGGGATTGGACAAAGAGCATATTTAACTACAGTGACATTTTAGTCTTGGTGTATCTGCTTTTGCATACTTCCATTATAGCATATCTTGCTGCTCCTGTATCAACATTATTAATGCCCTTTGTTTTCTTTTAATTTCCAGATAGACAATAGACAATAATTAACTGAATTTAAATTCTACAAATGTGATAATGGTATTTCGTTATCCAGGGTTTTGGGTTGCCTTGGCAACCAAACAAGTGTGGCACCACCATAATCCTATTCAAATAGTTTTGGGTGGAAACACATGGAAAAATAGTTTAAAAAAAAAAGAATAGATGCAACTATGTGCATTATCTACATTGGAATCACAAACAGCAACCAAAGCAAAATTTCTACCTTACTGTATTGAATTACCCTTTGACTTCTTTGTGTATTTACGTCATACAAACTTTCAAACTTGAGGAAGGATATTCTTGCTATTGAGGGCGTGCAGCGTAGGTTTACTAGGTTAATTCCCGGAATGGCAGGACTGTCATATGTTGAAAGATTAGA
This sequence comes from Rhinoraja longicauda, assembly GCF_053455715.1. Classification (NCBI taxonomy): domain Eukaryota; kingdom Metazoa; phylum Chordata; class Chondrichthyes; order Rajiformes; family Arhynchobatidae; genus Rhinoraja; species Rhinoraja longicauda. The sequence goes on from NC_135956.1 coordinate 77,767,451, forward strand.
GTAACTAGGCTTGTATACGGTGGAATTTAGAAGGCTGAGAGGGGATCTTATCGAAACATATAAGATTATTCAGGGATTGGACACATTAGAGGCAGGAAACATGTTCCCAATGTTGGGGGAGTCCAGAACCAGGGGCCACAGTTTAAGAATAAGGGGTAGGCCATTTAGAACGGAGATGAGGAAAAACCTTTTCAGTCAGAGTTGTAAATCTGTGGAATCCTCTGCCACAGAAGGCAGTGGAGGCCAATTCTCTGAATGCATTCAAGAGAGCAAGAGAGCCCTTAAGGATAGCGGAATCAGGGGGTATGGGGAGAAGGCAGGAACGGGGTACTGATTGAGAATGATCAGCCATGATCACATTGAATGGTGGTGCTGGCTTGAAGGGCCGAATGGCCTACTCCTGCACCTATTGTCTTTTGACACAAGACACTCATTCAGTACTTTCCCATTCTACCATCCAGGTCACTTATAAATTCCACCTTTTATAGTTTATGTTTATATCCTCATGAATTCCAATAACATAGACTCAAATGTGTTGTGTATCTACTCTTTTGCTTTCCTGTCATATTTTCAACACTCCCTTGAACTTTATTTGCATTAATTTTAGCTTGCCAGAAGAAATATCTAATCTTAATTGATCTCATCATTCAAGGTACTCAATTTAATAAAGCACTTTCTTCATTTATTGTGGAAATGTTCCTAGTTTGTGCTCCAACTATACAATTAAATGTGTCACAACTCTTACCCAATGCCTTTCGCTGATTTTTCTAATTTACGTGCACTTATTTCCTTTCATAGCATTGAAGTTTTTTATCTATACTGTAATTTTCAATTTATAGCTGTTTGGCTTCCTAGAAAATTGGGCTCCTTTGCAAATTTCCGTAGCTGTGTCAGTTGCACGTACATTAAGAAATGAGAGTAAAAAAACATTGGGTTCATAGCATCACTTCAATTTTATTCTGTATCCCAAGTTTTGGTAGTGATATGTGAATTCTATGAGAGTTGATCTCCAATAGCCAAACTGCCATAATGCAGGTGTGACCTTTATTTATTCTTTCTCTTACTTCCATATTGAATCCAATTGTGTCATGATCACTCTTGTTTTTACAAATACAGACACTCTACATAAAGGGGTTATGTTCCGTGATCTCTTACGCAGGTCAGATTTTACATGTCGGAACCGTTCCCTTTACGTACCTGATGGTTTGCCCAAATAATTGGGATGGGATTTATTTGAATAAATCTCAATATGATAGGATATAACTTTATTTATCCCCAGATGGAAATTGGTCTGCCAACAGACATAAAACACAACAAGATACATTAAATTAAAGTGATGAGCGGAAAGTCCAGGATTGGGGATGTGCAAAGATTGGTGAGGAGGGGCGGGAAGGGGAGTCAGTCTACCGCACAACAGAAGTGGGAAGAGTTGTAGTTTGATAGCAACAGGGAAAAACAATCTCCTGTGGTTTTCTGTGCTACACCTTGGAGGGGCCAGTCTGTTGCTGAAGGTGCTCCTCAGGTTGACCAGTGTGTCATGGGAGGGGAAGAGCTGTATTATCCAAGATGCTCAGGGCCTGAACTGCTCACTATCGAATATTTATTGGTCTGCGGTAATTCCCGTTCCATCCAGTGATGTTGCCATTCTACCATGAATGGATGAATCCCAATCATTCGTTTGAAGATTCGTGGTGGATAGATGGATCCGAACACTTGAAAAGTCACACGGATGCTGACACTGGCCAGTCACACGGTGTGTGGATGGATCCTGACACACGGTCAGTCACACGGTGAGCGAATGAATCTTCACACTGGCCAGTCACACGGTGAGAGGATGAATGTTCACACTGGCCAGTCACAAGGTGAGCCGTGCATGACTGAAGTTCACCAGATTCAGAGGGGATGGACCACAGAGCCTGTGTGCCCTCTAGTGGACGGCAGTGGAATAACAAGGCTGCTGAACTTGTTCCTCACTAGTTTCGTTTTTAGTTTTCCCACCGGGTCCCACTTGCGGCGAAATTCCAAGTCGCGTTTCGTAAGTGGTGGAAGGGGGAAGAAGAGTTTGGAAATACATTTGAGTTTTAAGTACTATCGGTTTTTGTTCTTTGGACTTTGTAACTTTCAGTCTACAGCGGACGCAGGATGGGAACAAAACCAAGATTTGCAAGTGTATCTCTGTCTTGTACCTGTCTTCTTTCAGTTGTCGGACCAAGTCTGTCCCTCAGTGATGGTTGACTCAGTAATCTGCCCCTGAGCACATTGTGAGGCAATTGAATATCAGACAAGCGCTCTTTTGGTTTAGTTTAGTTTAAGATGCAGCTTGGAAACATAAACTGCAAATGTAAACTGATTGCACTAGGGACAGAGTACAGAATTGTTTATGGAAGTGCGAGTTTACACAAGTTGCCTGTTGCATTAGTCAGGGAGTGTCTGTACTATCTTATCTTTCCTAAAACCAACCCGACAATATTTTACTTGCTAAAATAAACATTACTTTACCCTTTATCGAACTAATTTGTGACTGGCAGGCCATACTCCAAGACTGTAACATAAATGTGTTGCCGTGCCCCTGGGGAACTAAAGTGAAAGTAACAACATTTTTCCTGCATTTTTCATCTTCATTGCTGAGGATACTCACTCAGTTTTCCTTCCTTTACCAGCTTTTTCAGGTGGTGTTTAAGATTACCTTCAGCTGCTTGATGCAAGTGAGGAGGGGTATCCTATTGATAAAGCAAACCATACCTTAAACATTGTTGTAAGAATAGACATTTTCTAAAGTAAAAATAAAAAACAAACATGATGTTTATGCAGAACATAATAGAAATGTCCAGGAGCTAGGATTATTGACCATAGTTCTAATGAAGCATGCTGCTCAGTGGTACTGGTAAAACCCAAAATGGGCAGTTGAAGGCAGATTATTGATGAATAAGTGTTGTTTTACAGGAGTGTTGATGATGTTTTCCCATCAGTTTTCTGGAGATTGGGAAGCGACCTATTGGCCCATCAATTTATACCAGGGCGATTTTGAACAATCAGATAGACGCTAGTGTCGTAAATATATTGGAATAGCTGGGCAAGAGACCAGATCTTTCTGGAGGTCATCAGTATTAACCCTGACAAGTTGTCTGATCTCTTGGGCATTGCTATATCCAGTGATCTCAGCCATTTCTTGATATCACGTTGGCTTGGAGTGAATACAATTATTTGGATACCAGGTAGACACAAAATGCTGAAGTAACTCAGCGGGACAGGCAGCATCTCTGGAGTGAAGAAATGGGTGACATTTCGGGTCGAGACCCTTCTTCAGACTCTCCTGCTGAGTTACTCCAGCATTTGATTTAAACCAGCATCTGCAATTCTTTCCTACACGTGTTTAGATACCAGCTTCTGTTATGGAAGAGGGAAATGGGAAGAGGAATCTGTTTAAGTCAGCCAGCTTTCACAACCAAATATGGCGGACTGCTAAGCTCTGACCAGTTGGGTTTGGTTAGCTTTATCACTGGTTCCCAGAGTCTGTCTACCTGTTTGTTCATCCATCACTACCTCCGTTTCTGGACATGAGGTGCAAAGTAGCAAAACTGCCTCAATGAATATTGATAATTATTACCACAGTCTATATGTAAATAATAACCACTTCAACCATGAACCAGAAGGCAGTTGGTGCTTGTGAAATCAAAATGCTGAAACATTCAAAAATACAAAAAGATTGTTTGTTTTTTATGGTATTAGACAACAAAGTTAATACCCAGTATTTTTCCATAATACAGATGTCATTTATCCAGTTCTCAAATAGAAGAATAAAATAGATAGTCCACAAATCTCACAATTCAAAATCTTTCCTTGTGTTTGGATCAAGAACTCAGTCCCATTATTAGCATGCACATAAAATTAAAGATTACCTTATAAATAATTTTAACAAGTTCCATCAAGGTGAAATACATCTTAGGAGGGTCCTGAAACACCTTTAAAATCTGCTGTTCCCTCATATTTCTGTGAGATATGTATTCTCTAATTTTATCAGAAGCATTTTGCACAACTGGACCATGACCTGAAATGCAAATGCAGAGCATGAAAAATCAATAGAGCAGTATTGCAATTGTTCATTCGGGAAACAAAGGGCATTTATAATGCCAGAATTCTTGAGGCAAAGTCTAAGATTGCTTTGTTCTATAATATTTAAAATACTACATATTATCTCAACTAAATTATGGGATTTCTGTTCTATATATGTATCTTCTATCTATCAATATATTATATTACTAAAACTCTCATCTTGTTTGTTTGGCCGTACGTACCCGGAATACAGCCAAAACGGTACACGATAGTGCAACAATTTTAGGCCCACATTACTCACCATTGGCCTGCGGTTCAAATGGTTGTTATATTTTAAAAGTTATTCACATTTTAAACTATTTTAAAAAATCACCTTTTAAACTTTAATGAATTTGATTGGCTCTACCACCTCCCCCCCACGTGGGGTCCGGCGCGTCCTGATTGGCTACCTCCGTGTTTGACGTCACAATGGGAACCCAACGGGTCCGCGCATGCACAGTTGGGGCCCGTTGATCTAATACGTACATGAGATGGCCGCCGGATCCGCGCGTGTGCAGTTAGGGGAATGTTGCCGCTCAGAGAGAGGCGGCACTCGCCCGAGTGACAGGAGTGGTGGCCAATGAGGGGGGGGGGGGTAAGGAGAACTCTCCTGCTGCTGGTCAATGCGATGGCCGCCCGGGCTCTGGATGAGTGGCTCCCTCTCCCCTTTCCTCTCCCCCCCTTCCTCTCCCCTCCCCTTTCCTCTCCCCCCTCGCCCGCCCCCGGCCCCGGGGGAGTTTTAAGGGGAGTTGAGGGGGGATGGAGTTGGTGAGTCTCATCAGTTGGGGGAGGGTCCGCAGGAGAGGTTTGGACCCACGGGGGTTGGCGGGCCCGCAGGAGAGGTTTGGGCCCACGGGGTACCACCTCCCCCCACGTGGGGTCTGGCGCGTCCTGATTGGCTCCTGCCGCTCCCTCCCAAGTGGGGTCGATTGATTGGCTCCGACCTCCCACTCGACGCCCGATTGGTCGCTGTTCTGGGTCCCATGTGGGGGGAACGCCGCCTCCAGGGGCTGGGGTGAGTGGCTCCCTCTCCCCTTTCCTCGCCCGCCCCTGGTCGGGGGAGTTTTAAGGGGGGTTGAGGGGGGATGGACTAGGTGAGTGGCTGAGTGGGTGGGGGGGGGGGAGGAGAGGGGATAAGGGGGGTTGAGGGGGGATGGAGTGGGTGAGGGGGAGGGAAGGAGGGGGGATAATGGGGTTGTGGGGGGATGGAGAGGGTGAGTGGGGGGGATGGGAGGGTGCTACACCAATGCAGGAGAGGTTTGGGGGAGTTTTAAGGGGGGGTTGAGGGGGGATGGAGTGGGTAAGGGGGGAGGGGCAGAGGGGGTATCGGGTTGAAGAGGAACAGAGTGGGTGAGTGGAGGGGGGTGGTGGGGTGGGGGAGGGTAGGGTGCTAGACCAATGCAGGAGAGGTTTGGGGGAGTTTTGAAGGGGTGGAGGAGGGATGGAGTGGGTGAGGGGGGATAAGGAGGATTGAGGGTGGTGTGGGTGGGTGGGGGGGAGTGGAGGAGGGGAGGGTGCTAGACCAATGCAGGAGAGGCTTGGACCCAATGGGTCCACAGCAGCTAGTATATATATAAATATATATATATGAATTTTTCAAATTTGGGCTAGGGAATTGTCTTTGTCTAAGGACTTCAAATGCATTAAAAACTCTATGGAAATATACATCTGACAAGAACAACATTCAATGGCGACAAATGTCTATTGTCTAAATATCCCATTAAATTAAATTTTCCCCCACTATAATCTTCCCAGTGGAAACTTATACTGTTAAATAGACGCCCTGAAATGCGCAAGTCTAAATAAGTGGAATATACCACAAAGTAACCAATGCCATATATCAGAAAACTTATCTCTATTGAAATGAATAACCACACTTTGTGAAGTATATGATTTCAGCAGTTATTAGAACTACTGCAGATCAATGAAGCAAGAATTACAAGTAATCTCCCTCTTCCTAATGAGACCTCGCCCTCTGTCCCTCCTGTGTCAACTTTTCCACTCATATGCTCTCACCCATACATTCTGTGCCCTACTTCCTTCCAGGAATGTGAAATATGGATCTTTGGGAGTGGAAATTCCTTCAGGTTTTGAGATATGATTCAGAGACATCATCTCTGTCAATTTGGTGTGGAGTCCCAGGGCATTTCTCCCTCAACCATATACTAGTGTGCTGCATACCTGGTATTTCCACCTATCCAATATACCAGGATGTGAAGGAAAATAACAGAAAACTGAATAGAAAAGAATAAACAATAGATTAATATATATATATTTCTTTATTTGTCCCACACTGGGAAAATTTACAAAATTAAGTCAATAGACAATAGAGAATAGGTGCAGGTGTAGGCCATTCGGCCCTTCGAGCCAGCACCACCATTCAATGTGATCATGGCTGATCATTCTCAATCAGTACCCCGTTCCTGTCTTCTCCCCATACTCCCTGATTCCACTATCCTTAAGAGCTCTATCTAGCTCTCACTTGAATGCATTCAGAGAATTGGCCTCCACTGCCTTCTGAGGCAGAGAATTCCACAGATTTACAACTCTCTGACTGAAAAAGCTTTTCCTCATCTCCGTTCTAAATGGCCTACCCCTTATTCTTAAACTGTGGCCCCCTGGTTCTGGACTCCCCCAACATTGGTAACATGTTTCCTGCCTCTAACGTGTCCAACCCCTTAATAATCTTATATGTTTCGATAAGATCCCCTCTTATCCTTCTAAATTCCAGTGTATACAAGCCTAGTCGCTCCAGTCTTTCAACATACGACAGTCCCGCCATTCCGGGAATTAACCTAGTAAACCTATGCTGCATGCCCTCAATAGCAAGAATATCCTTCCTCAAATTTGGAGACCAAAACTGCACACAGTACTCCAGGGTGCGGTCTCATTATTACTGATCATCACTGATCATTATTATTACCCTTTATCGTGATATCCTTCTCAAAAGATTTAACTGAAGATTCTGTATTTAATGAATTTACATTAGTTTTCAACAATAAACACGTGGTCAATGCGTCATCTATTTTTTTTAATACTGGCATTCATTTTGAATACTTTCCTTTAAATACCTAATGTATTTCGATACATCGGATTCACCAGTGTCAATTAAAAATTGTATGCAAACTATTAAGCAGTCCCTTAAAATGTATTGGTTTTCATTACACTCCATTAATTTTCACATCAGAGTTTAACCTGTTAAATGGATCTTCTTAAATGGTTTTTCATGGGCACCTGGACAGGCTTGGCAATGTGTGAAAGCAATGCTAGAAAATCTAGCTATTGCTTGGATTTATTTAGATGGTAGGTTGAATTATAACATTCTTTGAGGTATCGTGACCCAGGTGGCTAGAATACAAGCTTTTGCAGGCTATAAAAACATGAAAATACTACACAAATAGTCCATACGATCTCTATTGGACAAATACATTATCAAGCGCATCTTACTGAATATAAATCAGGAACTGGAATCCCAGTTTAATTTTCCATCCAACGCAATCTAAGGCCACTCTGCAAACCTGGATAAACAATTTTAATTGAACGTGCTTGTTTTCAATACCAAACCAGGTGATCCACCAGGGTAGTTAGGTTTATTTGTACCTTTCAGTTTAACAAGTTTACAGTGATCATCTAGTTTCCAAATGATACACGTGTTTACTTTCTTGGCATTACAATACAATAATGTATAATTCAAAGCAATGGAGAACAATGCACTTACCTGGATATATTATGTCAGCATTAATAGCTAGCAGCTTTTCCAAAGAAAGCATATAATCATACAAGTCCTCAAACACTGCTGTTCCAACTCCCAGAATACAGTCTCCAGAAAATATAGCATTTTCCTCTTGAAGTAATAATGCCATATGATCACTGGTATGTCCTGGTGTGTAAATAGCTCTGATAGCAAAAATATTTTTGTTATTCACACCTTGATAGACAAGTGAACCTAATACAGACTATATTCTGCTAATATTTACAAATAATTGAATCAGAATTAATACCAAATCTAAAATGAAAATGTTTATAAATATAAAAATCAAGAGCATCTTCATTAAAAAGTAAACATTGTTTCCTAGATTACCTCAGTGTGGCTCCCTCAGACTTCAACACGTCTCCATCCTTTAGATAGGTGTACTGCCTTTCACTATTTCCAATCTTTTCTTTTTGAGGTGGTGTGCATGGAAGTTTGCTAATCTGAATATCATCTAATAAAATATAAATAGTCATTAGCAACAGATATTTAATTTATTGACATTCCAACATATTGCAGATCTAGTTGATAATATAAACTTTACAAATTCAAAAATACAATAAATGTATAGTTCAACAAATATATTTTTAGATACACAGACAACTGAGTGATTACCTTTTTAGATTAAAGCAGCATTTTATCTTTACATTCAAAGATAAAATTCTGCACTTATACAAACAATGTTGACGAGTCAATTAAAAAATATGTTTACTTTTAATTTCCGATTCATAAATTCCACTCCTATTATTAAATACGTAAATATACTTTGGGGATGATTATTTAATTAATAATCTGCTGTACTTTAGCACGAGCTGTACATGCAATCATTCTAATGTCAAAAACATCCCAAGGCTTCACCAAAAGTTATTAGCCAAAGAAATGGACAATATACCAAAAGGGAAAGCAGACCGTATGAGTGGAATGAAATTGGATAGAGCAGAAGGGGAGAAAGGAGCGAAATATGTGTGGCATCTGATTCAAAGCCAGAAAAAGCAAGACTGGGGTCCAGTCTAAATGTGATTGAGATGAAAAAGTATTCGCGATTAACTGGCAAAATTCTGTATTATCATTTTCATGCTTTGGTTTTCATGCTTTGGAAACATCTAAATTAGAGGGGGAAATGCTACCAACTAAGCCATTGCTGAAACTCCAGAAAAACTAGATTATTTCATTTAATTAAATTTGATTTGAACCAACGCACCAAACTTCTGACTTCAAAATCAACTTTCGGATCAAGTTTTAAAATGATCTTAAGTTTTTGATCACTGCCCTTACACGTAGTGAATTCTAGAGCTTTGCTATAGAAAATTACAGCTAATATTAGAGACTTTGAGGGAGAATACAAAATTTAGACACATTGGAGAAGAGTTCTGAAAGTGGTTTCCTTCATTATACATTCTTCATATCGTACAGAAAATACCTTCATTGCAGGGTGAAAATTAGTTGTATCAAAGATATGCCTCTTTCTTTTATATTGGAACCCCTCACAACCCATATAGCTATATCCAATCCCTTAAAACATTCCCCAGCAACCGCAGGAGATGCAATACCTGTCCCTTTACCTCCCCCCTCGACAACTTTCCCGTGCAACTTCAGGAGGTGCAACACCTGTCCTTCTACCTCTCCCTTCGACTCCATCCAAGGACCCAAATAGTCTTTTCAGGTGAGGCAGAGGTTCACTTGCACCTCCTCCAACCTCATCTACTGTTTCCGCTGTTCCAGGTGTCAACTTCTCTACATTGGCGAGCCCAAGTGCAGGCTTGGCGATCGTTTCGCTGAATACCTCCGCTCAGTCCGCCTTAACTTACCTGATCTCCCGGTTGCTCAGCACTTCAACTCCCTCTCCCATTCCCAATCTCTGTCCTGGGCCTCCTCCATTGTCAGAGTGAGGCCCAGTGCAAATTGGAGGAACAGCACCTCGTATTTTGCTTGGGTAGTTTACACCCCAGTGGTATGAACATTGACTTCTCTAACTTCAAATAGCCCTTGCTTTTCCTCTCTATTCCCTTCCCCTTCCTCCCACTCGTCTTACTGTCTCTGATTACATTCTAGCTTTGTCCCGCCCACTCCAGACATCAGTCTGAAGAAGGGTCTCGACCGGAAACGTCACCCATTCCTTCTCTCCTGAGATGCTGCCTGTCCCGCTGAGTTACTCCAGCATTTTGTGTCTACCTTCCCTTAAAACATAACTGGATTTTGAATAACAAAATGATACATAAATTCCTCTTGATGAAGTATTTAATTTTTTTTTTCTGAAGCTGCATAACAAAACTACCATAAATTTCACTGTTTGTAAACCACATTCATTTTAGAACAGCAATTTTGGTACGCAACCACAAGTTACTTGGCATCTAAGTCATTTTTGATTCACAAGTTGCTTCAACCTTTGTTGAGAGTTCTGTGCCTGTGATTTCTGATAGTATACTTCTCAGAATGATGCTAATGACCACGTGGGCTTGGCAAACCTGTTTTTAAATCATGCCTTGTCAATTCTTATTTTTTAAAAACCACATCGCAAACGAGTTCTCAATTGAAGAGAAAATGCTGCAAACACTCATCATGTAAGGACGCATCTGTGAAAAGAGAAATAGTCCCACATTGAAGGCCCTTCATCCCAACTGGGAAAGAGAGAAAACAAGCTGGTCAAAGTTGCAGCAAGAATGGAAGAAGTGATGGGTGGGGAAAAGAGATTATCTCTGATGTGTGACGATCAGTGAAGGACAATCTTGAAATTGAAGACTGGTGAGGTGAAAGGTGAGGACCAGGAAAACACCTCTTGTTGTCCAGGTAAACTAGAGGCAAGAACATGTTATGAAAATATATAGATCATCCTGTGCAATTTCTGCCACATTTATCCAGATTCCCCTCTCCTCGCAGCATTCCAGAAGGATTGTTCCCTTAAATATCCCTGGACCATATTTCCATCACCGCCAACTACAACTTTTCATACAAATCTTGAAGAAGAACCCTGAACCAAAACGTCAGCTGTTCATTTCCCTCCACAGATGCTGCCTGGTATGCTGTTCCTCCAACAGTTTGACTTAATCTATAGCTTATCTACACCTGACTTCCAGAGGTATTCCCTTTGTCCTATCCATCCATTTGCTCCTCTTGCCAATTTTAAATGAACTTGTTTTGTCTCTTGCTCAGCCCTGCAACGTTAACTCCGTTTCTCTTTCTATAGCCACTGTTCCGCTGGCTGTTCCAGCATTTTCTTATTCCAGATTTCCAGCATCTGCTGTTTTCTTGATTTTATTTTTTAATTCTTATACGAGTAACTGCCATTCATTTGAGAGAAATAATCATGGATTATAGTTTCAGTTACCAGTTAGAGGAAATTTTCACATTATCAGCCTTACCTTCAACGACATTTTTCAAGATGTCTGGTATGCCTCCAACATGATCAATGTGCCAGTGTGTCACCAGAATTTCTTGAATACAGGTATTCATATTGAACAAAGTTTCTTTTAAACAACTGATGTATTCAGGTACTGCTGAATCTCCAGTGTCAATTAGGAATCGTCTGCAAGAAAAGTAAAAACTGGAAATTTATTTTAAAATTTACTTGGTACAATTTTTAAACCAGTACAGTGGCACAGCTGCCTCACAGCTCCAGAGACCCAGGTTTGATCCTGATCTTGGGCACTATCTCTGTTGAGTTTGCACGTTCTCCCGGTGTCTCTGGAGGTTTTCTCTGGGTGCTCTGGTTTCTTCCCACAGCCCAAACTTGTGGTTTGTAGGTTAATTGGCCTCTGTAAATTGTCCCTAGTGTGTAGAAAGTGGATACCAATATTTGATAACATTGACCTCGGTGGGCTAAAGGTCTTGTTACCATGTTGTATGTCTAAAATTAAAAACTAAACATTAGCAACTAAATGGAGGACCAATAGACAATAGGTGCAGGAGGAGGCCATTCGGCCCTTCAAGGCAGCACTGCCATTCAATGTGATCATGGCTGATCATTCTCAATCAGTACCCCGTTACTGCCTTCTCCCCATACCCCCTGACTTCGCTATCCTTAAGAGCTCTATCCAGCTCTCTCTTGCATGCATTCAGAGAATTGGCCTCCACTGCCTTCTGAGGCAGATAATTCCACAGATTCACAACTCTGACTGAAAAAGTTTTTCCTCATCTCCGTTCTAAATGGCCTACCCCTTATTCTTAAACTGTGGCCCCTTGTTCTGGACTCCCCCAACATTGGGAACATGTTTCCTGCCTCTAACGTGTCCAACCCCTTAATAATCTTATACGTTTCGATAAGATCCCCTCTCATTCTTCTAAATTCCAGTGTATACCACTTCCCAAACAAATGATTAAATTAAATCCATACAATAATACCTGAAAAGTCAGTTGGAAATATTAATTTCATTGTGGTACCCTTTTTATGTTGTGAGGATTAGATTTACATTGGTGTGCAACTCACCAAGGCTTTTCCTCCATTTACAAGACGCTGGCCTGGAGTGTGACTGAAAACTCTCCACTTGTATGGAAAATGCAGAGTTAAGAAATCAAACATTGTCCACATGGTTAGCACACCATTCAAAAATAAAATCATTCCACCTACCGTCAAAGTATCACAGTTGCAGTGTACTATCCACAATATCTATTGCAGTTACTTGCCAAGGCTACTCAGGCAACAACTGGAAAAAGTGCAAGCTCTTCCACCAAGGACAACAGGTTTGTGGGAATACCACCATGTGCAGATTCCCCTCCGAGTTACATACTATCACGCTACTAATCACTCATTGTCAATGGGTCTAAATCCCAGAACTGCCTACTGAAGAAATAAATGGGAGGAATTGATCAGAAGAGCTGCAGTGACTCAAAAGGCAATTTACCACAATTGTCTCTTGGGCAATTAGGGATGGGCAATCTGAAATGATAAAAATGTTTGTTGAACCAGGTGCAGGCAAGTGGGACTAACTTGTTCTGACTACAGTCTGCATGGATGAGTTGACCAAAGGATCTATTTCCATGTTTTACAGCTCTCTCTCGCCATTTGACTCATTAGTGATACTCACAGCCTGTATAGGAATTAAAAGAATTTGGATGACACTCTGTTTATGATATTTTACTTAACTGGCTAGCACAGCTCAAGTTCATACAGTCTAAAAAATGAGCACAGATTTTTATTTATTTTTTGCTGAGGTTGCAAGCAGATGCCATTTTTAAGGATATTTAGAAGGCATTTGGCCAAGTTCCCATAAAAGACTGTTTAGCAAAATGCAGGTCCATGAGAATAAGAGAGACTAAGTAGAACATGGATAAAAATTGACTGAAAGGCAAAGTTGAGCCATGCATAAAGTAAGCATGCAGGTTACAGAAGACAGTGAAGAAAGCTAATGGCATGTTGGCCTTCATTACGAGAGGATTTGAGTATAGGAGTAAAGAGGTCCTTCTGCAGTTGTATAGGGCCCTGATGAGACCACATCTGGAGTATTGCGTGCTGTTTTGGTCTCCTAATTTGAGGAAGGACATCCTTGCTATTGAGGCAGTGCTGCATAGGTTCACGAGGTTAATCCCCGGGATGACGGGACTGTCATATGAGGAAAGATTGGAAAAGCTGGGCTTATATTCACTGGAGTTAAGAGGATGAGAGAGGATCTTATAGAGACCTATAAAATAATAAAAGGGCTGGACAAGCTAGATGCAGGAAAAATGTTCCCAATGTTGGGGGAGTCCAGAACCAGGGGCCACAGTCTAAGAATAAAGGGGAGGCCATTTAAAACTGAGATGAGAATAAACTTTTTTACCCAGAGAGTTGTGAATTTGTGGAATTTTCTGCCACAGAAGGCAGTGGAGGTCAATTCACTGGATGAATTTAGAAGATAGTTAGATAGAGCTCTAGGGGTTAGTGGAATCAAGGGATATGGGGAGAAGACAGGCACAGGTTACTGATTGTGGATGTTCAGCCATGATTACAATGAATGGCGGTGCTGGCTTGAAGGGCCAAATGGCCTCCTCCTGCACTTATTTTCTATGTTTCTAAAACATTTGTTGTATTCTGTGGGATGATAGTAGTATTCCATATGGGTTAGTGGAAGGACATTTTTGGGGAGGTAAATGATGTGGATAATGTTAAACAGAATAAAATTTGCACAAGGCTTTGAGGAAATGTTGTAAAGTGAGGACAGTAATAGTCTGTGTTGACAAATAGAATCAGTTGAGTGGCAGATGGAATTTAATACATTGTAAAGTGGTACATTTTGGCAGAAAGAATGAGAGAAAACAATAATCTAAACATCACATCTAAAGAGTGGCTGAACAGGGTGTCAGGGTGTCATCTAAACTCTTTAAATTAATTTACAGGCTGTGGGCATCAATAACTCAACAGGTCAGCTTGCAACTGCAGAGGGAAATGGACAAACAATATTTTGAGTCTGCACCTTCAAACTTCTGAAGACCCCAAACTGAAACATTGCCTTCCACCTATGTTGCCCTAACCCACTAAGTTACTCCAACAATTTGTATTTTTGTTCAAGATTCCAGCATCTACAGTCTTTTGTGTCTCTTTGGTTCTCTTTCCCAGTTCTGACGAGGAGTCCCTGATCTGAAACTTTAACACTTTCTCCTTCCACAGATTTCTTTCAGCTTTTCAGCATTTTTTCAATATTAATTTTCTGTTTTCTTGGAAACATTTTCCCCACGAGAGATATAGCTGATGGTACACGTACAAAAGATAGAGTAACTTTGAATTTTAGTATGTCACCTGGAGAATTTAACTTCATCAAGTTAAATAAATCTTATAAAATGGTTCTTCTCAGTAATAGTGTCCATGAAACTGCTGGAGTGTTGCAAAACTCACCAGGTTTACTGACATGCTAGAGGACAAAAAAATTGTCATCCTTACTCAATCTGGATTATATGTGATTCCAGATTTATTAATGTGGTTGAGTTCATAAGTTATAGGAGCAGAATTAAGCCATTTGGCCCATCAAGTCTAATCTGCCATTCAATCTATACTTCCCTCTCGACCCCAGTCTCCTGCCTTCTCCCCATACCCTGACACCCTTACTAATAAAGAAGTACGGTTCACATACTTGACCCCCAGTTCAGAGATAATTAGGAATGGAGAAGTAAAATCAGGTAATATCTACATCAAATAAATGAGTTAAAAAAATAAAGAGGGAGCAGAGTCAGACGAGTGAGAAAAGAAGGGGGAAAAAAGGGTAAATATTGTCCAGGAAAGCATCATCAAAGGTCAGTGTGTACTTTCAAAGGGGTCATTGTCATGTGGCCAGAAAACCTTTGCAAGCTATCCAGCCAAATCATACTGTACATGAGTACAATCAAGGCATTACAGAAACACATCAGCAGTACAAAGAGACAAATACCAGAGTGCAGAATATAGCATTATTGCTTGGCAGTTATAGACAAAGTGCTATTGAAAATTGTACCAGGGCCACATTGAGATTGGTTGGGAGATTGGGACTACACCCTTAGAACAATCATATAGAGCTCATTTAGAGAATCATACATAAGTTGAGTCACGAGTCACATGGTGCATGTTGGAAATATTCAGCAGGTCTTTCACCATTTGCAGAAACTGAGAGTTAACATTTCATATCCGAACCCCAATACCACAACTGGGAATAGAGAAAATAAATAATTTTCAATTACAGAGAAGATGTGAGGGGGAAGATGTGCAGTCTTTTTTAATGTCAGTGTGGAATACAGAGCACAATTTGGACCAGCCAGGGGCAAGAAGGACCCCTCTCTATAATCATAAAGCACATTTAAAAAATAAAATCATACAGGCATATAATTGTGGTTTAAAAAAAAATTTAAAAATCAAGTTTAAATACCTATAAATGGTCCAGACTTGGGGGTGAGCTGTCAACCCGACCACAGGTTTCTTGTGGCGAGAGTTAATAGGTCATGCAGCATGCAGCAGGACATGCAGCAGGATGGAACAGGGATGTGCGGGTGGGCGAGAAGGGAGGACAAGGGTCCTTGTTGGGAACGGAGGAGAGTGATGGTTGCATCTGGAAAGGATGGGAAGGAACGGTGTAGGAAGGAACTGCAGGTGCTGGTTTACACTGAAGATGGACACAAAATTGTGGAATAACTCAGCAGGACAGACAGCATCTCTGGAGAGAAGGAATGGGGGACGGTTCGGTTTGAGACCCTTCTTCAGACTGAGAGTCAGGGGAGAGGGAGTCTGGAGATATGGAAGGGTAAGGTGTGAAAATGACAGATCAAAGCAGATGCTGACCAAGGAAATTCAGTCCCTTGCAAGGGAAGACATAGGGACTGACGAGGTAGTCACTGTGGATTGAGTTGAGGAATTGTAAAGGCAAGAAGACACTAATTGGTGTTATCTACAGACCCCCAAATAGTAGCCCGGATGTAGGGTGTAAGATGCAGCAGGAGTTAAAACTGGCATGTAAGAAAGGTAATGCCACTGTGGTGATGGGCTATTTCAATATGCAGGTAGACTGGGAAAATCAGGTTGGTTCTGGACCCCAAGAAAAAGAGTTTGTAGAGTGTCTCCTTGATGGATTCTTAGAGCAGCTTGTAATGGAGCCTACCAGACAAAAGGCAATTCTGGATTTAGTGTTGTCCAATGAACCAGATTTGATAAAGAGAACTCAAGGTAAAGGAACCGCTTGGAGGTAGTGATCATAATATGATTAGTTTCAATCTGCAATTTGAGAAGGAGAAGGTTAAATCGGAAGTGTCAGTGTTGCAGTTGAACAAAGGGGGCTATGAAGGCATGAGAAAGGAGCTGGCCAAGGTCGAATGGAAAGGGATCCTAGCAGGAATGACGGTGGAACAGCAATGGCAGGAATTTCTGAGCATAATCCGGAAGACGCAGGATCATTTCATTCCAAAAAGGAAGAAAGATTCTAAGGGGAGTAGGAGGCAACCATGGCTGACAAGGGAAGTTAGGGATGGAATAAAACTAAAAGAAAAGATGTATAACACAGCAAAGAGTAGCCAGAAGCCAGAGGATTGGGAAACTATCATAGGACAACAGAAGGTAACAAAACGGGCAATACGGGCTGAAAAGATGAAGTACAAGGGGAAGCTGGCCAAGAATATAAAGGACAGTAAAAGCTTCTTTAGATATGTTAAGAGAAAAAGAGTAGCAAAGTCAAATGTGGGTCCCTTGAAGGCAGACACGGGTGAAATTATTATGGGTAACAAGGAAATGGCAGAAGAATTGAACAGGTACTTCGGATCTGTCTTCACTAAGGAAGACACAAACAATCTCCCAGGTGTACTGGAGGACAGAGGATCTAGGGGGGGTAGAGGAACTGAAAGAAATTTTCATTAGGCGAGAAATAGTGTTGGGTAGACTAATGGGACTGAAGGATGATAAGTCCCCTGGGCCTGATGGTCTGCATCCCAGGGTCCTCAGGGAGGTGGCGCTAGAAATAGTGGATGCATTGGTGATCATTTTCCAATGTTCAATAGATTCAGGAGCAGTTCCTGTGGATTGGAGGATAGCTAATGTTATCCCACTTTTCAAGAAAGGAGCGAGAGAGAAAACGGGGAATTGCAGATCAGTTAGCCTGACTTCGGTGGTGGGAAAGATGCTGGAGTCAATTATTAAAGAGGTAATAATGATGCATTTGGATAGCAGTAAAAGGATAAGTCCAAGTCAGCATGGATTTATGAAAGGGAAATCATGCTTGACTAATCTTCTGGAATTTTTTGAGGAAGTGGCAAGTAAAATGGATGAAGGGGAGCCAGTGGATGTAGTGTATCTAGACTTCCAGAAAGCCTTTGATAAGGTCCCGCACGGGAGATTGGTGACCAAAATTAGAGCACATGGTAGGGTAGGGGTAGGGTGTTGACATGAATAGAAAATTGGTTGGCAGACAGGAAGCAAAGAGTAGGAGTAAACGGGTCCTTTTCAGAATGGCAGGCAGTGGCGAGTGGAGTGCCGCAAGGCTCGGTGTTGGGGCCGCAACTATTTACCATATATATTAATGATTTGGAAGAGGGAAGTAGAAGCAACACTAGCAAGTTTGCAGATGACACAAAGCTGGGTGGCAGTGTAAACTGTGAGGAGGATGTTAGGAGGTTGCAGGGTAACCTAGACAGGTTGAGTGAGTGGGCAGATGCGTGGCAGATGCAGTACAATATAGATAAATGTGAGGTTATCCACTTTGGCGGCAAAAACAAGGAGGCAGATTATTATCTCAATGGTGTTAGGTTAGGTAAGGGGGAGGCGCAGCGAGACCTGGGTGTCCTTGTACACCAGTCACTGAAAGTTGGCGTGCAGGTACAGCATTCCTTATACACCAGTCACGGAAAGTTGGCGTGCAGGTATAGCAGGCAGTGAAGAAAGCTAATGGAATGTTTGCCTTTATAACAAGAAGATTTCAGTATCGGAGTAAAGAGGTTCTTCTGCAGTTGTATAGGGCCTTGGTGATACCACATCTGGAGTGTTGTGTACAGTTTTGGTCTCCTTATTTGAGGAAAGACATCCTGTTAATTGAGGCAGTGAAGCATAGGTTCACGAGATTGATCCCTGGGATGGTGGAACTGACATATGAGGAAAGATTGAAAAGACTAGGCTTGTATTCACTGGAGTTTAGAAGGATGAGAGGGGATCTTATAGAAACATATATAATTATAAAAGGACTGGACAAGCTAGATGCAGGAAAAATGTTCCCAATGTTGGGCGAGTCCAGAACCAGGGGCCACAGTCTTAGAATAAAGGGGAGGCCATTTAAAACTGAGGTGAGAAAAAACTTTTGCACCCAGAGAGTTGTGAATTTGTGGAATTCTCTGCCACAGAGGGCAGTGGAAACCAAATCACTGGATGGATTTAAGAGAGAGTTAGATAGAGCTCTAGGGGCTAGTGGAATCAAGGGATTATGGGGAGAAGGCAGGCACGGGTTATTGATTGGGGACGATCAGCCATGATCACAATGAATGGCGGTGCTGGCTCGAAATGCCAAATGGCCTCCTCCTGCACCAATTATCTATGTTTCTATGAAATGTAGAATGCAGGGAACGTGTAGGAACTGTGGCAGATAGAAACATAGAAAATAAGTGCAGGTGTAGGCCATTCGGCCCTTCGAGCCAGCACCGCCATTCAAAACAATCATGGCTGATCATCCAAAATCAGTACCCCATTGGGGCTCATAGACAATAGGTGCAGGAGTAGGCCATTCAGCCCTTCGAGCCAGCACCGCCATTCAATGCGATCATGGCTGATCACTCTCAATCAGTACCCCGTTCCTGCCTTCTCCCCATACCCCCTCACTCCGCTATCCTTAAGAGCTCTATCCAGCTCTCTCTTGAAAGCATCCAACAAACTGGCCTCCACTGCCTTCTGAGGCAGAGAATTCCACACCTTCACCACTCTCTGACTGAAAAAGTTCTTCCTCATCTCCGTTCTAAATGGCCTACCCCTTATTCTTAAACTGTGGCCCCTTGTTCTGGACTCCCCCAACATTGGGAACATGTTTCCTGCCTCTAATGTGTCCAATCCCCTAATTATCTTATACGTTTCAATAAGATCCCCCCCTCATCCTTCTAAATTCCAGTGTTGTCGACCCCCCCCCCCCCCCCCGTGGTGATCCCTGTCAACTGACCTCAGTCAGGCGAACGACAACAAACAGAGACAGCAGAAGCAGAAGCAGAAGTAGCTTCACAACTTCTGCTGCCTCAAATGCAAGAAGAAGTAGAAGTAGAAGTGGTACCCCATTCCTGCTTTCCCCCCCCATATCCCTTGATTCCGTTAGCCCTGAGTGCTAGACCTAATTCTCTCTTGAAAACATCCAGCTGGTTTACATTGAATATTGACACAAAATGCAGGAGTAACTGGTGTGGGACAGGCTGCAGGCTGCAGGCAGTATGGCCATGTGATGGGGGACAATTGGGGCCGAGACCCTTCCTTCTTCAGGCGGTGTTGGTGGATTCACGGCCCCGCATGGCCCGGCGCGGCCACTCGCACCCTCCCACGCCTCGACTCTTTACTCACCGGGGACCAGTGCCCACTAGGTAGGTGTTGGTCCCCTGGAGGGTCATGGGGCCCGGGTTGCAACCCAGCACCCGGACCACCCGCGTCGACAGCCGCTGCACTTTGGGGAGAGCCACCGCCATTACCCCTGTCACCGCCGCCCACGCCGCAGGCGCTCTCCCGCGGCAGCGACATCTCTCGGAGCGCAGCGGTACCGCCGCCAGAAGCCGCACAGTCCCTGCGGGCGACTGCATCTGGAGATATCGAGACACCTGGAGCTATCTGGATAAATCGAGACATCTGCAGGTGTCTGGATATATCGAGACATCTGCAGGTATCTGGATATATCGAGACATCTGCAGGTATCTGGATAAATCGAGACATCTGCAGGTGTCTGGATATATCGAGACATCTGCAGGTATCTGGATATATCGAGACATCTGCAGGTATCTGGAGATATCGAGACATCTGCAGGTATGTGGGTATATCGAGACATCTGCAGGTATCTGGATATATCGCAACATCTGCAGGTATGTGGGTATATCGAGACATCTGCAGGTATCTGGATATATCGAGACATCTGCAAGTATCTGGATATATTGAGGCATCGGGAAGTATCTGGAGACATCTGGAGGCACTTGGAGATATCAAGACATCTGGATATATCTGGACATATCGAGACATCTAGAAGCAAATGGAGGCATCTGGAGACATGTGGAGACATCTGGAGACACATGGACGCCTGCCAAGGCCCACACTGGCACAGTGCAATGCAGGCACAAGGAACTTCAGATGCTGTAATCTTGCTTACTGTATCCTCTCGATTGTATTCACAACCCTCCTGTATGAATGAAAATATTTTTAAAATGCTAGAAATCTGAAACGAAATCAGAAAATGCTGCAAACACACAGCAGGCCCAACATCGGCTGTGGAGAGAGAAACAAAGTTGGTGTTTCAGACTGAAGAGCCATTGTTAGAAGTGTGAAAGAGATAGAAACAAGGTTCATTTAAAAAAAGTAGAAAAGGTGCAGGAGGTTGATAGGTCAAAGGGGAACGTTTCACCCTAACACAGATATCCCATCTGCCCCACTACCAACTCACATGGAGTTAATGGAGTGATGTACATAGGTGAGAACATCTAATCAAATACTCTAATGAACAGGCTGTGGAGTTTTGAGCAAAACACAGTGCTAGATTAACTCTGCAGGTCAGGCAGGAACTGGAGGGAATAGACAGACGATGTTTCGGGTTAGGACCCTTCTTCAGACAGGTCCTCCAGCACATTGTGTTTTGCCCAAGATTCCAGCATCTGCAGTTTCTCGTGTCTCTGGGATTTAGGGTTTTATTGGTTGACTTACAATTGCCCCAATCTCATTTGTACCTTGTACAATTCGTACCTTGCCTAAAATACTCTCCTGGAATCCCTTCCACTAAAGCAGCAATGAACTTACATGAAACTGTTCAATACGAAAAAATGTCTCACTTCCTCATTGCCTTACATTAGTTCAACTTCATTGACCAAGCACAACATCTCATTTACCATCAGTAACATCACATTATTTCTACTTCCTTATGAGGCAGCATGCTTGGAATTGCCCTAAATAATGTTCCTCTTTTTAAAATTTTTCATTTAATATTTCATGTTCATTTATTTTAACTGAGCATCACCTTTACATAAATCTTCATAATTATACGAAAACATTCAATGCTTAATGTTGTCCAACCAGGAGATCAGGTAGGTTTAGGTGGACTGAGCGGAGGTGTTCAGCGAAACAATCGCCGAGCCTGCGCTTGGCTTCGGTGATATACAGGAGTTGACAACTGGAACAGCGGATACAGTAGATGAGGTTGGAGGAGGTGCAAGTGAACCTCTGCCTCACCTGAAAAGACTGTTGGGGTCCTTGGACGGAGTCGGGGGGGGGGGGGGGGGGGGGGGAGGTAAAGGGACAGGTGTTGCATCTCCTGTGGTTGCAGGGGAAAGTACTTGAGGATTATATGCCGCAGGCGATGTCTGATAGGGTGAAAGGTGAGGACAATGACGACATCTCCGATTGACTACCACAGTTATCTAGACCAGACTTCTTCCCACCCTGCTTCCTGTAAAGACTCCATCCCATACTCCCAATTCCTACGTCTATGCCGCATCTTCACCCAAGATGAAGTTTTCCATATTAGATCATCAGAGATGTCCTCATTCACATGTTCTAGGTGTCAACTCCTGCATATCGGCGAAACCGAACACAGGCTCGGCGATCATTTTGTTGAACACCTCTGCTCATTCCGCCTAAACCTACCTGATCTCCCAGTTACTCAACATTTTAACTCCCCCTCCTATTCCCAATCTGACCTTTCTGTCCTGGGCCTGCTCCATTGTCAGAGTGAGGCCCAACGCAAATTGGAGGAACAGCACCTCATATTTTGTTTGGGTAGCTTACACCCCAGCAGTATGAACATTGATTTCTCTAACTTCAAGTAGCCCTTGCTTTCCCTTTCTCTCCATCCCCTCCCCCTTCCCAGTTCTCCCATCACTTACTGTCTCTGACTACATTTTATCTCTGTACCACCCACTCCCCTGACATCAGTCTGAAGAAGGGTCTTGACCAGAAACATCACCCATTCCTTCCATCCAGAGATGCTGCCTGTACCGCTGAGTTACTCCAGCATTTTGTGTCGATGCAAGGCTCAAATACAATATATCCTTGCATCCTCCGTTGATCTATTGTGGTATTAGGCAAACTGTAATGGGTCCAGCTTCTTGTTGAAATGCACCATAACTGCCCTCTCGAGACACCATAACCAGCCTCTTTTAAGGTGAGAGGGGAAGATTTAATAGGAACCTGAGGGGCAACTTTTTCCCCATAGAGTGGCAGGTATATGGAACGACCTGTTGGAAGAGGTAGTTGAGACAGGAAGCATCACAACGTTTAAGAAACTTTTAGACAGGTGCATGGATAGGATAGGGTTAGAGGGATCTGGACTGAACGCAGCCAGGTAGGACTAGTTTAGATGGGGCATGTTGGTCGGCCTGAGCACGTTGGACCAAAGGGCCTGTTTCCATGCTCTATGACTCTAAGCACTACATCACCAAAGATGTTAGTGCCACTGGTTGATAGTCAATAGACAATAGGTGCAGGAGTAGGCCATTCAGCCCTTCGAGCCAGCCCCACCATTCAATGTGATCGTGGCTGATCATTCTCAATCAGTACCCCGTTCCTGCCTTCTCCCCATACCCCCCTGACTCCGCTATCCTTAAGAGCTCTATCGAGCTCTCTCTTGAATGCATTCAGATAACTGGCCTTCACTGTCTTCTGAGTCAGAGAATTCCACAGATTTACAACTCTATGACTGAAAAAGCTTTTCCTCATCTCCGTTCTAAATGGCCTACCCCTTATTCTTAAACTGTGGCCCCTGGTTCTGGACTCCCCCAACATTGGGAACATGTTTCCTGCCTCTAACATGTCCAACCCCTTAATAATCTTATATGTTTCGATAAGATCCCCTCTCATCCTTCTAAATTCCAGTGTATACAAGCCTAGTCGCGCTAGTCTTTCAACATGCGACAGTCCCGCCATTCCGAGAATTAACCTAGTAAACCTATGCTGCACGCCCTCAATAGCAAGAATATCCTTCCTCAAATTTGGAGACCAAAATTGCACACAGTACGCCAGGTGTGGTCTCACTAGGACCCTGTACACCTGCAGAAGGACCTCTTTGGTCCTATACTCAACTCCTCGTTATGAAGGCCAACATTCCATTGGCTTTCTTCACTGCCTGCTGTACCTGCATGCTACCTTTCAGCGACTGATGCACTAGGACACCCAGATCTCATTGTAGACAGGAAGCATCACAACGTTTAGACAGGTGCATGGATAGGATAGGTTTAGAGGGATCTGGACTGAACATTGAGTCATTGAGGCATGGCACTTTACTCACTGATTGATGCCCTATTAAAGCAGGTGAGAACCTCAGTAATGAGAGGTTGAAGATGTCTGCAAAACCTTCAGCCGGTTGGTCCGAGCAATTTGTTGAAAATACAACCACGTTCATTCAAAGGATTCATCCTCCTGAAGCATCTTCTGGCGTCAGCCTCGGTAACTTGAGATTCCAATACTATCGGGGGACTATGTGGGCCCAGGAAGCGACATCAGTGTTCTCCCTATCAAAACATGTGCAGAATGCCTTGAATTCGTCTGGGAGTTATGCCTCGCTGTCATTTGAGCTGCCCCCTGGTTTTGCCATGCGGGAAGTGATGGTACGCAAGTCCTGGCACAGCTGTTGAACATCCTTCTCAATCTCCAGTTTAGAGCGAAAGGCCCTTTTAACATTTTCGGTGGAATCTGCAGTCCCAGGTTTGAACGTCCATGATTTAAGGTGTTTCAGGTGCGGAGAGAAGGAACTGGACAGGACTGCTACGTCTGAGCATCAGGAAGAATTTACCATGAGGCAGGCACCACCACCTCTACCTTTCCCCTCTGCCTCGTGTTCTGCCCATGCGACAAATGAAAAAAAAACAACCCTTTGGGCTGGAGGGCTGAGTCTGGGGAGCGGGGTGGGGGGTAATGTTTCATACCCCCACTCCGCGTCCAAGGTTCAATCCTGACCTCCTGTGGTGACTGCGAAAGCTCGCATCATCTCCTTGTGACCGGGCTTCTTTGCAAACGTTGCAAAAAATTACAGGTCGGCCACTCTAACTTCCCTTCAGCATGGAGATGAGTTGCAGAATCTGGGGGTGGGGGCGAGAGAGGGGGGAATTGTTGCAGAAAAATAGAATGGAATTACAGGCATCATCTGCATCCTCTGGGATTGATGTAGGGTTAGTGTAAAATGATTTATTCACAAAATGCTGGAGTAACTCAGCAGGTCAGGCAGCATCTCGGGAGAGAAGGAATGGGTGACTTTTCGGGTCGAGACCCTTCTTCAGACTTCATTTTACTTTAGTGTAAAATGATGTTTGGCGGTGTGTCACATGAGTCTATGACTTTCCACTAATTCAATTCACAGCGGGTCCCAAGATTGAGAGTGGGGTTAGCCACCGGAATTGAAATTGGAACTCCCTTGTGCTCTGATCGCTTTGAGTGTATGAGGTGCTTTGACTCAGTTGGAACTTTTCGGGGGAACTGACCATCAGCTTTAACACATGACCAATTCAGAAAAATAGAAGCTTTGTAAAACTACACCACAAGGATGTCAGAAGACAACTACACACGTGGAGAAGCCTGGAGTGCCTGACTTCTCGGATGTGAGCGCACCGAAGCATCACGCTGACACTCACTCTCCGCCTCTTCCTCGACAGTTTTGTGCATGGACTTTACCCCCCAAACACACAGGCAATAATCCGCGTTATTGGGCGGCCACTCGCACTGTTTCTCTGTGACTGACAATTTACGACCTTATTGTAAACCAAATTAACATTGAAAGAATAGGGGACGTCATTTCTGGGAACCGCCGTGTCAACGAGAAAAGCGAAAGAGAAAAATAGAGACTTCACCGCGGGGGATATGGATTGACAGTAAGAAATATCAACTGTAGATCATGACAAGGGAGCAAAACTTTGGCAAGCGGAACTTTGCACTGTTCCTACTTGGGTTTGCGCTGTACCTGACTGACATTGGGACCGATCTTTGGGTTGCTGTTGTGTACTACATCGACGGGCACCCGTTGTGGGCTCTCCTGGTGCTGTCAGTGATAATAATTTCTTCAGTGATCCTGCAGAGTTTCAGCTGGTCTTGGTATGAAGACGACGAGAATAATCCAGATCTCAGTAACTCAGACTGCGCCAGCGGGCGTTGGTGTTGCCGTGTCCTGCATATTGTTCAGATGGGTGTGCTGCTCAGGTGAGAGTACTTTTCGTTTTCAGGAAAAAAAACCCTCCCTTCTCCCAGTTCACCTAAATCCTTATTCCTCCCGGTGGTGCGAATGGTCCAGAAATGTATCCGAGTCTGTAGAAGATGCATGTATGGAATTACTGGAGAATGGAAAGGAGGTCATTGTCATCTGAAAGATGAACAACTTGTGAAATTGCTTGGTAAATTGCGTGGAATTTGGTAAACGTGCGAGTTTCCTGCCCCATGAAGCCTCGCTATTTTCCGGGAAACGGTCACCCCGGGTTCGATAATGACTTCGGGTGCTGTCTGTACGGAGTTTGTACGTTCTCCCCGTGATCTGCGTGGGTTTTCTCCGAGATCTTCGGTTTCCTCCCACACTCAAAAGACGTGCAGTATTGTAGGTTAATTGGCTTGGTAAATATAAAAAATGGCCCTAAGTGGGTGTAGGATAGTGTTAAAAAATGTCCTTAGAGGGTATAGGATACTTCCAGTATAGTCCCTGGTGGACTCTTCGGAAGTGATTACCACAAGATACAAGTTGTGCAGGAAAATAACTGCAGATGCTGGTATAAATGGAAGGTATCAAAAAATGCAGGAGTAACTCAGCAAGTCAGGCAGCATCTAGGCGAGAAGGAATAGGAATAGTCTGAAGAAGGGTCTCGACCCGAAACGTCACCCATTCCTTCTCTCTTAGATGCTGCCTGACCTGCCGAGTTACTCCAGCATTTTTTGATCCCACAAGATACAAGATACAAAAAATCGCGAAAGGGCATAATTGTAAACCTGGAGACCACTATTTCACACGTTACATAACAACAATGACATTGACTCTATGCGTTTCAGCGCATTCATTTTGGCTGACTGATATTGGTCACAATTTGCAGAAATACCTTCAGCACCCCCATTGATTCCCTTGCGGAAACCCGTTTGACAATTACTGAATCAACCAGGCAGTGAATAACTGAGGTGACAACAATATAGACACAAACGACTACAGATGCTGGAATCATGAGCAAAATAACCCCAACAAACTGTTGGAGGAACTTGGGCGGTTCAGGCGGTAACTGTTCAGGCGGTAACTATGGAAGAAAATGGCCCGATAATGTTTCACTTCTGAGGTAGCGTCCCACCCCGAAACGTCGTCAGTTCATTTCCCTTCACTGAGCTGTCTGATCCGCTTAATTCCTACAGTAACTTTGTTTTGCTGACTATAATGTTGACGTTATCATTCTCCCTGGTGTGGTTCTTTTCAAGCGTATGTAAATACCTGTGACCTCAAGGTGTCTGAGCCTGATAATACAGAAACCACCAACAATGATTTCCCATTGCTAATATCACTCGATTTGAAGACCACAACGTGACCCATTCAGTACCTGTCAACCAAAATTACTGAAGATGAACAATTTTTGTGAGTCAAGAAAGATGTGCTAAATCAATTATAGATAATGGGCCAACATGGTTTTTTAATGCATGGCGCTCTGCTGTAGCATTCCATTGTACAATTAGCTTTGGATAATTAGTGTGCACATCGGTCCTTCCTTTCCCTCAAGGTCGGATCAGGGCCCGGGGAGTCATGATCATGATCAGGTGATGGAACCACAGTTGTCATCGGCCACTGGAGATGCTAACCTTGTGATGTGGCTGGACGTTGTGTAAAGACAGAGAAAAGGGTTAATGGGGATTAGTGGAGGGGCCCTAGATTTGCCTGCAAAAGGATCCAGTCATTGAGCTTCAGGTCAGGCATTTGTGATGTGATGATGAGACAAGTTCATAATGTAATGACTGAGCAGTGGTCAGCAATAGTGCGATGGGAATGAGTTCTGAAGACGTTGTTGAGTATGCTGTCTAACTATGGTGTATTAGACAGAGCACAATTGAATTTTTAAACACAACATATTTGTTAAATTACATATAACCTAAAATAACAAGATAGTTGATGCTAATACACCAATTAAGTTCACTTGTGAAGTTTATGCCCGGTTTATGATACATGCAGTGGCTTAAATGTGCGTTCCCATTATGTATGTCAGATGTATAAGAAAATAACTGCAGATGCTGGTACAAATCGATTTATTCACAAAATGCTGGAGTAACTCAACAGGTCAGGCAGCATCTCGGGAGAGAAGGAATGGGTGACGTTTCGGGTCGAGACCCTTCTTCAGACTGAAGGTCTCGACCCGAAACGTCACCCATTCCTTCTCTCTCGAGATGCTGCCTGACCTGCTGAGTTACTCCAGCATTTTGTGAATAAATCAATGTATGTCAGATGTTCCTGAATGAATTATCCTTCTTATTTATCACCCACAGGCTGCCACTCATCTCATGCGTCTTCCAAAAATATGATGAGTTCCACACACATGTTGGCTGTATTCAGCTTGACTTCACCACCATCTTTATCATTTTTTTTCCTCTCCCATGGCCTGCAATATGTCATGTCACCCAGGCCGTATAGAAATTTGATAGGAATTTAGGAAACTAGGAACACGAGTCGATCACTATGTTTAGACAAAAAAAATTTGCAGGTCTTTTTGGTTTTGTTCTTTACATTATTCACAAAGTGATTCATTTTGATGCTGTTCCCAAGACCAATATTATAAATTGTCTTATTTTTGTCATTCCCACAATTAACACCACTGATATTTTTAAATTCATGTATCTAAAGAAGTTATTTTCACTCTTAGATTACTTGCCTGTCTTTATAACTCCTTTGGTCCTACTTTGTTAAGTTTTAAAATGCTTCTGGTCTTCAGGCTTATTTGTTATTTCTGACAACTTTACAGGCCTCTTGGATTGATCTAATAACATCATTAATTTCCCCTGTCTGCTATTGACAGGCCACTTTTGTATTGTCTGTCTCCATCTATGATCCACCTACCATTGCCTCCCAACTACACTCCACCCCTCTTCCTCCTCCTCTCCTATCTGGCTCCAACTGCCCATTATCCTTCACCTTCGTCCACCCCTGGTTCTTGACTTACCATTTTCCCAATCCTCTTTATACTGGCTATTTTCCCTCTCCACTCCGAGTTCTGATGTACAGTTTCAGCCTGAAACCATTCCTTTCACCCCACGATTTCATAGTTGAAGTTAGTGTTTTGTATTGTTGTGTCGTGTTCACCAGCCTGTTGCTTGTTGGCAAGAAGCTATTCTTGAATCTGATGGTCACGGTTTTCAGACTCCTATACCTTCTTTCCAATGGTAGAAGTGAAATGAGAGCATGGCCAGTGTGGCATGGGTCTTTAATGATACAGGCTGCCTTTTTAAGTCTGCACTCGTATAGATTCCTTTGATGGTGGGGAGGTCAATATCCTTAATGGACAATGTCCACCATGTTTCGTGGACATTACCCATTATTCGTCTTACAATGGTGGTATCATCGGTGTATTTAAAGATGCAGTTGCAATTGTGTCTAGCTACACAGTCATGGGTATGTAGAGTGAGTAGAGTAAGGGACTGAGCATGCAGCCTTGAGGTGTTCCTGCGCTGACTTAGAGAGGAGGAAGTGTTGTTGCCAATTTGTAGTGATTGTGAGCTGCGGATGAGGAAGTTGATATAAAGCAGAAATTAGGCAGCCGAAAATACTCACCAGTTACTCTCTCATCAATCTTACTCTCTCATCAATCTCATCACAGCCTTCTGCCAAGCTCACTGTCGGTTATGAATTCCCCCACCAGTTGTCACCCAAGCCACCTGTCTATGTAGAAATAAAGAACTGCAGATGTTGGTTTATACCAAAGGTAGACACAAAGTGCTAGAGTGACCCAGTGGGTCAGGCAGCATCTCTGGAGAAACAGTATGGGTGACGTTTTGGGTAGGGACACTTCTTCAGATTGAGCTTTATCTGACCTTGTGCTCTATATACTTTCTAATGGGTCTCTCACCCTCTGTTGCCACATACGTCTGCCACCATTGGAGTTTGACCTAATTTCTGCTGTCTATTAGCCAATTTCACTCTTGACTAAACAAATTAAAAATAATATTTACTGCCTCTGTCAAGCTTTTATTGATAA
This sequence comes from Rhinoraja longicauda, assembly GCF_053455715.1. Taxonomy (NCBI): domain Eukaryota; kingdom Metazoa; phylum Chordata; class Chondrichthyes; order Rajiformes; family Arhynchobatidae; genus Rhinoraja; species Rhinoraja longicauda. The sequence continues at coordinate 77,797,053 of NC_135956.1, forward strand.
ATGTAAACACATTTTACATTGTCAATGACCGTGTTAGAGCAAGAATAACCCGTTAGCTAAATAAGCAATGATTGTGCATTTGAGAACGGAAATATTTAATAGATTTAAATAATTTTCTTAATTAGTTTTAGTTTAGTTTAGAGATGCAGTGCGAAAAAAAGGCTCTTCGGCCCATCGAGTCCGCGGCGACCAGCGATCACCGCACACTAACACTATCCTACACACACTAGGGACATTTTACAATTTTACCAGGCCAATTAGCCTATAAACCTGTACGTCTTTGGAGTGTGGGAGGAAACCAGAGATCCCGGAGAAAACCTACGCAGGTCATGGGGACAATGTACAAACTCCTGACAGATAGCACCTGTAGATAGGATCGAACCTGGGTCTCTGGTGCTGTAAGGCAGTAGCTCTGCCAATGTGCCACCGTGCCAAATGCTGGAATGATATTTCACTATTTCATTACAAATAGGTTTATTAAATATCCTGTTTTTTTAGTACAGCAAATAGCAGTCAGACATTTTATTACCAATTAACCTATTGCATCATAACTCATTTGAATCAAAGTACACATAGAAACATAAGTAGGAGTTGCTTTATAGGAATACACAGGAATATATTGGATCACAAGGAACTGTTTGTGGGCTACAATGTTTTATCTCCCATAGTTCTCAATGTCTACCCCAATTCCACTTGAGTAGCAGGGGGCATCTGAATGACCATTTTTTCAGACCATCTTATGATTTACCACCCTTGAATATAACCCAACAGCTCTCTTTCTGTGCTTGAAACATGTTCCTTCTGGCCAGAGATTGTAAGTAATACAAAATGATAGTGAACGTCTCAGGACTTGTTCCCACAATTATGAAAACTGAGTGGAAATGCTGGAAGCTGCACATGTACACATAAACAGACAAATTCAGAGGTTGCCACTGGTGAAACTTTCTTTCTCTATAAGGAGCACTGTTGCCATCTTTGCAGACAGAACACAAAATCAATAGTTGTTGGAGAGACAGAGTTATGCAGCATGGAAAAAGGCCCTTCACACCAACTTGTCAATGCCAACAAACATGTGTATCTGAGCTGGTCCCTGTGTTTGGCTCATATCCTTTTCTATCCATGTAAAAATGTAAAATGGAATTGATTCCCTCTGTGAAAAAGCAATGTGAAGGTTAAGCCTTGTATAAATGGATGTACCTGAGTTTTTAAAGGTTTACCGTGTCATAACTTCTGGTGATGTTTGCTGTGATTTGAAACACCAATTCTTGTGTCTCAGTGCTTAAGAAATACATTTAAAATGTATATGACTTTTAAAATAAATTAATGGAATTTTATCTTATAGTCGAGTCACAGATACAGTAACAGTCCCTTCAACCCACCAAATCTGGACTGACCATCAACCACCCATTTACACTAATCCACCATTAATCCAATTAAAAAAATATATTCTTGCCTCATTCTTATCAATTACCACTCTCATATGGTCATATGTCATATGGAATAGGAGTAGAATTAGGCCATTCGGCCCTTCATGTCTACTCCGCCATTCAATCAAGGTTGATCTATCTCTCCCTCCTAACCCCATTCCTCTGCCTTCTCCCTATAACCTCTCATACCTATACTAATCAAGAATCTATCTACCTCTGCCTTAAAAATATCCACTGACTTGGCCTCCACAGCCTTCTGTGGCAAAGAATTCCACAGATTCACCAGCCTCTGACTAAAGAAATTTCTCCTCATCTCCTTCCTAAAAGAACATCCTTTAATTCTGAGGCTATGACAATAGACAATAGAGAATAGGTGCAGGAGTAGGCCATTCGGCCCTTTGAGTCAGCACCGCCATTCAATGTGATCATGGCTGATCATTCACAATCAATACCCTGTTCGTGCCTTCTCCCCATACCCCATTCTCCTCATACCCCCTGACTCTGCTAACATTAAGAGACTTCTAGTTCTAGACTCTCCCACTAATCCTCTCCACATCTACTCTATCTACGTCTTTCACTATTCTGTATGTTCCAATACGTCCCCCCCCATTCTTCTAAACTCCAGCGAGTACAGGCCCAGTGCCAACAAATGCTCATCATAGGTTAACCTACTCATTCCTGGGATCATTCTTGTAAACCTCCTCTGGATCCTCTCCAGAGCCAGCACATCCTTTGTCAGATATGGTGCCCAAAATTATTCACAATATTCCAAATGCGGCCTTACCAGCGCACCTTATAGAGCCTCAACATTGTGCTTCCCACAATTTTGTTTGCTACATCATGGTAGACTTCTTTGGATGGTTAGATCGCATGTGATCCACTTGAGTAGTTAAAAGAACATGGGACACACAATGAGCTTGGTGCCTGTTGCTCTTCAGATAGTTCACTGTGTAAGTGTCCATTGGTAAATTCTAAAACAGTCATTTTTGGAGATGTGACCTGATTCCAAATCACTCTTTCAAATTCTTAAATGTAAATTGTATGAAATGGCATTGATTGAGTAGTTTTTATATCCTCTTAAACAGAAGATTTATGAGCATCGGCCACAAAATGGATAATTAATAAAACACAATTAATTTGGTGTTACATTTCAAAAATATTTTTCTCCTTGTTTTTAAAGGTTCATAAAGGCACTTGATTATGGATACAGGGCAGCATTTAAAAAAGAAGAAACTCACAGGAGCGCCATATACTCAGTTACAGATTTGAGCATGTTACGATTGTTTGAAGCATTTTTGGAAACTGCACCCCAACTTGTTCTTCAGGCCTTCATCCTGCTGAAATATGATGAAAGAGAATATATTCAGTGTAAGTTTGCTTTTATCATTGGTGTTATTGCTGTTATGTACTTTTATGGATTAAATAGGGTAGATTTTCTTGGGTTTAACACAATTAGCTGTTTTGTTATGTTCTACAGTCCTATGATGCCCATTTAGTTAAGTTTATTGCAGAGACACAGCGTAGAAACAGGCCCTTTGGCCCACCGAGTCCGCGCTGACCAGCGATCTCCGCACACTAACACTATCCTACACACACTAGGGACAATTTACAATTTTACCGAAGCCAATCAGCCCACAAACCTCTACGTCTTTGGAGCGTGGGGGTAAGCTGGAGTAGCAGGAGAAAACCCACGCAGGTCACGGGGAGAACGTACAAACTCCTTAGAGACAGCACCCGTAGTCAGGATTGAACCCAGGTTTCTGGCGCTGTAAGGCAGCAGCTCTACTGCTACACCACCATGCCGGCCTTCCTAAATTCAGCCTGAAATAAATGGAGCATTATGCCCAGACAGGCCCAACAAATGATATCTGTATTATATGGTCTATTATCATGCAATTGGAACCTCTCAATCCATCAATGATCTGAGAAAGCGAGAACAGACCTGAACCTGGAGGAGTTAGCTTTAACAGGATTTAAATCTTGCAGCCTGCTCTGAATATCCTCTTCCCCCATTGAGAAATATGGTGAGATATTATTGGAGCTGTGGGAAAAATACCAGGGAGGAATAATTGAATCCAATTGACTTAACAGTTGGAAAGGGCTTCAAAATTGTACGCTTAATTCTCTCAGCAGGTTTTTTTATATTGAGTTGTTTGGACAACTCGCTCTGGATTTATATGATTTAATATATGTACTTATTTCTTTCAGTGAGCAGGCATTAGGATATCAAAATGACCTAATATTATGCAATTTCAACTGTTGTTTCGACTAACAGTTTGTGCACCCAATTCATGAACTGCTATAGATCTTCATGATGTGTAAAGCAGATATGGAGTCTGGACTCAGTTTTGCAACTAGGGGTGCCCAGAAAACATTTATGTCAAACAGGAGAATGATTGCATGTTTACAAAATGGATGGAGGTTATCTGACTCATGGTGTCAGTACCAGCCCTTTGTTGTGGCAGCCAGAATTATTTATTTGCCAGAAGCTGACCCTAGACCCTAGACCACCTAGTCAGTCTATCATCATCCACTTGTGCTTTTTTCCTTTCTTGAAATTTTGAGAGTACAGAGTCTTTATGTCCCTGTTCGGTGGAAAGGAAAGAATAATAATTTGAAAGAGCCGTGGTTTTCCAGGGAAATTGGACACTTGGTTCGGAAAAAGAGGGAAATATACAATAAATATAAGCGGCAGGGAGTAAATGAGGTTCTTGAGGAATATAAAGAATGTAAAAGGAATCTTAAAAAGGAAATTAGAAAAGCGAAAAAAAGATATGAGGCTGCTTTGGCAAGTAATGTAAAAGTAAACCCCAAGGGGTTCTACAGATATGTCAATAGCAAAAGGATAGTGAGGGATAAAATTGGTCCATTAGAGAGTCAGAGTGGACAGCTATGTGCTGAGCCGGAAGAAATGGGGGAGATATTGAACAATTTCTTTTCTTCGGTATTTACCGAGGAGAAGGATATTGAATTATGTGAGGTAAGCGAAACAAGTAGAGTAGTGATGGAAATTAGGATGATTAAAGAAGAGGAGGTACGGACACTTTTGAAGAATATAAAAGTGGATAAGTCTCCAGGTCCTGATAGGATATTCCCTAGGACATTGAGGGAAGTTAGTGCAGAAATAGCAGGGGCTATGACGGAAATATTTCAAAAGTCATTAGAAACAGGGATGGTGCCGGAAGATTGGCGCATTGCGCATGTTGTGCCTTTGTTTAAAAAAGGTTCTAAAAGTAAACCTAGCAATTATAGACCTATTAGTTTGACGTCTGTGGTGGGAAAATTAATGGAAAAGATACTTAGGGACAATATATATAATTATTTGGATAATCAAGGCCTGATTAGAAACAGTCAACATGGATTTGTGCCTGGAAGGTCATGTTTGACTAATCTTCTTGAATTTTTTGAAGAGGTTACCAGGGAAATTGATAAGGGCAAGGCTGTGGATGTTGTCTATATGGACTTCAGTAAGGCATTTGACAAGGTTCCACATGGAAGGTTGATTAAGAAGGTTAAATCGTTGGGTATTAATAGTGAGGTTGCAAGATGGATTCAACAATGGCTGAATGGGAGATACCAGAGGGTAACGGTTGACAATTGTATGTCAGGTTGGAGGCCAGTGTCTAGTGGAGTGCCCCAAGGATCTGTGTTGGGTCCACTGTTGTTTGTCATTTACATTAATGATCTGGATGATGGTGTGGCAAATTGGATTAGTAATTATGCAGATGATACTAAGATAGGTGGAGTAGTTGATAGTGAGGTAGATTTTCAAAGTCTACAGAGAGACTTGGGCCTTTTGGAAGGGTGGGCTGAAAGATGGCAGATGGAGTTTAATGCTGATAAGTGTGAGGTGCTGCATTTTGGTAGGACAAATCAAAATAGGACGTACAGGGTAAATGGTAGGGAATTGAGGAATGCAGTGGAACAGAGGGATCTGGGAATAACTGTGCATTGTTCCCTGAAGGTGGAATCTCATGTGGATAGGGTGGTGAAGAAGGCGTTTGGTATGCTTGCCTTTATAAATCAGAGCATCGAGTATAGAAGTTGGGATGTAATGTTGAAATTGTACAGGGCATTGGTGAGGCCGAATCTGGAGTATGGTGTGCAGTTCTGGTCGCCAAATTATAGGAAGGATGTCGACAAAATGGAGAGGGTACAGAGGAGATTTACTAGAATGTTGCCTGGGTTTCAGCACTTAGGCTACAGAGAGAGGTTGAACAGGTTGGGTCTTTATTCTTTGGAGCGTAGAAGGTTGAGGGGGGACTTGATAGAGGTTTTTAAAATTATGAGAGGGACGGACAGAGTTGACGTGGGTAGGCTTTTCCCTTTGAGAGTGGGGAAGATTCCAACAAGGGGACATAGCTTCAGAATTGAGGGACAAAGGTTTAGGGGTAACATGAGGGGGAACTTCTTTACTCAGAGGGTTGTGGCTGTATGGAATGGGCTTCCAGTGGAAGTGGTGGAGGCTGGCTCGATTTTATTATTTAAGAGTAAATTGGATAGGTATATGGATAGGAGGGGATTGGAGGGTTATGGTCTGAGTGCAGGTAGATGAGACTAGGTCAGGGAGAATGGTCGGCGTGGACTGGTCGGGCCGGACAGGCCTGTTTCCATGCTGTAGTTGTTATATGTTATATGTTATATGTTATAGTATATTGAATTGTCTATTCTGCAACCTGACTCCATATTTACATATTCAAGGAGAATGCAAATTTGGGTCAGGTGTTTTGATTCTCTCTTCTCCCAATTATCCACAGCCCAAAATTCATATCACAATGGCCCCTTGGTTCAGCTGTTGCATTTGAAAAAAAAAATCCAGTTTGCCTATTTTATCTTGAAACATTAATATTTTATTCTTCAAGAGATTAATGGGCTGAAATGTTCCAGCATGTGATGCAATACTTTTGTATGCTATCATGATGCAATTTCTGTGGAAAAGTAATCCCGAATCAGAATACAGCTTACCTGCATTCCATATTGCCTGTAATGTTATATACAGGTCCCTCTGAATATGAAACAAACACAGTGTGAGGCATCAAATGGTGGATGCAATGTACTTCCTTAATGCAAATACCTTCATGCAAGTATAGCCTTGCTCAAATAAGTTGAAGGAGAGTTGTCATTGTAAGTTGAAGTAGAGCAGTTTAGGCAGGCCTCTGCCTTTGGACTTCAGCTCTGAATGTGGAACCTGTTAAGGCTCAGAGTAGCTCTCCTACAGGCCCCCACTTGCCCCAACTATTCACAATTTTGCTGACTGCAAGAACGGCTGAAGTGCCAGTAAATTGTCGCCTCTTTCTCTTCTGATTGTGAACCAACACCATTCCAGAGACTTAACTTAACCATCAACATCCTGGTCCTTCTCTTCCCTCTGGCCTCTCATTGCCACGTCAGCACCACTTCCAGGACTTTCTAGCCTCCTGACCTACTGTTTCTCTCCGCTCGCTTTGCCATTTAATATTTCCTGGCACTGGAAATTTTCATGACCACTTTTTTCACTTATGCATGCGCGAGCATCGGTTTCACTCTTCCCTACAAAACTCAGAGCGAGGAAATGAAATGCCACCAAGGCCACCGTGAGAGTTCTGCATCTTGGCATAAATGCTCTCCTCACTGGAGCTGTTGTCCCAGTCCACAGTGGCAATGCAACACTTAGTGTGTTCTATATCCCTCTCATCTTACTGAAATGCAACATTAATGGGTGGCAGAATGGTGCAGTGGTAGAGTTGCTGCCAAACAGCACAACAGACCCAGGTTTGATTCTGACTAGGGGTGCTGACTGTACAGAGTTTGCACGTTCTCCCAGTGACCATGTTGGATTTCTCCAGGTGCTCTGGTTTGTCCATGCATTCCAAAGACGTGCAGGTTGTTAGGTTTATTGGCTTTTATAAATTGGCCCTAGCGTGCAGGATAGAACCAGTGTATGGGTGATCTTTGGTCGGCGTGAGTTAGTGGGCAAACGGGGGTGTTTCCACACTGTACCTCTAAACTAAATTAAGCTGGCAATAATTTAATAGGGGATCAAGCAATTCCTCCTTTTGAGTACTGGATTGAATGTGCAGTAATGATATTGAAACATTATGGGGTATCACAAAATGCTGGAGTAACACATCGGGTCAGGCAGCATCTCAGGAGAGTAGGAATGGGTGATGTTTCAGGTCGAGACCCTTCTTCAGACTCATTGAAACATTTGTTGTTATCTCAGAATGATCTTGCGCCTATAAGGATTCAGAAGCTCTAAAGTGAACAAGATTACTGTTTATTGACATTAATATTAGTGTTGCAATTCTGAAGGATACTGAATTATATTACATGTTGTATTCCTTCTCTTTTGCAGATGTGTCTGTGATTTTGTCATGCATGAGCATTTCATGGGCTACTTTGGACTACTATGCGGCATTAAAAAAATCTTTACCTGATCAACCAAAGCTAACCTGCGGATTCCCTTATTTGTTGTATTTTTTTTACAAGTTGTTGACACTTAATGCAAAAATTTTGCTCATAACCCTTCTGGCTACGACACATGTCATTGTTGTTATTGTCTATCTGTGTGTTTTGTGGTTGGTTATGCTTATTTGTGTATTTGTGCAGCATACAAACTTCTGTACATCCACGATTCAGGAAGTTATTTACAAGGCAGTGGTTGCCATCATCTTAGTTTTTACCTTTTTTAATATAAAAAATAAGAATACAAGAGTGGTTATGACCCTCTATTATTCATTTAGAATTCTTGAAACTGTTTCACTTCTTGTCTTCTGCTGGCTTCTGAAAAGTTCTGAGGTTCATAAAGGCTTTGATTTCCCTGTTAGTGTAACCATTGTGCTGTCACTAATATTAGGGGTTATTTGCCTTGTGTTGTACTACAGTCATTGCCATTCAAAAAGGGCAAATGATAAAGACTTTGATCAAGACTGTGATGATTCTGACAATGCACAACAATTACAAACATCTTGCGATGAAGTTGATGGATGCCTGTCTAAAAAGCTAACAGCTATCCCCAACAATATAAATGAAGACAGCATTATGATTAATCCAACAGTCGCTAAATCCAGAAATATAAATAGTAGAATAGCAAATTGTTTAAGTGTTTAATTAAAGATATCACTGGATTCAATTGACTTCCTTCCACAGATGGAGGGTGTTATATTTGGTGTCAAAAAGACCTTTGTGACATCATCATTTTCACATTGGATTGTTCTTACAATTTGTAAGGTACATATTTCAATATAATCTAGAGTTAAAAGTGACATTAGCAAATTGTTAAAATAAAGTCCCGTCTGTTATTTCCGTGGCATGGTTTAGGAAATACCAGGGAGCATTCACGGTAGCATGGACTAAAGTGCCTGTTCTCTCAACCAATAAAAAAATTCAAATTGATGTTCAGTTATCTCATCTCAGGGACATTGTGTAGCAATTGTTTGCATAATCGTCAAATCTAAGCAAAATGTAAATTGAACATTTTTTGCATGTTTTTTGAATATATAAACTGCAAATATATATGGTGATATGATTTGACAATGTGCTAACTAATGCAATTCAGCATATGTGATAATCTATTTAACAAAGATCTTAAATATACAACTGAATTTATATGTTAAATGTATATTCTCTCAACAGCTAGGCTGAAAGATGAACCACGAATGTTCAGTAAATAATAAATGGTACACTTTTTAGAGCATTCTTTTTAATCAGTGTAGAAGACCGGCCTGTCTTAAAAATAATAAATCAAGGCAATTTTAATTCAATAACTTTATATTATTGTATAATGTTATTATCAGCACTTCTGCAAAAAAAATCTTTCCAGCAAGAAACTGAAACCTGTCTAATGCAGCTTGTTGTTTTCTAAAGTTGAGATTTGAAAACTAACCACAAAATATCCTTCCAAATGAAGGGGGAACATATTTAACAAATAATGAATAAGATGTACAATGCAAGCACAGAGATCACTATCATCTAATCCATTTATCTTGAAAGTAATCTTTGTGACAGTTTTTAGATAACTTATTTATTTCTTACCATTCATTTAATTAAATATTAATAGGAATCATGTCGATTTTAGGATTAAAATCATTATTACTTGCACCATGTAATTAAGGCAATTTAGAATTTACAAGCTAAAAGTATATTTATTTTCAATTAAATAGAAGGATGAAGTGGAAATGATCTGGAAATAGCCACAATACAATCATCCTTAGCAACTGACCTCTCCTGAGTCAAAATAAAAGCAAGAAGAGAGAAGTACAGTAAACCCTTGTCCTTACGCACCTCTTTATAAAGGATTTTGGTTATAGCAAATGGACCTACTGACCTTCACTGCCTGGCCAGGCTGCCAAAGCTATCCCGGCCCATACCGCCAAACTGGCCGGTTATAGGTGGGGCTGATGATGCCATCCCTAGCCCGCACTGTCCCCCCGCCTTCCAGGTCACCCTGCCGATGGTAGCCCACACCTCCTCCCTGGCTGCTTCCAGGCCGGACCTACTGCCACTACCGCTGGCCCACACAAAGTCCTTGGCTGCTCCCACGCCGCTCCTGCTCCCGCCACTGGCACCGACGGCCCTTACCTGCAGTCCGGCCGCCCGAGGGCCGCGACCAATGAATCTGCCCCTCCCCGCCTCTCCCCCAGCCGCCAGCAGGCAGGGCATCAACTCACCTTGATTCCAGGCCCAGTTCCAGATCGAGTGTCTGAAGAAGGGTCTCGACCCTGAAACGTCACCTATCCATGTTTCCCAGAGATGCAGCCTGACCTGCTGAGTTACTCCAGGACTTTGTGTACTTTTGTGCATAAGCCAACATCTGCAATTCTTTGTTTGTACTACTTACACAATGATAATCTCTTACTCAAATAGAGCGGAAAATTGTTACTAATGGCCACCATTCCCTCCGCTCTGGTCCATTATAACAAGGATTTACTGTATCGCTGTTGCGAGCATCATGCGAATAGCACAGAGAATAGAATTTCATTTACATGGCACTTTTCATGGCTTCAGGGTGTCCCACAACATTTTGCCGCCAATTAGATAATTATGATGCATTGTTATTTTAATGATAGGAATGCCAATTTACACAAAATGTTCTTTTAATGAAAACTGAGATAAATGCAAGACAATTTGTTTCAACTATATTGCTCGATGGAGTTGAGGGTGAAGAGAAGTTATCAGCTAGGGCTAGTCATTGGGTGTTGGAGATTGAGACAGGCACTAGTATATTCGGCTGGGATACCTAGGGAACCTTTCTGGTGCTGAACAGTCTCATACTGTATTTTATATTCACACCGACTCAGATTGTGGTTTGATTGAACATATCAACCAACAGGAAACAACTCCTTTTATTCTGAGGTGCCAGAGAAATCTCATTTTTAAAATGTATTCATTTTTCCTGCTCTGGGTGTCATTGGCATTGGCAGGATTTATTGCTCAACTCTAATTGCTCTTGAGTAGGTGGTGGTAAACTGCCTTCTTGACCTGCCACACTCCTTCTGGTGAAGGTTCTCCCACTGTGTTGTTGTAGTAGAGTTGTTGAGTTTAGATGAATGATGATACAGCAAGAGCTGAATTAGAAGCTCGCTCCATTCCCATGAAGGGTGGCACGGTGGCGCAGTGGTAGAGTTACTGCCTTACAGCGCCAGCGACCCGGGTTCAATCCCGACTACGGGTGCTGTCTGTATGGAGTTTGTACATTCTCCCCGTGACCTGCGTGGTTTTCTCCGACATCTTCAGTTTCTTCCCACACTAATTGGCTTGGTATAAATGTAAAATTATCCCTAGTGGGTGGAGGGTAGTGTTAATGTGCTGGGATTGCTGGTCGGTGCGGACTCGGTGGGCCAAAGGATCTGTTTCCGCGTTGGATCTCTAAACCAACTGATGCCCAAGTGAGCTAACAGCTACTCGCAACAACCACATCCATGAAATGGATGTTATCCATGAAATCCCTAGCCCCGTCCACAACAGATAAATACTCTGATTCTGAAGGATATGACATTTCATCAGCAATGTACTGTTGTGTCGTGGATTTTCTAAACTTTGTTGTATTCTGTTTATTATTGCTATTTATGTGAATAAATCATTTTTATTATATCTGTGCTTATTTCCTAAAGACTGACACAGCTGCTATTTTTCCTATTAACCATTGCATGAACTTAGTCATAGAGTCATACAGCTCGGAAACAGGGCATCTGTCCAACTTGCCCATGCCAACCAAGATGCCCAACTCTGTTAGTCCCACCTGCCCGCATTTGGCCCATATCCCTCTAAACCTTTATTATCCATGTACTTGTCCAAATGTCTTTTAAATGTTGTTATAGTGCCGGGATCGACTATCTCCTCTGGCAGCTCATTTCACAGACCCACCATCCGTTGTGTGAAGACGTTACCCCTCAGGTTTCTATTAAATCTTTTGCCTTTCAACTTAAACCAAAGTATTCCTCCTCGGCTAAGGTGTTGCAATCCAAGTTTCCTTTGTGCTAACTGTCATTTATTTTCTGAACATAAAAAATATATATTTCTGTTGTAATTCCGTCTGAAAATCACGTTGGATCTTAATTATGTTCTTATTTCCCTCCTGCTACCACCCACACAATGGGAGAAACAAAATACCCATTATTCCAGTTAATTCCTCAACATGGAAGTTCATCTTTCCTCTCTGCTGTGTGCTAAATCTCTCGTTTTGACTGTCCAACTTTATTTCCTCCTTTGAGTTACATTAACATTTACACCGCCAAATTCTATTAAACATGTGTTAGTTACTGAACAAATTGTTTTTTTGCTAAATTGTCAAAGATAAAATGAGAGGTAAAGTTATGTGCTGATATTTCTTTATTAGTGCCTCAACAGTGCAGTTAACAGAATTTCAATTTAAGCACTGGCCAAGCAAATTATTTGATAGAAATAGGTACTGGATATAGTGAAATATATCATGGAACTATGTCAGAGTCAGCCAGCATAGCTAGGTTACTGATAATACTTGGATGAAACTTACATAAGCGGCGGAAAATAGTTAATTTCGCTGTTCACGTAGCTGAATCATATTATCAGCATTGCAAAACTTGTCAAAGACAACTTTATGGTGAGAGTGGGAAAATTGAAAGGAGATGTACAGGGCAAGTTTTTTACACTGAGAGTGGTGCGTACCTGGAATGCGCTACCAGGGATGGTGGCAGAGGCAGATATGATAGTGAGGGAGGGGGAAGAACAATGGAAGACCCGATGTGGGGGGACCGTCGTGAGGGAGGGGGAGTGGGAAAACAAAGGAGGAGCCGGCATACTTTGTAACTTTAGTATAAGAAAATAACTGCAGATGCTGGTACAAATCGATTTATTCACAAAATGCTGGAGTAACTCAGCAGGTCAGGCAGCATAACTCATGCTGCCTGACCTGCTGAGTTACTCCAGCATTTTGTGAATAAATTACTTTGTAACTTTGTCAGCGCCGTAGGTGGCCACCATTTGCATACCTTGGGGTATTCCACTGTAGAATTGGATTTTGCTTGTAGAACAAGTCTTTCTTAAATTCCTTTTACTTGAGTCCATTCAGAGCAAGTTCTTTACTCTAATGTAATGGCAGTTTCTATACCATCTCGAAATCCCACTTCGATAGCTATTACTTCTCGGGGATGAAATGTAGTTATAGCTTACGCACACGCCGCACCCTGATATGACAAAACGAATCTTCCAAACTTCTTTTCTTCATTAATTGGTTTTATTAAAATAGCACAAATCATAGAGTAATTCATCAGTTTCCGTACTTTATCAACTGTTTCTTCTTCTAACAATATCTAGAAATCTTGCAGTTATTACCGTATGGTTCTTACAAATATAACCGGTGCGAGCGCAGGGTACGAGTGCGTGTGGTAAAGAACTGTATGCTCACCATCCTCCGAGTCTAAACTGACCCACAACCTCTGTCGACACACTAGCCTCCTCCCATCTAGACACTCCCCATTACGCATTAAGTCACACCCACAAGCAGGCAAAAAGGACATAAATTAGAAATATTAAAATATAGCCAATGACAAAAACTGAATTAAACATAAATGGCTCCTACACAGATGATGTGCAGTCAGAGGATATTAGTTTAACCTGGCATCATGTTTGGCACAGTCATTATGGGCCGAATTACCTGTTGCAGTGTTCATAGCAAGTCTGTTACTTATGTTAAGAATGAGAAATATATGGGTCTGACAGATTGGCAGTCAGTTTCTTTCTCAGATTTGCTCTGTTTTCCAGTGTTAGGGCTCTTGCATTACAGGATTTGTCTGGAATTGTGCAATGAGTGTTCATCTGTCCACAGGGCAGCTCAGTTGCATGGTAGTTGTGTCCTTAAGAGATACTTACCAGCTGGCCATCACAAACACAGAAATATCCCTGGAAATTGATTTTAAGCCCTGAATAAAAATAAATCTTCTTTTAATTTAATTGCAATAACCTTTAACACTGGGAAACATCCCTGCATGGGTTTTTCAAAGCAGGTTTCGTAGCAAACCCCATAAAGGGATGTTTGAACAAATGACCAATTATTTGGCTGAAGGGTATGTTAAGGAGGAAAGAGAGATGACTTGAAGGAATTCCAAATAGAGTCATGCAGCATTCAGCATAAAACCAGGCCCCTTGTGCCAACACGTCTATGCCGATCAAGATGCCCCATCTTCATAAGTCCCACCTGCCTACGTTTGGCCCATATCCTTCTAAACCTTTCCAATCCATATAAGAAATATATTAGGGCCTTGCTACTTGAAGACACGGAACACTTACTGTAAATAGAGGCTGATTTGTGGAGTACACTTATCTTAGAGGGCTGTAGAACTGGGAGATGTTGCCAAGGTGGGAAAAGGCCACACAGAGATTCACAAACAGAGATGAGGGTTTTAAAAACAAAATGCTACTGAACCAGAAACCAACGTAGGCTTATACAATGTGGACATATTGTGTGTAGTTTAGAGTCTACAGTTTTCCCCACTCCCTCTGTATGTCTTACACACTAATGCGCAGAAGGGAAGGGACTTGCAATGCGCTGCCTAGTAATGTGCACTGCATAGATGGATACCACATCCCTTAGATTAGTCATATGGGGTGCAGGCTGTGGATAGCATGGCTCGTTCAAGCAAATGTGGGTCACTGAACACTTATGAGACCGGCTTCGTCGTTACATTAATGGGACATAATACATAACAATTATGGTGGCCACAGTGAGTCTCTCTCTGGATGTGTGCTTGCTTAG